>NC_091863.1:108273767-108609099 GCF_037783145.1 Equus przewalskii | reverse complement strand
GCCTTGAGTAACAAGACTCAGTTTGCTTTCCCAAACTATCCTTTGCGTGTCAGTGTGCAGAGTGAATCAAAACAGAGAGTCATCAGAAAAAGGGAGGCCGTTTAGTCATAAGGAGAGTATGTAGAGTCCAGGTGGGTGGACTGCATGCTGGAGCTCCTCCAGGTGCGGTGAGGACGAAAGCGAAACACAGGCGGTCAGGGCATGCAGTGAATGTGCAGTAGCCACTATGGGAAGGACAGGAGGTCGAAAGAGGTCGGGGCTCCTGCAAGTTTGATAGTGCTGCTGCCTGGACGGATGGTGGTTCCCCCAAGTGGGAAAAGAGACACAAGGACAGAACAGTTTGGGGAAGAAAAGAAGGAAAGATAAGGAGTTCATGCTGCATCAATTTTGAGATGTCGACAGAATTCAAAATGAAGGTGAACACGAGTTAAGTGAACACACAGTCTGGAATTGAAGGATGAAGAGAGACCGAGAGCTGGGAGTCCTTGCGGGAGGTTCAACGTGGGAGTCCCTGCTGTAGATGAGATCTCCTGAGGACAGAGAATGGGTTGAGAAGAGAGCCACCCCACAACCCCAAGAATGGCTTAGATTTTAAGAGTGTGCGAACCAAGTGACAGCAAGAAAGGAGCTAAGAAGGAGGAGTCAGGGGTGCAGAAGCTAAGATGCAGCAGGTCATGGCTTGATTCTTTGTGCTTCTGCAATGCCAGGATTCTTACAGCATCCTGGTGACAGTGCTCTCTTCACTCAGGCTCTCACACCTGCCCCCCCCAAATCTAAAGCCGTCTCTGTGCTTCATTTACCTGTTAGTTCGGAGACGCATGTTCCGCCGTATTGGTCAGAAAAAGAAGAGACTCCAATGTATCAACAGGCAAAAGACCTGATTAGAAAATTGACCAACTGGTATGGGGTCAGTGCCCAGTAACAGACCTCTGGCTCCTTCTCCTCCTCCAGAGCCTTCACTGATCTATCTGGCTTCCTTCTCCTTTTCCATACAGCCCTGATCTGCTTTCTGCCTCCTTGCCTCCCAGGGGCCCTCAGAACCCACACTTGCTCCCTCCCCTCGTATACTGTTCTAGGCCATCGTGTCAGCTGCTTTGAGTGCTGGGTCCGTGATAAGACTGGGCCATTTCAGGGTCATGGACTCATCGCTGTGCTACCTTCCCCATGAGATGAGTTTCTGGGATGGTCAGGATATTGAGCCACGTTTTCCATGTAGGGACAAACTTCTGGATGTGGATCTTCTGGGACAAAATGTATTTGACATTTATAAGGTTTTGACATGCGTAATGAAAATGTCCTCGAAAAACTGTGCCTACAGGAAATACTGTTGAAAAATCAGGGGCTGAGATCCAACATCCATTTATGATAAAAACCCCCAACAAAATGGGTATAGAAGGAAAGTACCTCAACATAATAAAGACCATATATGACAAACCCACAGCCAACATCATTCTCGACAGACAAAAGCTGAAAGCCATCCCTCTGAGAACAGGAACAAGACAAGGGTGCCCACTGTCACCACTCTTTTTCACCATCGTACTGGAGGTGTTGGCCAGAGCAATTCGGCAGGAAAAAGAAATGAAAGGAATCCAAATAGGCAATGAAGAAGTAAAACTCTCACTTTTGCAGACGACATGATCTCATATGTAGAAAACCCCAAAGAATCCATAGGAAAACTATTAGAAATAATAAACAGCTGCAGCAAAGTTGCAGGGCATAAAATCAACATGCATAAATCAGTAGCATTCCTATACACTAACAATGAAGTAACAGAAAAAGAACTCAAGCACTCAATCCCATTCACAATCGCAACAAAAAGAATCAAATACCTTGGGATAAATTTAACCAAGGAAGTGAAAGATCTATACAATGAAAACTACAAGCCTTTCTCGGAAGAAACTGATGACGACATAAAGAGATGGAAAGACATTCCATGCACATGGATTGGAAGAATAAACATCGTTAAAATGTCCATACTACCTAAAGCAATCTACAGATTCAACGCTATCCCAATCAGAATCCCAATGTCATTCTTTACAGAAATTGAACAAAGAATCCTGAAATTCATAGGGGGCAACAGAAGACCCCGAATTGTAAAGCACTCCTGAGAAAGAAGAACAAAGCTGGAGGCATCACAATCCCTGACTTCAAAGCATACTACAAAGCTACAGTAATCAAAACAGCATGGAGCTGGTACAAAAACAGGTGCACAGGTCAATGGAATGGAATTGAAAGCCCGGAAATAAAATGACACATCGATGGACAGCTAATCTTCGACAAAGGAGCTAAGGGCCTACAATGGAGAAGAGAAAGTCTCTTCCACAAACGGTGCTGGGAAAACTGGACAGCCACGTGTAAAAGAATGAAAATCGACCATTCCTTTTCACCATTCAGCAAAATAAACTCAAAATGGATCAAAGACCTAAAGCTGAGGCCTGAAACCATAAGTCTTCTAGAAGAGAATATAGGCAGTGCACTCTTTGGCTTCAGTTTCAAAAGAATCTTTTCGGACACCGTAACTCCTCAGACGAGGGAAACAATAGAAAGAACAAACAAATGGGACTTCATCAGACTAAAGAGCTTCTTCAAGGCAAGGGAAAACAGGATTGAAACAAAAAAACAACCCACTAGCTGGGAAAAAATATCTACAAGTTATTTATCTGACAAAGGGTTAATGTCCATAATATATGTATAAAGAACTCACACAGCTCAACAACAAAAAATCAAACAACCCGAAAGCCATCCCTCTGAATGGGCAGGGGACATGAACAGACATTTCTCCAAAGAAGATATACGGATGGCAAATAGACACATGAAAAGATGCACACCATCACTAATCATCAGGGAAATGCAAATCAAAACTACACTAAGATATCACCTTACACCTGTTAGAATGGCAAAAATAACCAAAACAAAAAGTGACAAATGTTGGAGAGGTTGTGAAGAAAAAGGAACCCTCATACACTGCTAGTGGGAATGCAAACTGGTGCGGCCACTATGGAAAACAGTATGGAGATTTCTCAAAAAATTAAAAATAGAAATACCTTATGACCCAGCCATCCCACTACTGGGTATCTATCCAAAGAACTTAATATCAGCAATTCCAAAAGTCCCATGCACCCCTATGTTCATCTCAGCATGATTTACAATAGCCAAGACGTGGAAGCAACCTAAGTTCCCATCAACTGACGCTTGGACAAAGAAGATATGGTATATATGTACAATGCAATACTACTCAGCCACAAAAAAGATAAAATCGTCCCATTCACAACAACATGGATGGACCTTGAAGGTATTATGTTATAGCGAAATAAGCCAGACAGAGAAAGACGAACTCTGCATGACTCCAGGCAGAGGTGGAAGTTAAACATAGAGACAAAGAGAGTTGATTGGTGGTTACCAGGGGAAAGGGGGCGTGGGGGGAGGCCACAAAGGGTGAAGTGGTGCACCTACAACATGACTAACAATAATGTACAACTGAAATTTCACAAGGTTGTAAACTATCATAATCTTAATAAAAAGTTAAAAGAAAAATCAGGGGCTGGCCCAGTGGCGCACTAATTCAGTTCACGTGGTCTGCTTCGGCAGCCTGGGGTTCGTGGGTTTGGATCCCGGCTGCAGACCTACACGCTGCTTGTCAAGCCATGCTGTGGCGAACTCCCACATACAAAACAGAGGAAGATTGGCACAGATGTCAGCTTAGCACCAATCTTCCTCACTAAAAAAAATCTGATCGACTTTTCATTTCCACATTATCTTGTACAAACTCGTGTTTAATGCTTTCTTTAAATTACAAACCCTACCAGAGAAAATATGACATCTCATGAAGGTTGTGATGGTTAATTTCATCTCTTATCTTGACCAGGCCATGGGGTGCCCATACACTTGACCAAACGTTATTCTGGGTGTGTCTCTGAGTATGTTTCTGGGTGAGGTTAACATATGAGTGGGTAGACTGAGTAAAGCAGAACGCCCTGCCTAATGTGGGGAGGCCTCATCCAAGTCGTTGAAGACCTAAATAGAAAAAGCCTGACCCTTCCTTGAGTAACAGGGAACTCCTCCCGCCTGACTGCCTTGAGCTGGGACATGAGTTCTTTCCTGCCTTTGGACTTGAACTGAAGTAGTAGCTCTCCTGGGCCTCCAGCTTGCTGACTGCAGTTCTTGAGACTTATCAGTCTCCATGGTGGTGTGAGCCCAGTCCTTATAATAAATCCCTTTCTCTGTCTCTCTCTCTCTCTCTCATACATAGACAAAGATGTACAGGTATATGCATCCTATTCCTTCTGTTTCTTCGGAGGACGCTGACTAACACAAATGTCTTCTCTATTTCTTCGAAAATAGAGAAGTACCTTTTCTTTTGCTCCCAAAACTTTAGCTCAGGTTTGCGAATACAGCTATTTGATCAAAGGTCATTCAGACTGGTCATTTATAAGATATTTACAAAGCTTTCCCGAAGAGGTTTTACCATTCCTCCTGAATGGTAGGAAAGTGACTCTTTTCCTGCCTGCTGAGTTTGACATTTGTCAACCTTCAACAGGAAGCTCATCAAGAACAATGAGATTTTCATTTGGTTTCTCAATGGTGTTTGAATACAATTTGAATGAAAGTTTTATTGCATGTTAACTGGTCGTTATTAACTTTTTGGGGGTTGCCTGATAGAGCCCTTTTCCCATTTGTCAGCTGAGGGGTGTGCCTCCAGCAAACGGGCAGCACTGGCTGTCTGGACCTCAGGCTCAGAGGAAGACTGAGTGGTACAACAGCCCGAATATGATAAATGTGATGGAACTTGGGAAAATTTCATCATCTCAGACTGTAAATTTCAGTCCTGAGCTTACGAGCAGATGTCCCCAAACCATGAAAAACCGTTAAAAATGTTGTCATCCTCATGTGCATTTACTACCTCATGTAATAAAGTTTCTTTTTATTAACAAAAGAATGAGGTAGCATAAAGAAAATTCTCATGTTGTACAATCTAAAAAATGTATTCTGGATGAGTAGAGAAATTAGAGGATTAAAATTTTTTAATAAAATCTACAGGAGAAGCTTGTGAGGTTGACTTTGTCTCCATCCAGTATAGAATTGAGTATAACAACCACAGAAATTCACTTGACTAATTAGAATTTCAACAATTACAGTTGTCCAAAAAGTGGTGATATCAGGTAATTATAAAACATCTTCCTTGTTATCACAAATGTGTAATATGTCCACTAATACTTTGTACAAGTAGATAAGCAAAACTTAGACCGGGACAAATGGGCAAAGTCATAATTTGAGAAGATGAAAGACAAGTGAACTATAAAGATGCAAAGTGATTTCCACTCTAGTGGAAATGTATGCAAAAGTGTGCAAATTGGTGCGCTTATACTCACTTTCTGATCCATTGCATTCAACTGTTATTAAAAAGGAAATCACCGCTGGTGGCACTGTTGAGGGTTGGGCAGGGCACACACTGTTTGAAGGAGTTTGAACCTGCACAATCCTTCTGGAAAGGAATTTGGGCAAATTTCAAAAAAGGAATTTCCCTGTCTGGATCTCCCCTGTACTCTGCAACTCTTGGTCCTCTTGGTGTTGGCACTGCCTTCCCCTAACCGGCCCAAATCCTCTTCACACCTCCCCTCTTTCACAACCACCCAGAGGCCCTGAACAAACCCCTCACCTCAACTGCCCCAAGGGCCCTTGGCTTTTTATTTCCCAGCCTGAGAAGAGAAGGCTTCTGACTGAGTAAGTGAGCTTATCATGTTGAAGGAATAGGAGGGCAGAATGGCTGCGGCAGGGATGAGGGTGGTTGGCGCTTGGGAGCAGGTGCGTTGGGAAGTAGGCAGGGTCAGGTTCTCATAGGACCTCGTTATGTTTGGAAAGGTTTTGGATGTTCTTCGGAGTGCGATGGAGAGCACCGAATGCCCCTCCTTCTCTGTTCCAGGGCACGATGGGGAGCAGCTCCCAGGCATGCCACTTCTCTGGGCGGCACTGCTCTCCTGGTTCGCTCTAGCGCAATCATCAGGACTTACCTTCCTTACGTCTCCCTGTGCCTCTGCTGCTACCCCTCTGGCCGGTTTACCCCCCCTACTTCAGGGGGCATCATAGGATTGACCTCCTGGGGCAGTTCCAAGGGAACGATAAAGTCTTTACCTTCCTTTGGTAGGACGGGCGACTTGTGTTCTCAGGGTCGGGAAGTGAAAAGATCAAAGCCGGAGCCTGCGCTTTACCGGCCCCGGTGCAGTACAGAAAGACAAGGCCACCTCCAATCCCGGAGCCCCCACACATAAGCACGCTTGGATACAGTTGTGGTATTGTGATATATATCAGGACCACACAGATTGCACAGCTCAATGATTTATCACAAAGAAAGCCTGGAACTGCCATGCACATGAAGAAATCAAACTTGCCAGCAATCTTGAAGCGCCACACCTGGCGCCTCTTCATCATAATCTTCTTCCTCCCTCTCAAAGTTCACCACTATCCTGACTTTCATAATAATCACTTTTTAGTTTCACCGACTAAGCTTACATCCCTAAATATTAAGCTTTGCCGGCTTAGAAATATTGAAGAAAACCCACCATTTTGGACAGAAAAGTGTTCAAAAGAAAATGGGGAGAATCTTCCACTCAGGTCAAGAAAGAACATCTCTTCTCACGGTTGGTTGGTGGGTTGTAAAGAGGTAACCTGGAATTTATATAATTTTATTAAGCGATGTGACCTCAATAAAAAATAAAAGACATAAAACATTTCCGTCCCCACGAAGCCCCCCTTCCCGCGCTTTCCTACGCACTCCTCCTGCTTCCCTCAAAAGAATATGTATTCCTCAGTTCTTGGCAGCAGTGCTCTGTGCATCTCCACCAGGTCATGTTTGCAATTAGAAAAACCTTTAATTTCCTTACTGATTCTGTTACTGCACAAAATTTGGGTTCTCTGCGCAGTGCGCATAAACGAGCTAATTATTTACGGCATCAGCTTTTGGGGGAAGAAATCAGCTTTTTTTCTGCAAGATCGATCTGCAGGGAGACAGGGGGCGGTGTGCCCTCAGATCTGTCTGCCCGATTCAGGATCTGGGGCGAAACATAAGAGGCTAGGGAGAACAGGCTGCCACATGGAAACGCTGGTGGGACAGGTTTTGATTGGCGGGCTTCAAGCAGTTATGATGAGGTTGTAAACATTTATGACAGGGTTCTAAACATTTAGGATGGGGGCCTAAACATTTTAGATGAGGTGGAGAAGGAATTTTAACGGCAGATCTTCCCAAGTGAGGGACCCCCTCACTTCTGATAAGAGTCTGACTTTCAAGTTCTGGTGGTGTCCTGGTCCTTGGGTTCCGTGGCGAGGAGGATCTTTAGATCCCAGGTCATTTCAGGTCAGGATTTCTTGTTTTACACATGCTCTGGCTGCCCGACTTTGCATTTTTCCTGAAAGACAATTCTGAATCACTCTGTTGATAAGACAGGGGTCAGTTGACCTGGTCCTGGAGGGCCTGCGGTTACAAATCGTTTTCTGCTTGTCCTGTCAGTTACTGAGAAAACGGCATTAAGTACCTTCCACTAGGATTGCGGATTTGTACTTATCTTTCTCCTGGACGTTCTGTCCAGTTGCCATTAGACATTTCTAGTGGATGTTAATGCACGTAAAACATTATGACTTGATATTCCTAGTGAATTGAACGTCTTATCATTATCATACTTATCATGAAGTATCCCTCTTTATTTCTCATACTTTTCGTCTGTAAGTCGATTTGGTTTGCTATTAATTTAGCTGCAACAGCTTCCGTTAGTTATTTGCACAATACAGTTTTCCCCGTCCTTTTACTTCCAACCTCTATCCAAACTGAAATGGAGGATTTCTCTCGTGAAGAAAATATTATCAAACCTTGTATTTTTATCTAGTCTGACAATCCTCATCTGTTAATTGGCGCATTTAGCCCGTTTACATTTAACGTCCTTGCTGATATATTTGGATGTAAAGCTGTCATCTTAATAGGTGAGCTCCATTTGTCCTGCCATCCTGATCTGTGTTCCCTTTTCTCTACTTTCTTGTCTTATTTTGAATCCGTTATTTTCTTTTTCCATTTCCTACTCCTCCTTCATTCTCTTCCAAGTTTTATGCGTGTTTACTATCATCGGTGGTTTCAGTAGAGATTACAAGATGCTTTCTCGATTTATGGAAATCCTCATCTGATGTGGTACTTTCCATATCTCCCCACGCAAAGCACAAAGTTAGAAAACTTTACCTCCATGTATCAGCTACTGATTTCTACGCATTATTTTGATATGTTTTAAGTCTCTCCACATTGTAAACAACATAAGGCAGTATTCACTCAGATCTGCCCACATATATTGCCAATTGATTACTTTTCGTTCATTTTAAAATTTTTCTTCTGCCTGAGGAATCTGGTAGTATTTCCCTTAAGTACTGTTTTGCTGGTGACAAGTGCTCTCAGGTTTTTCTTTTTTTGTAAAGATATCTTGTTTCTTTTCTTTTTCTTTGTCTTTGTTTTGAGGAAGACTGGCCCTGAGCTAACATCTGTTGCCAATCTTCCTCTTTTTGTCTGAGGAAGATTGTCGCTGAGCTAATGTCAGTGCCAATCTTCCTCTACTTTATGTGGGATGCGGCCACAGGCTGTCTTGAAAGGCGGTGCTATGTCCGTGCCCGGGATCTGAACCTGCAACCCTGGGCCGCTGAATCCGACGAGCACAGGAACTTAACCACTATGCCTGCCGGCCAGCCCCTAAAGTTATCGTTTTTCATCTTCATTCCTCAAGCATAGGCAGGGCACAGGATTTTTCCACCAGGGATTATTTTCTTCCAGCACAGAGAAGAACGTATTTCATTTTCTTCTGGTTTCTATCTTGTTACTGTTGAGAAGTCAACTCTCAGGCTAATTATTGCTACTGTGGAGGTAATTTGCTTTGATCCCCTGAAAGCTTTAGAATTTTCCATTTCTCTTTGGTTCTCCACAGTTTTCCTAAGACATGCTTAGGTGTAGATTTCTTTCACTTTTCTCCGCCAGGTGTTTGTTCTCAGCTAGTATCTCTTCAAATATTGCTTTTGCTTCATTCTCTCTCTTCTCTTCTTCTGAAACTCCAATGAAATATTGTCCAGTCCTTTCCATACCATCCTCTATGTGTCTTACTTTATCTGTATTTTCCATCTGTTTATCTTTCTGTGCTTCATTCTGGATATTTTCTTATGACGTATCTTTCAGTCCATTATTTACCTCCTAAGCTGTGTGTGACCTGAGACTCATCACATCCACTGAGGAAGGATGGAAGGGGAAACCGTGAGCCTGTCATGGACTCCTTTGTCCTGGTCGCCAGCCTGGAAGGCCAAGGCAGAGAGGGTTGCCGAGGCTCGCTCTGTGGGACAGGAAAGGACTCTTATCCTGAATATCTGGAGTTGGCTCTCAAGGCTCTGGGCAAGGGCAGGGCATGAGGCCATGCAGGTAGGCAGGCTGAGGTTTGATGAGGGGAATGCGGGCGCAGGTAGGCTCTGCTGAAGGAAACAGTCTCACAGTGCAAACTCATGGATTGGCGGATGGGGTTGAAAAGTCCCAAACTAGAGCGTTGTCACCATTGGACCTGTCAAAGCTCCCTGAAAAAGTCCCATTTTCAACCCATTGCTTATTTACCCGGACTGGGAGCCAGCTGTGGAAAAGCCCTCTCCGCGGGGCACTTCCCGAAAAAAAAAAAAAAAAAATCAGAGGCAATTATGTAACATCAAGGCTACCTGAGGTTGACTCCGTCTTGTATTTTAGTCAGAGAAAAGACAATAAAAATAAACTAATAAATAACAACATATTTGTAAATATCTGTTGAAGTAAGTCATTCTTCATTGCCCTTAAGTTTTGAAAACTTGCACACTATTTTTGATTGTTTATACTTCCACATAAATGTTAAAATAACCTTGTCTACTCAAAATAAAGTCCTCCTGGTGTCTTGGTAAGATTATGTCGTGGGGAAAATAGTGCACATAATTGCATCAAACGTACCTTTATCTCACGACATGACCCATCACTGATCATGTGTTGAAAGCATAATTTACCTTAGGAAAATTTAACATCTTTATGATAACTGAGTCATCCTACCTCAGATCTGGGGATATTGTCCCATTTGTTTGAGTATTCTTTTGTGTCCCTCTTTAGCTTTTAAAACAGTTCTTCAGGTGACTTTTACAATTTAAAGAATATATGCCTAGGCACTACGTGTTTTTTCTGAATAGAGTCTATAACATCATTACATATTTTAACTGGTTGTTTTCCCGTATATATGAAAGCTGGTGACAAATTTACATTTATTTTATACTCAGTCCCACAATTGAATTCAGGTAGAACGTGTAATGGCTAAGTTCCCCACCTCCCTTCCCATTTGTTAAACTCTTAGCTATGTTTTTCCTCTATTCTTACACACTAACATGTATAAAGTCGTGTTTGGAAAACATCCAACCTCCTATATATTGTTCTTTCAGTTTCTATATTGATTATTCTATTTGGGTCTCTTAAAAAAGCAAATGAAGAGATTTCTTGGGCTGGCTGGTGGCCTAGCGGTTAAGTTTGGTGTGTGCCTCTTTTGTGGGCCGGGTTCAGTTCCTGGTCACAAACCTACACCACTCGTGTGGGGCATGCTGTGGCAGCCACCCACATAAAAATAGAGGAAGATTGGCATGGGTGTTACCTCAGGGCGAATCTTCCTCCGCCAAACAAACAAACAAAAAGAATTCTAAACATTCAACCTTCCTTACATTCCCTCGCCATGGTCATCATTACTTGAAGAGGGAGCTCTGAATTAAGTTGGCTAATATTTGGGGCTTTCCTATGAATGTGGCAGACATCTGTGGCCCGGGTGCCAACAACGTCTGGCAGAGAGATGCATGAATAAGCAGGAAAATGTGTTCTCACAACCTCACACAAGGGGCGTCCAGAGACCAATGGCCCTCTGCGGAACTAGGAATGACAAATGAGTGGCCGGCAGGAGGGATGCGAACCAGGAGCACTCTTCAGCTCCGGAGCACTGGGACCCTCGCCTCTACAACCAAAGCAGGCTCCACCCTCACCACACGGAGCCAGGAGTCCTGGGCTCATCGGATGGTTCCTACCCTCCACCACAGCCCGCCCTGGGAAACCTCAGCTCCGCCCCTTCAATTCCGACCCCGCCTCCTCCAGCGGGCATTAGGCCCGCCGCCTCTCCTCCCTCCTGGTCCACTCCTGTGCGGTTCCTCGTCTGGCGCCTGCGCACTAGCGATCACCCGACCCTGTGGGCGGAGCCGCGCAGGCGCCGGTACCGCCCATGGCCCCGCCCACCCTGGCCCTGGGCCCGCCTCCGCGCACACGCACTTCCCGCCACGCCTCCCTGCCCACCTCGGCCGAGCCCCGCAGAGCCCAGCCAAGCAAGCGCGGCGCGATGGACGGCCGAGTGCAGCTGATCAAGGCCCTCCTGGCCCTGCCCCTGCGGCCCCAGCCGCGACGGTGGAGGAACCCGATTCCCTTCCCCGAGACGTTCGACGGCGACACCGACCGGCTCCCGGAGTTTATCGTGCAGACGGGCGCCTACATGCTAGTGGACGAGACCCTGTTCTCCAGCGATGCCCTGAAGGTGACGTTCCTCATCACCCGCCTCACGGGGCCGGCCCTGCAGTGGGTGATCCCCTACATCAGGAAGAAGAGCCCCCTCCTCAATGATTACCGGGGCTTCCTGGCCGAGATGAAGCGGGTCTTTGGATGGGTGGAGGACGAGGACTTCTAGGCCAGGAGACCCTCGGCCTGGGGGCGGGTGCTCGGGGAGGGTCCGCTGCGCCAGTGGCCGCCGCCCAGATCGCGACAGGCGTCCTCCCGCCACGCCTCCCCCTCCCTTACCTTCGAGTCGCCGCGATCTCCCCCGCGCTCCTGTCCCCTCCCGCGTAGTGCTTGCCTTTGTTCCAGGAATAGCGCTCCAGGTTCCCGCTGCTGCCGCTGGGCCTCGCTCTGGAGCGCGCCGCCGCCGCCCCCTCTGGCCTGCCCGGCCCCTCCCGTGCACACTTGGCTCTGCCTGTGCTCCAGCTGCAAGCTGGGCTCCGGTTACACTCTGGACAGACCACTCACAGCCCGCCCCCTTGCCGGACTCCCGGGCCTGCATCGATGTGCCCAGAGACCTGCGCTGCCGCCGCCATCACCATCCACCGCATCCCACCGACAGACTGCAGCCTCCAGCGATCTGGACTCACCCGGGAGGTGTCTGAGCAGGCCACGGCCCCTGGACCACGATTCAGATAGCCCACTGCCCCCCCTGTGAAGGGGCCGCCAGCCTTTCACCGTCAGCGGGACCCATTTCCTCCCTACTCCCAGAGACAACTTCTGCTCCTGCCAGATGGCCGCCAGGTCCCAGGAGTGCCTGGCAGCTAAATCGAGCCACTTGTTTTCTCCTGTGGACCTGTTAGTTTTGCCCAGAATCCAGTTCTCTCCTGAATTTGCAGCTGTCTCTCTGATGTGTGCCTTTTGTTCAACACAGTCACCCCTGCACTCTGCCCGGCTCTTCTACACTACCTGGACAAAAGTCTTTTCCTTATTTTCAATAAATGTCAGACGCTATTAAAAAAGAAATTGAGTCTCAATGACTGTGGTGCCTCTCCCTCCCTGGTCCAGTACCTGGGGTCCGTGTCTTGTTCAGCAGGTATGTCCCCTGCCATTGTGTGGCTGATGTTGAGTCTTCATCTAAAACAGAAAAGATAATCGGTGGTGGTCCCGGTGATGGGGACCCTGCTAGTAGATCATTCAATCCCAGATGCTGACTCTTCTGAACCACTCAGTTCCATGAAGCAACGGACCTTGATCTGATTTTGGCCAAGGTGAGGTAAAGAGAAGCGAGCCAGCATGCTGTTGGCAAAGATTTCCTCATTTCTAAGAAGCTGCTGGGAAGCACACCACCTGACTTTTACAAGCCATAAATCCTACACATTTGTTGCTGAGCACCTGCCATAGTTTTCTTTAACCCATTTTTCAGGGAACCAGCAGAATGACAGGTGCTTCAGAAAAAACATTTACATTTATAGAGTCTGAGTGTGTGAGTAGTGGAGAAAGGAATGTAGAACTGAGATGGTTAGTTTAGGTACAAACCTGGTTGATCACCTACAGGACAATAAAATTATAACTTTCTCTATTGGACAGAAAAAGAAAACACATTAATCCTTACTATTTCTCTGCATGTTAACCTCTAAAGCTACAGTGCTGGAAGAAAGCCTGTGCTCCCTCATCTGTCGCTGGGGAAAGTTAAACACCCTAATACAGTCAGATAAAAGATGGGCTCACAGCACTCTGGTGTGATGTTAAAAGGTCATGGAATCAACTCTCTGCCTCATTTCTAATTTGAGTAATTTTTCCAGAAAATTTGAAAGAATTGGGAAAAGGCTGAGTTTAGTTCATATATGGGTTGGCTTTATCTGTGATAGAAAACAAAAAGGAATGAGACTGCAGGATAAAGAGTAGTAATGCTTACAGGGCAATCCTTAGACTTCTTTGCCTTTGGCCTCTAGATGAGACTTTTTGGCTTTTGTTAAACTGGTATTTAATCATCCTTAGCCTTTAATTTTCTTTTTACATCTCATCAATAGCCTCTTGTAGCAACCATCTATTTGCGCAATCTTTATAATTGCTACTTCCTTTTAACCACTCAAACTCCTGAGATGTTGCACCTGTCAGTAAATTTCCTTCCTTTGGTCTCCTATCTCTCACTACTAGTGAAAGTTTTGACAATTGCACAACTACCACACCATAGGGGGTATCAGTACTTCATTTACCACCAGTGATGTAGTCCTCATTTCTAGCCAGCTGGCAGGTAATTGCGCTCCAAAATCCATTACATAATCTGCTTCTTAGGACCACTTCAAGGACCAAATATGTATTATACTTTAATTTTCTCCCAAAACAGATCTCATAAGCAACACTTGTAAAGGAGAGAAGGAGGCAGGATTAAGCAGAGGGAGAATTTGAAGAGACATGCAGTTGCAATAGAGGCCTCAGCTGATCCTACAGGGATATCGAAAGCTGGGGTGGCCATTCAGAAAAGTTATGAATTGAAGAGATGAGGCCAGGTCTGTGTACCTCCATGTTGGCTAGTCACTGGATGTGGTCTTACCTGGAGGAAGTAGTGTACCCCTGAGTACCCGTAGCAATTCCTGGGGAGTGATTCAGCTGTGATTCTCAGCAGCCTACACTCCTAGCAACTGGGGGAATGAGTGCCTCAATTCTAGAGGTGGGATCTGGGCAGTACATCATAGCATCCACTTCACACGTCAATAGGGGAATAGAATCAACACGATGGAACAGAATTCAGCATTTAAAAGGACTCATATCTATGCCAGCTGCTTTGGAGAGATTTTTGCAACTTTTTGTTAAGTAAGAAACACAAGGGCCGGCCTGGGGGCCAAGTGGTTAAGTTCTCCACTTTGGTGGCCCAGGGTTTTGCCTGTTCAGATCATGGGTTCAGACTTAGCACCACTCATCAAGCCATACTGAGGCAGCGTGCTACATAGCGGAACTAGAAGGACCTACAATTAATATACAACTATGTACTGGGGGGCTTTGGGGAGAAGAAGAAGAAGAAAAAAAAAGATTGGCGACAGATGTTAGCTCAGGGCCAATCTTTAAAAAAAGAAAAACGAGCCAGCCCAGTGGCACAGTGGTTAAGTGCACATGTTCCGCTCGGTGGCCCAGGGTTCCCCGGTTCAGAGCCCAGGTGTGGACATGGCACACTTGGCAAGCCATGCTGTGGTAGGCATCCCACATATAAAAAGTAGAGGAAGACGGGCACGGATGTTAGCTCAGGACCAGTCTTCCTCAGCAAAAAGAGGAGGATTGGCAGCAGATGTTAGCTCAGGGCTAAACTTCGGAAGGAAGGAAGAAAGGAAAGAAACACAATATGTGGAAAACTGCATAATGTGTCCATTATTTTGTTAAATAGACATTCAAGCCAAAAAGGATTACATATGAATAGACACACATATGATTAGCTAGGTTTGAAGAAAAATATAAAAATTCACCTACTAGGTTGTTAGTGTGTGTCACAAGAGGTGGGAAAGAGTTGATGCCAGAGGTGGAGTAGGACATTTGGGGAGGAGGAACCATACAAAAAAGGAAAGAAAAAAGACTGCACTAAAATGGGGGGAGTGTTAATGTATGTTAACTAGAAAACTTGTGAGAATAATTTAGTCTTAATCAGGGTCCCACAAGAAACAGATAGTACACACAAATAAGGTAACAGGAGAATTAAATGAAGAGACTATGTACAAATGTGTGGATATGGTTAAAATAAATTCTGATAGATTGGATAATTTTTCAGTAAATATTCATTCCCCACTCCCCTCCACCATTTGGGATGGAGTGTTCATACCTGTTCCTCTGAATCTGTGCTTGGTCGTGCACTTCCTTTTATCAGTGCAATATGAGCAGGCATGATGTGAATAGAGGATTTAAATATGCTTATGTGGTTTTGGTAGTCTCCTTGCACTTCTGTGATTGGAATGAAAAGAGCATGCCCCAGGTGGTTGCTGATCCTTCAGTTTGGGCTACACAGTGATTCACGTGGAGCAATCTGCATCCTAGAGCCAAGCCCACCCTAACTGCATTCTGAAGCAGAATAACCCCTGTTGGCCCATAGCACATGAGCAAGGAGAAAGTGACTATTATAAGTTTTGGGTAGCTGACTAATAATGACACCAACAAGGGATTTTGAAACACCCTGGGGCTAGCAATAGTAGGGAACTGTGACCTCTCACCAAAGCATGAAGAGGTGAGGGCAGTGAGTGGTTACTGGAACACAGAGAAAGTTCTAGCTATAGAAGAGAATTCCTGTGGCCGAGTGCTTAAGTTCGTGTGCTCCGCTTTGGTGGCCCAGGGTTTCGCTGGTTCGGATCCTGGGTGCAGACATGGCACTGCTTGTCAGGCCACCTTGAGGTGGTGTCCCACATGCCACAACTAGAAGGACCCACAACTAAAATATCCAACTACGTACTGGGGGGATTTGGGGAGAAAAAGACAGAAAAAAAAGAAGATTGGCAACAATTGTTAGCTCAGGTGCCAATCTTTATAAAAAAAGAAGAGAGAGAATCCCTGGACAGGATTGTGGCCTTTGGCAGAGGAACTTTGTCACGGCCACTCTCAATCTGGTAGAGATGGAGCCCTCCTAGTGGCCAAACTCAACCAGAAGCCATAGGCCAAGGGAGCCATTTATTTAGTCCATATAGGTTGGCCTCCTGGGCACAGAGCAGGCTGGAGGCGAGCAGTTATAGAAGGACCAATAAAAGATATCCAAAAGATATATGAACAACCACTTCCAAGCGAGTGACATTTGAAAAAAATACACGATCACATTAGTAATCAGAGAGATTTTAAATAGAACAAAAATGGGATCCCATTTCAAAACTATTAGATTGGCAAAAGTAAAAATAATGACACTATCAAGTGTTGAAGGGATATGGGGAAATGAGAATTCTCATAAAGTACTTGACAGTGCACAACAAAATTGGAGATGAATGTGGCAATACCTTGTAAAATTTAAGACATGCATACCCTACAAACTAGCAATTCCAATAAGGATGTTGACTACAGCATTCTTTTAAATGTGTGTATGAGTAGGACCTCTGCTAAGCTGTACAGCACCTTTGTCTAAATTAATAAAAGGTGCCCCCTTGTGGTGAAAGCAGCCTCCTGTGTGCACAGTGTGGCAAGCAGTGTTTTTGTGCTTAAAAAGAAAAAGTAACCCTTAGTAAGTGTGGATGCCTTCCCATTGTTTGGCTTGATGGGCTGGATCAGAGCTGTGTGGTAGCCTCACTCACTCACTTGGTAAGGGGCACTTGAGACGTGAATAACCTATAGGACTACAAGCAGCAGCCCTGTTTGTAGTAACTGAAACTTGGAAACAACATATGTATCATCAGTAAGAAAATGCACATACACACACATATATACATTTCCTTTTGTCCTCTTTTTAAAATGTAAATAATAATTTTAAATTTCAGAAAAGTTGCAAGAATAGTTTAAGGAACTCCCATGTCCCTTTATCCCATTTGCTATTTCTCTCTCCCTATTTATCTATCTACTACAAAATACATATAATGTATATTTTCTGAATCATATGCATCATTATATACACATATATAAACATATATGTACACATACATATATCACTATGTTTATACAATTTTTTATGAATCATTTGACAGTAAATTTATTAAAATGATAAAGTACATCTAGAAAAAACTACAACTAAGATAATATTTAATGGTTAAATATCAAATGCTTTCTTCTGAGGTCACCAACTAGACAGAATTGTCCACTATCATCATTTTTATTCACAATGTCTTGGAGGCCTACATCAGTACAAATAGCCCATAAAAGGAAATAAAGAGTATTAAGATTGGAAAAGAGGGGGCCGGCCCCATGGCCAAGTTTGCGCGCTCCACTGCGGCAGCCCAGGGTTTCGCTGGTTCAGATCCTGGGCACGGACATGGCACCACTCATCAGGCCACATTGAGGCGGTGTCCCACATGCCACAACTGGAAGGACCTGGAACTAAGATATACACCTATGTCCCGGGGGGAGGGGAGGGGTTGGGGGAGATAAAGCAGAAAAAAAAATCGGCAACAGTTGTTAGCTCAGGTGCCAATCTTAAAAAAAAAAGATTGGAAAAGAAATAAAAGCCAGTATTTGAAGATATGATTATGTACATAGAAAATCCAAACAAATCTAGAATTAGAAATAATAAATGAAGTTGGCAATTTTGCTGAAGACAAGAGCTATATATAAAAAACAGACAATAACAAGTGTTGGTGAGGTTGTGGAAAAATTAGAGCCCTCATTAATTGCTAGTAAAATGGTGCAGCTACCATGAAAACCAATCTGGCAGTTTCTCAAAATGTTAAACATATAGTTACCATATGACCCACGCAATTCCATTACTAGGTACCCAAGAGAAATTAAAATATACATCCTCACAGAAACTTGTACATGAATGTTCATAGCGGCATTATTCATAATTTCCAAAAAATGGAAACAACCCAAAAATCCAGCAGCTGATAAATGAGTAAACAAAATGTGGTATAGCCATCCAACGGAATATTATTCAACCATGCTAAGTGAAAGAAGCCGGACACAAAAGACCACATGTTGTGTGATTCTACTTATATGAAATGTCTAGAAGAGGCAAATATATAGATGCAGAAAGTTGATTAGTGGTCGCCGGAGCTTGGGGGAGGGGAGAATGGGGAGGCACGGGGTTTCATTTTGGGGTCATAGAAATGTTCTAAAATTAGGTAGTGGTAATAGTTGTACAACTCTGTGAATATACTAAAAACTACTGAATTGTGTACTTTAAAAGAGTGAATACTGTGGTATGTGAATTATATCTCAATAAAGCTATTATATAAAAATTAACTGTATTCCTATTAACTAACAACAAACTAGTGGGAACAGAATTTAACAAAAATAATACCATTTATGATAGTATTATGTTATCAAATACCTAGGAATAAATCTATAAAATATTTGCAATACTTCAACATTGGAAACTACAAAATATTACTCAGCTAAATTAAATAAAGTAAATGGAAGGATATAAGATGTTAATGATTGAAAGACTCAAAATTGTTATAATACACATTCTCCCCAAATTTACCTTTAGATTCAATGCAATTCTAATCAAATTCAAGCAAGTTTTAGAAGAAAATATTGGAGGATATCTTCATAATCTTGGGTTAGGCAATAATACTTTAAACAGAACATAAAAATTACCAATCATAAGAGAAATTGATAAATGACTCTAAAATTTATATGGAAAGGCAAAGAATCTATAATAGCTAAGTCAATATTGAAAATGAAGTACAAAGCTGGACAACGTACACTATCAAACGTCAAGGTTTATTGTAAGAAACCCAGAAACTAAAGCATGTGGTATTAGTGCAAGGATAGACAGATAGACAAATGGAATACAATAAACAATCCAGAAAAAAATCCACACCTATATGATCACCTAATTTACGACAAAGACACCATCTGAATTCAGTGGGGAAAAGAATGGTCTTTTCAATAAATACTATTGGGTCAATTAGATATCCGTATTGAAAAAATGAACTTTGGCTCCTACCTCCGAGCATTCACAAAAGTTAATTCAGTATAGATTATAGACTTAAATTTGAAAGCTAAAACAAAGTTTTGGATGAAAATATGGGATAATATCTTTATGATATTAGGTTTGGCAAAGATTTCTTAAATGGGACACAAAAAGCACTAATTGTAAGTCTGCCCTCCCTATAGATAATATTTATTAAGACACTCAGTCATAGAATTTCCCCCATTTCCTGACAGCATCCAATCCAGAACAAAGCCTCACTTCCTTAAATCCTCCCCCAAATTACCTAACACAAGCCCAAATACTTTAATAAGTCTTTTCTAACACTCTCTTACTGAGATGAGGTTCTCCATGATGTGTATTCTCCTTTGCTGCAATGAGTAATAAACCCAATTTTTTCAATTAAAGGTGTGTTGCTGGTGGTCTTTGGCTGAAGGACATTATCATCAAGAATATATAAAGAAGGTAAGGAGCTCTGGTCCAGGCCAGCAGCCACTGAATCCAGCCAGGCAGCCTTCTCTGAACCACACTCTCCACCATCACAATGTCAGGGATTTCTCCCCCTCCACAAACATAAACACAAAGTCCAAGTACTTTCAGTATGGGGTCTGTGATTAACTGCTGTGGTGGTAAGATAGGGGGCCTTGATCACCCTCGATACATTTTGACTGTTTGGTAGACTGCTTTTATTCCTTACTGTTTAGGCATGACTGTTTCCCTGTGCCATTAAATAGTTTGAGATAATGATGGGCTTTCATTTTACTTATTTTATTTAATTGAGTGTGTGTTTTGACTGATCATTGTCCTTTCTATACCTGGTCCCATTAGACGTGTGACTTTTCATTTTAGACTCATTACTACTCAGAACTGCTTGATATAGTAACTAAGTAATCACAGTCCTCCCATTATGGAAGACAAAGCAGTGTCTCAACACCTGTAGAAGCAGGTAGGGCATCAGACCCCTGCAAAGGCTCCTGCAGGAAGCTTTGGTGCCGCCAGGATTTCTGGTACCCACTCTCTCAGCCTACTCCTTTGGCTCACTCCAGGTTTCTAGTGTACAGATAGACCAGGGACACTCACTCACAAAGCGTCCATTTGGGATCCCTGTCCCTATTTCATCTCTGCCCTAGGGCTGCCTCTGTATACAGGTGTACACTTAGGCCACTGAAGTTAAGGGAAGACTGAGGTATTTCACAAGTACATTCTACCAGGATTCCCCAGAGACCAAAGGCCTCAGGACACTGAACCAACCAAAGGCCAGTTTATTCCCATATGAAATTTTTGTGGATTTCAGTGCCACAAAATTTGTGTAATGTCCCATTAATTATGTTTCAAGTCATTATTGGCCCCAACCAGCAAAAAAAAAAAAAAAATGGTTAATTGTATTTCTCTCTTGTCCCTCTTATTTTCATCTTCCTTTTGTCAGTCTTTATATTTCTGCCTCCTTCTGGGTAAGGCTTCCTGGTTGGGTATTTAGTAGATTGCTAAAATGAGATGAGGAGAACAAACCAAAAATGACAACTACAAGGAATGAGATTGCAAAGTAATGAGAAAGAACATCCCTACTCCCTTATATATGCCATTCCATTGTCTCTGTATGGAATCTTGCTAAAGCTCGCACAACTGATTCTTGCAAACTAAAACCCTATCCAAGACATTTTCAGCATGAAAGATGACTTGGGAGGATACAACTAGTGAAGACCAAGGAACAATCCCTAACAGAGCCATTCTGGCAGGAGGAAGAAAACGCAGGGGCATTTTTGTCGAGGCACGTAGGGGGTTACTGACATTGTTCAAAGAATACCCAGTAGCCCCTGCCCATTCTACAGACCTCTAGAGCCAGGTGGGACACAGATCAGAGGGAATACGCTGGACCAACTCCATAACAATTTTCAAACCACTTTATCAGAATCTGTATTTAAAACCAGAAGGGAATACGCTTAACACAGTCATCCTTCGAACCCATGCCAGAAGGTAGGCTGACAGCACCTTGAATTGGAACCTCATAATTAGCTGCTTTCAATTGTCTTAAGAACCCTGCGAACCCTAACAACTTCATTTTATTTATTAAGTCAGTCAAATATTCCCTCTGATTTCAAGACTTTGACCCACCACAAGCCAAATTGCAAGTGAATGACGTTTCCACTATTCCTGGGAGTAAAAACATTACCAGATACATAATGGAGACAATGTGCCTCCAGCTCCATGTACAGCCCTATGGACCACTGCTCATGATAGGCAACAGTTTACCTGCTCAAATGAAGAAAGAGAGAAAACACAGTGAAAACCACTGTTGTGACTGAATCCTCTATTGTATGTCCTGGAAAAATCACCCAAATTAGAAATGAGGCAGTTGATTGAGTGCTGTCCTCTAAGCCCATCTTTTATCTGACTTTATTAGGATATTCAACTTTCCCCAGCGACAGATGAGGGAGCAGAGGCTTTCTTCCAGCACTGCAGATGTAGAGGTTAACACACAGAGACACAGTAAAGAACAACACTTTTTTCTTTTCCGCCCATTAAAGTTACAATTTTATTGTCCTGCAGGTGATCAACCAGGTTTGTACCTAAACTAACCATCTCAGTTCTACATTCCTTTCTCCACTACTCACACACTCAGACTCTATAAATGTAAATGTTTTTTCTGAAGCACCTGTCATTCTGCTGGTTCCCTGAAAAATGGGTTAAAGAAAACTATGGCAGGTGCTCAGCAACAAATGTGTAGGATTTATGGCTTGTAAAAGTCAGGTGGTGTGCTTCCCAGCAGCTTCTTAGAAATGAGGAAATCTTTGCCAACAGCATGCTGGCTCGCTTCTCTTTACCTCACCTTGGCCAAAATCAGATCAAGGTCCGTTGCTTCATGGAACTGAGTGGTTCAGAAGAGTCAGCATCTGGGATTGAATGATCTACTAGCAGGGTCCCCATCACCGGGACCACCACCGATTATCTTTTCTGTTTTAGATGAAGACTCAACATCAGCCACACAATGGCAGGGGACATACCTGCTGAACAAGACACGGACCCCAGGTACTGGACCAGGGAGGGAGAGGCACCACAGTCATTGAGACTCAATTTCTTTTTTAATAGCGTCTGACATTTATTGAAAATAAGGAAAAGACTTTTGTCCAGGTAGTGTAGAAGAGCCGGGCAGAGTGCAGGGGTGACTGTGTTGAACAAAAGGCACACATCAGAGAGACAGCTGCAAATTCAGGAGAGAACTGGATTCTGGGCAAAACTAACAGGTCCACAGGAGAAAACAAGTGGCTCGATTTAGCTGCCAGGCACTCCTGGGACCTGGCGGCCATCTGGCAGGAGCAGAAGTTGTCTCTGGGAGTAGGGAGGAAATGGGTCCCGCTGACGGTGAAAGGCTGGCGGCCCCTTCACAGGGGGGGCAGTGGGCTGTCTGAATCGTGGTCCAGGGGCCGTGGCCTGCTCAGACACCTCCCGGGTGAGTCCAGATCGCTGGAGGCTGCAGTCTGTCGGTGGGATGCGGTGGATGGTGATGGCGGCGGCAGCGCAGGTCTCTGGGCACATCGATGCAGGCCCGGGAGTCCGGCAAGGGGGCGGGCTGTGAGTGGTCTGTCCAGAGTGTAACCGGAGCCCAGCTTGCAGCTGGAGCACAGGCAGAGCCAAGTGTGCACGGTAGGGGTCGGGCAGGCCAGAGGGGGCGGCGGCGGCGCGCTCCAGAGCGAGGCCCAGCGGCAGCAGCGGGAACCTGGAGCGCTATTCCTGGAACAAAGGCAAGCACTACGCGGGAGGGGACAGGAGCGCGGGGGAGATCGCGGCGACTCGAAGGTAAGGGAGGGGGAGGCGTGGCGGGAGGACGCCTGTCGCGATCTGGGCGGCGGCCACTGGCGCAGCGGACCCTCCCCGAGCACCCGCCCCCAGGCCGAGGGTCTCCTGGCCTAGAAGTCCTCGTCCTCCACCCATCCAAAGACCCGCTTCATCTCGGCCAGGAAGCCCCGGTAATCATTGAGGAGGGGGCTCTTCTTCCTGATGTAGGGGATCACCCACTGCAGGGCCGGCCCCGTGAGGCGGGTGATGAGGAACGTCACCTTCAGGGCATCGCTGGAGAACAGGGTCTCGTCCACTAGCATGTAGGCGCCCGTCTGCACGATAAACTCCGGGAGCCGGTCGGTGTCGCCGTCGAACGTCTCGGGGAAGGGAATCGGGTTCCTCCACCGTCGCGGCTGGGGCCGCAGGGGCAGGGCCAGGAGGGCCTTGATCAGCTGCACTCGGCCGTCCATCGCGCCGCGCTTGCTTGGCTGGGCTCTGCGGGGCTCGGCCGAGGTGGGCAGGGAGGCGTGGCGGGAAGTGCGTGTGCGCGGAGGCGGGCCCAGAGCCAGGGTGGGCGGGGCCATGGGCGGTACCGGCGCCTGCACAGCTCCGCCCACAGGGTCAGGTGATCGCTAGTGCGCAGGCGCCAGACGAGGAGCCGCGCAGGAGTGGACCAGAAGGGAGGCGAGGGGGCGGGCCTAATGCCCGCTGGAGGAGGCGGGGTCGGAATTGAAGGGGCGGAGTTGAGGCTTCCCAAGGCGGGCTGCATTGGAGGGCGGGCACCCTTGGATAAACACAGGACACCTGGCTCTGTATGGTGAGGGATGACCCTGCTGGGCGTGGAGGCCTGAGGTTTCCTTTGTTGAGCGTTGAAGTATCCTCCCACCTCAGTCGTTTCGCTACTCTCTCAGCCCTAGTGTATTCTTGCCCCGTGTCTTCTATGGACGCCACCTGAGTGAAGTTCTGTGCACACCTTTTCCTGCTTATTCATGCATGTCTTAGAGAGGTATTGAATTGCTGGTCGTAGATGTGGTTGTTTTGCCCCATAATGGAAAGCACCAAATATTAGCCAACATAATCCAGAGCAGCATCTTCAAAGAATAATGCACCATGACTAGTTAATGTAAAGAGGGTTAAATGCTAAGAAATCTGTTAATTTGTTATAAATCTTGCCAGAAGTTCTCTGCCATGTTGCCCTCTCCATAGGCAGTTCAGACCACTGCAGCTTGCTTCTTTATGGCGAGCAGGAGAGGGGAAGTGAGTCAGCTTGCAAGATGGTGTTATGTATAATGTGACATAATAATAGGAGAGACATTCCATTACCTCTGCCATATTCTCTTGGTTAGGAGCAAGTCGCAATCCCCACCCACACTCAAAGGCATCATCAGGAGGTTGGAATGGGGGGCCCACTTAAAGTCTGCCACAGTATGGATGTATGTACCACAGTTTGGTGGTCCACTTATCCCTTGAAGGGCATTTGGCATGTTTAAAGTTTTTAGCAATTACAAATAAATCAGCTATATACATTTATTTACAGATTTTTTGTGTGTGTGTGAGCATGTTTTCATTTCTCTAGGGTAAATGGCTGGATGGAGGATTTCTGTGTCATATGGTTCTTTAAAAGAACTTCTCATCAAACTAGGAATAGAAGGGAACTCCTCAGTCTCATGAAGGGCATCTACAAAAACTTACAGTTAACATCATACTTAAAGGTGAAAGCTAGAATGCTTTCCACCCTCAGATCAAGAACAAGAAAAGCATGCCTAATCTCACCACTTCAATTCAATATTGTACTGGAGGTTCCAGCCAGTGTAATAAGGAAGAAAAGAAGAAGAAAGGAGGACAGAAAGAAAGATAAAGAAAAGTCATGTAGATTGCAGGAAGAAAGACGGCAAACTCTTGTTATTCACAGACTACTTGATCGTGTATATAGAAAACAGATTCTCTAGGATTTAGGATAAACAATAACAACAAAAAACTAGAATAAGTGAGTTTAGCAAGGTTGCAGGATACAAGGTGAATATACAAGAATCCAAGTCACATTTCTAGTAACAAACAAGAGAACATGGAAACTAAAAAAAATTTTAAACACCGTACAAAAGGGAAAATCTTAGAATTAAGTATGAGAATAAATGTAAAAAACTTGTACACTGAACACTATAGAACATTCCTGAGATAAGTTACAGAAGATCTGAGTAATGGAGAGATATATGTTCATGGGTTGGAAAACTCAATATTGTTAAGATATCAATTCTCCCCAAATTAATCTATGGATTCAAAGTCCCAGCAAAATTTTTAATATGTAAAAAGTAACTTATTCTAAAATTCATATGGAAATGAAAAGGACATACAATGGCCAAAACTACTTTGAAATAGAACTAACTTGGAGGACTAATACTATTTGATTTCAAGATTTATGATAAAGCTACAGTAATTAAGACAGTGTAGTATTATCATCAAGACAGACAAATAGATGAACGAAGAGAATACGAAATCCAGAAATAGACCCACACATATATGGACAGCTGAATTCTTACAAAGGTGTAAATGCACTTCCGTAGAGAAGGGATCGTCCTTTCAACAATGATACAGGAACAATTAGATATCCACTTACAAACAAATTTAGATGAATACCTCATACCATATACAAAAATTAACTCAAAATGGTTCATATATCTAATGGTAAAGCCTAAAATCTTGCAACTTCTATAAAACAGGAAAAAACCTATTCAACCTTAGATTAGGCAAAGATTTCTTACCTATGACACCAAAAGCGTAATGCATAAAAGGAAAATTATGTAAACTGGACTTCATCAAGTTAAAAAGCTTGTGTTCTTCCAAAACGCTGTTAAGAGAATGAAAAGAAAAGGCATAGGCTTGGGAAAATATTTGTAAACCTCACATCTGATCGACTTGAATACAGAATATATATAGAACTCTCAAAATTCAACAATAAAAAAGTAAACAACACAATTAAAAATGGGCAAAATATTTGAACACAAAAGCAGATATATGTATGGAAAATAAGCACACAAAAAAGATGTTCAATATCATTAATAATTAGGGAATTGCAAACTAAGACCACAATGAGTTACCACTCCACGTCTATTAGAAAGGCTAAAGTAAAAACACAATAAAACAAACAACAGAACAAAACAAAACCTGACAATAGGAAGTGTCATTGAGTTTGAAGAGCAAACTAATCTCTCATACATTGCTAGTGGGAATACTCTGTAGAGCCACATTAGAAAACATTTTTGGCATCTCATAAGGTTCCTTCATGCAACTTTGCAGACTATAATTCCCCCCTCTTGAGATAACCACTATTCTTAATTCTATAAACATTTAGTTTTGCCTATTCTTGTTTTTAAGAACAGTCAAGGGTCTTTGTTTTTTTTGTTGTTGTTGTTGTTGAAAGTATGATTTTGGTGAGGACGATTGGCCCTGAGCTAACATCTGTTGCCAATCCTCCTCCTCTTTTTTTCTCCCCAAAACCCCAGTACATAGTTGTATATCCTAGTTGCAGGTCCTTCTAGTTCTTCTATGTGGGATGCCACCTCAGCATGATGAGCAGTGTGTAGGTCCACACCCAGGATCTGAACCGGTGAACCCTGGGCCACCAAAGCAGAGCATGTGAACTTAACCACTACACCACTGGGCCAGCCCCTGCCTATTCTTGACATTGATTTAAAATGGAATAATAAAAGTATATACTATTTTGTGCCTCACTTCTTGTACTGAATGTACTATCTGTAGCAGTCATCCATATTGCTGTGAGTACCAGCAGTTCATTCTCAAATACTGTCTAGAATTCCATTGTATGAATATATCACAATTTACTTATCTATTTGCCTAATCCAGTTTTACCTCCTTAAAACAAGTTGCTGATTAATCAAAACTTGTTCAATAACAGAGACAGCACTGCACATGTGCTGGGTGGGAACGCATTGCCCTAGGATGACCCCAGCCTTCAATAAGGAAAATCTGGCTTCCAGCAGCCCAAGTACTTTGATTACTGATTCAAGTCTAGCCATGGGCCAAGGTGCAGCTTACTAGCTCCTAACTCCTTAAATTTTGCTCTGAACTTTGGATGTGGGAGATGGATTTGAGAGCCTTGCATCTTGTCTCCTTGCCAGTTGACTTTGCAATAAAGCCTTTTCTTTTCTCAAAAGCCAGTTATTGGCTTCTGTGTACATCAGGTAGTGGACCTTTACCTGGTAACACTAGTAATATATTGAAAGGATAATACACCACAATTAAATGAAGTTTATTCCAGGAACACAAGGTTGTTTTATCAATTAAGAATCAATCATGTTATGAACAGACAATATTCCAATGAAGACATGCAGATGGCCGACAGACACATGAAGAGATGTTCAACATCACTAATCATTAGGGAAATGCAAAGCAAAACTACAGCGCAATATCATCACCTTACACCTGTTAGAATGGCTGTAATTACCAAGACACAAAATAATAAATGTTGGAGAGGGTATGGAGAAAAGGGAACCCTCATACACTGCTAGTGAGAATGTAAACTGGTGCAGCCACCGTGGAAAACAGTATGGAGATTTCTCAAAAAATTAAAAATAGAAATACCATATGATCCAGATATCCCACTACTGGGTATTTATCCAAAGAACTTGAAATCAACATTTCAAAGAGATATATGCACCCCTATGTTCATTGCAGCATTATTCACAATAGCCAAGACATGGAAGCAACCCAAGTGTCCATCAACTGATGAATGGATAAAGATGTGATATATATACACAATGGAATACTACTCAGCCATAAAAAGACAAAATCATCCCATTTGCAACAACATGGATGCAACTTGAGGGTATTATGTTAAGTGAAATAAACCAGACAGAGAAAGACAAGCACAGCATAATTTCACTCATATGTGGAAGATAAACACATGAATAAAGAGAACAGATTAGTGGTTACCAGAGGGGAAGGGGGTAGGAGGTAGGGCAAAAGGGGTAAAGGGGCACATATGTATGGTGACGGATAAAAATTAGACTATTGTTGGTGAGCACAATGCAGTCTATATAGAAACTGATAAATAATAATGCACACCTGAAATTTCACAGTTATAAACCATTATGACCTCAATAAAATAATTTTTATTGGCTGAGAAAAAGTCAATCATGTAATATGCTATACTACCCAAAAGAAGAATGTAATAGACAATAATGATCTCTCAAAGATGTCTGTATTGTAATCCCCAGAACCAGAGAATATACAGCAACAGGGAATTAAAGTTGCAGACGGAAGTAAGGTTTCTAATCAGTTGACCTTAAAATGGGGAGATTATTCTGGATTATCTAATCACATAAACTCTTACAAGTGGATGAGGGAGGCAGAGGAGTGGGTTAGAGAAATACCATGTGAGAAAGACTAAACCCACAATTGTTGACTGTGAAGATGGAGGAAGGGGGCCAGGAGTCAAGAAACGTGGTGGCCTCTAGGAGCTGGCAATAGGCCTCAGTTTCCAGACAGCAAGAAAATGGGATGTGGGTCCTACAACCACAAAGAACTGAATTCTGCCAAAAGCCCAAATGAACAATAAATGGATTATCCCCTAGCATCCCCAGAAAGGAACATAGCCTGCAAATACCATGACTTTGGTCTGGGAAGACCCATACCAAACTTCTGGCATACAGAACTGTAATATGATAAATCTGTTGTAAATTTGTGATAATTTGTTAAGACAGCAACAGAAAACTTATACAAAGAAAAAAATCCATATGATCATCCCAAAGAAACAGAAAATATGTTTACCTTTCATTTCTTGCTATTAAAAAATAGAAGGGCCGGCCCTGTGGCCGAGTGGTTAAGTTCACGTGCTCTGCTTCAGCAGCCCAGGGTTTTGCTGGTTTGGATCCTGGTCCGGGACATGGCACCGCTCATCAGGTCATGCTGAGGGGGCGTCCCACATAGCACAACCAGAGGCACTCACAACTAGAATATACAACTATGTACTTGGGGACTTTGGGGAGAAGAACAAAGGAAAAAAAAGAAAGAAGATTGGCAACAGTTGTTAGCTCAGGTGCCAATCTTTAAAAAAAAAGATAAAAATGCATGGGTAGCATCCTGGAATTTTTGGAAGCAAGATATATCATATTTATATGCCCTGGTAGGACTCTTTTACTGAAAAGTCTGTATGGATGCAGGCAGAAGTGCAAACTATCCTGCTCCTCAGAAATTATAACACGGTAAATCAAACTCTCTTTAAAACATATAAGGCAAACAAGCAATCATGGTACACATCATCAGTAATGAAATATATTAACATTATGAGGACGTTGGCATGATATAATGACTGACATGATATCTTCTCAGTGGTATACTAGGCAGAAATAACTCATGCTAATCATGAGAAAGCATCAGACAAAGGCAGAGGGGCAAGTCACAAAATGATTCACCAATAATCTTCCAACGTGTCATCGTGGAAGGCGGGCTACGGCACACGCAAGGGGAGTGGAGAACAGGGAGGATGTACATTAGGTAGGCTCCTCAGATCCAGAGCATTTGGATTTTCCCCTCTCCAAGTGCAGCTGACCCCTGCCCTAGTCCCCAAGACAGCCCCAGGCCACCTAGGATAACCTCCACTCCAAGCCTTTCATTCCAACCCCGCCTCCTCAAGCGGGCAATAGGCCCGCCCCCTTTCCTCCCTCCTGGTCCACTCCTGCGCGGCTCCCCGTCTGGCGCCTGCGCACTAGCGATCACCCGACCCTGTGGGCGGGGCCGCGCAGGCGCCGGTACCGCCCATGGCCCCGCCCACCCTGGCTTTGGGTCCGCCTCCGCGCACACGCACTTCCCGCCACGCCTCCCTGCCCACCTCGGCCGAGCCCCGCAGAGCCCAACCAAGCGAGCACGGCGCGATGGACGGCCGAGTGCAGCTGATCAAGGCCCTCCTGGCCCTGCCCCTGCGGCCCCAGCCGCGACGGTGGAGGAACCCGATTCCCTTCCCCGAGACGTTCGACGGCGACACCGACCGGCTCCCGGAGTTTATCGTGCAGACGGGCGCCTACATGCTAGTGGACGAGACCCTGTTCTCCAGCGATGCCCTGAAGGTGACGTTCCTCATCACCCGCCTCACGGGGCCGGCCCTGCAGTGGGTGATCCCCTACATCAGGAAGAAGAGCCCCCTCCTCAATGATTACCGGGGCTTCCTGGCCGAGATGAAGCGGGTCTTTGGATGGGTGGAGGACGAGGACTTCTAGGCCAGGAGACCCTCGGCCTGGGGGCGGGTGCTCGGGGAGGGTCCGCTGCGCCAGTGGCCGCCGCCCAGATCGCGACAGGCGTCCTCCCGCCACGCCTCCCCCTCCCTTACCTTCGAGTCGCCGCGATCTCCCCCGCGCTCCTGTCCCCTCCCGCGTAGTGCTTGCCTCTGTTCCAGGAATAGCACTCCAGGTTCCCGCTGCTGCCGCTGGGCCTCGCTCTGGAGCGCGCCGCCGCCGCCCCCTCTGGCCTGCCCGGCCCCTCCCGTGCACACTTGGCTCTGCCTGTGCTCCAGCTGCAGGCTGGGCTCCGGTTACACTCTGGACAGACCACTCACAGCCCGCCCCCTTGCCGGACTCCCGGGCCTGCATCGATGTGCCCAGAGACCTGCGCTGCCGCCGCCATCACCATCCACCGCATCCCACCGACAGACTGCAGCCTCCAGCGATCTGGACTCACCCGGGAGGTGTCTGAGCAGGCCACGGCCCCTGGACCACGATTCAGACAGCCCACTGCCCCCCCTGTGAAGGGGCCGCCAGCCTTTCACCGTCAGCGGGACCCATTTCCTCCCTACTCCCAGAGACAACTTCTGCTCCTGCCAGATGGCCGCCAGGTCCCAGGAGTGCCTGGCAGCTAAATCGAGCCACTTGTTTTCTCCTGTGGACCTGTTAGTTTTGCCCAGAATCCAGTTCTCTCCTGAATTTGCAGCTGTCTCTCTGATGTGTGCCTTTTGTTCAACACAGTCACCCCTGCACTCTGCCTGGCTCTTCTACACTACCTGGACAAAAGTCTTTTCCTTATTTTCAATAAATGTCAGACGCTATTAAAAAAGAAATTGAGTCTCAATGACTGTGGTGCCTCTCCCTCCCTGGTCCAGTACCTGGGGTCCGTGTCTTGTTCAGCAGGTATGTCCCCTGCCATTGTGTGGCTGATGTTGAGTCTTCATCTAAAACAGAAAAGATAATCGGTGGTGGTCCCGGTGATGGGGACCCTGCTAGTAGATCATTCAATCCCAGATGCTGACTCTTCTGAACCACTCAGTTCCATGAAGCAACGGACCTTGATCTGATTTTGGCCAAGGTGAGGTAAAGAGAAGCGAGCCAGCATGCTGTTGGCAAAGATTTCCTCATTTCTAAGAAGCTGCTGGGAAGCACACCACCTGACTTTTACAAGCCATAAATCTTACACATTTGTTGCTGAGCACCTGCCATAGTTTTCTTTAACCCATTTTTCAGGGAACCAGCAGAATGACAGGTGCTTCAGAAAAAACATTTACATTTATAGAGTCTGAGTGTGTGAGTAGTGGAGAAAGGAATGTAGAACTGAGATGGTTAGTTTAGGTACAAACCTGGTTGATCACCTGCAGGACAATAAAATTGTAACTTTAATGGGCGGAAAAGAAAAAAGTGTTGTTCTTTACTGTGTCTCTGTGTGTTAACCTCTACATCTGCAGTGCTGGAAGAAAGCCTCTGCTCCCTCATCTGTCGCTGGGGAAAGTTGAATATCCTAATAAAGTCAGATAAAAGATGGGCTTAGAGGACAGCACTCAATCAACTGCCTCATTTCTAATTTGGGTGATTTTTCCAGGACATACAATAGAGGATTCAGTCACAACAGTGGTTTTCACTGTGTTTTCTCTCTTTCTTCATTTGAGCAGGTAAACTGTTGCCTATCATGAGCAGTGGTCCATAGGGCTGTACATGGAGCTGGAGGCACATTGTCTGCATTATGTATCTGGTAATGTTTTTACTCCCAGGAATAGTGGAAACGTCATTCACTTGCAATTTGGCTTGTGGTGGGTCAAAGTCTTGAAATCAGAGGGAATATTTGACTGACTTAATAAATAAAATGAAGTTGTTAGGGTTCGCAGGGTTCTTAAGACAATTGAAAGCAGCTAATTATGAGGTTCCAATTCAAGGTGCTGTCAGCCTACCTTCTGGCATGGGTTCGAAGGATGACTGTGTTAAGCGTATTCCCTTCTGGTTTTAAATACAGATTCTGATAAAGTGGTTTGAAAATTGTTATGGAGTTGGTCCAGCGTATTCCCTCTGATCTGTGTCCCACCTGGCTCTAGAGGTCTGTAGAATGGGCAGGGGCTACTGGGTATTCTTTGAACAATGTCAGTAACCCCCTACGTGCCTCAACAAAAATGCCCCTGCGTTTTCTTCCTCCTGCCAGAATGGCTCTGTTAGGGAATTGTACATTGGTCTACACCAGTCGGATCCTCCCAAGTCCTTTTTCGTGATAAAAATATCTTGGGGAGGGATATTATTTTTCCAGAATTAATCATGAACATCTTAGCAAGATTCCACAAAGGGACAGAAGAAATGGCATTTGTAAAACGAGAAGGGGTGCTATTTTTCATTGCTTTGCAATCTCATCCCTTGCAGTTGTCATTTTATTTCCTCTCCTTCATTTTCTACTCTAATCCAAACAAGCAACCACACTTGAGAAGTAGACAATACCAAGAGACTGAGAAGGGAAGAGGAATGCAGAAGCTACTGGGCAGAAAACGAAATGAGCTTCCAAAAAAATCTGATGGGAAGTGAATCCCGTGAAATGCCCAGTATAAATAAATTAGGGAAGGCCACCACCTCCTACAGAAACCTGTACCAATTTCTGCTGATATCATTCAAACGAACCCACCCTCAGTATTCCTTCCTGGAACACACCATGCGCTATGAGAGAAGGGCACCAGCCAACCACTAGGGCTGCAACAGTTTTTATCAGTCCAAGTGGTTTGTGTTCTTGGAGGGGGCAACACCTGCAGTGGGACAGGCATTACATTGTGTGATAGTATCATTTTTTGTTATCTGGAAGAGAATTCACCCTAGAACATGGGAGCCTATTGGCTTGTAAATGGCCATCTTCTCCTTATGTCTTTTCACATGTCTTCCGTTTATGCTTGTTTGTCTCTGTGTCCACATTTCCCCTTTTTATACGGACACCAGACATACTGGATTAGAGTAAAATGACCAGCAGAATGTCAGAGATGCTTCAGAAAAGCATTTATATTTATAAAGCTTTGTGTAAGTAGTAGAGATAGGAATGCAGAACTGTGATTGTTAATTTAGGTACAAACCTGGTTGATGACCTGCAGAACAATAAAGTGATAACTTTCTCAAATAGGCAGAAAAGGTAAAACCTTATTCCTTACTGTTTCTCTGCATGGTAATCTCTTAAATGTACAATGCTGAAAAAAGCCTCTGCTACCTCATCTACAGCTGGGAAAAGTTAAATATCCCAATAGAGTCAGATAAAGGTGAGCTTATAGAAGAACACTCAATCAACTCTCAATTTTAACTTGATTACCACTGCAAAGACTCTATCTCCAAATAAGGTCATGTATTGGAGGTTTGGACTCCAACACCTTGTTTTCTGGGAGACAAAATTTGTGGAAATTAATAGAAGAATCCTTAACTAAATTGAAATTGGGAAGGCTTGTAGGGGGAGTTCTCACGCCCTATCATGCATGGTCAATTACACTAAACAGGAAGAGGCTGATGCTTGCACCTTCCACAGGAAGTTAAAACTACTTTACTACTGAAGGAAGATTTCTCTACTCACCAGGCAACAGCTCAGCTAATGAGAAACCGTTGCTACCCTGAACTGTTACTTTCCCCCAGTGGACTTTTGTTTAGAACAGTCCCTCTCTACTCCCCCTTTTTCTCTATAAAAGCAAGCTCCCCTCATTTGTTTCCTAGATTTGTCTATGGTTTGCCATAGCATGCATATCTCGAATTGCAATTCTTTTAGATATTCCTGAATAAACTCATTTTCAGGGTAAAATAGGCAAATTTGCCTTTTAATTTGACAACTTCAACTAATAATACGTCCCATGTTCCTATCAGTGTCTCATGAGATAGACTCTCTAGCCTGTTCTGATCATGTGGCTTCTTTTTATATATCCTGTATATCATTTCAGTCTGAAACGGATAGAAGATGTGAGGGAATTCACCTCTCTTTAAAAAGGAAGAGGTCCTTGTAACATCCTTTCAGTGCAGCAAGTCTGTGGGAGGAGAGAGAGAGAGAGAGGGAGGGAGAGGGGGAAGGAAAATTAACCTTAGCGCAATACAGAACTTCAACCCCTACATTGGCTCCTGAGCATGTACACAACCTTTTTTTTCTGGTCCATCTTACACAGCTTTTCAGAAGACTTTTTAGATATATCAGTATACTCACTCGGCAATCTTCTCCTCCCCATCAGAAGTGTCCCCTAGATCTATATATCAGGCTTAGGACCTAGATAATTTTTGGAATTATAAATTGTCCTAATAATTTCTTATACATTTCAAAATCTCTACATGACATTATAATGCAGAGACACAAGAGAGTACTAGCGACACAGATGTTTTTACAACAACATTTTGAAATTTGAAAAATTATTATATTCGTCGTGAATTACATTGGTGCATTCAGCTCTCTAATCTTTATCAGATTGCATGTCTTAGATGGTTAACATATATTATTATATGCCTAGTGTTAGTATAATGCTTTCACAATTCATTAGCCATCCACTTTAACTCTTCTCTGCAAACCTTGACTGATCATTTGTCAGTCAGTGACTTATTTATTATGTACTACCTGTGTCCCAGGCACCATGCCATGAACTATGATACATCGTTGCAAAATTATGGCACAGGTCTTCAAGGAATTTAGAGTCCATTTGGCCATAGTGGAAATACAATATGTATATAGAGTCTCAGCTTTGGATTTGCTTAAAAAGGGCTTCAATCTGTGCTTGGTCACACCAGCTGTATGACATTACACAAATTTCTTAAACTTCCTAAGCCATTATTTCGTCACACGTAAAGTGGGTAAAATAATAATACTGAATTCCTTATGAGAAATCAATAAGCTAACAAATATAAAGTCTGAGCATTCACTAAATGGGACTTAATGTAACTATAATAACAATAATTTTTATTATACTTGTAGGGTGTGGTAACTACTTGGGGCTTGTATATGACAATGGGAGCGTAAGATAAAGAGCATTTAAATATACCCTAGGTGAAGCAGAGACCATCTCTATAGAGGAAGTAATAAATCATTTGAGACTTGATTCCATTCTAAGAGGGCCACCTCTATCCGAGGTTCAGAAGAATGAGAGACTGTGGTTTGTATATAAAAGTCAGGGACAGGACATGGTAGGAGTTGAGATGGCACAGACAGAAGGCTACATCATGAAAAATCTTGTTTGTCATGCTAAGGCATGTATCAATTATCCTGTATTCACTGGGGAACGGTGCAAGTATATTGAATAGGGGACCGATGTGATTAGGTTGTGTTTTAGCATTCACTCTGGGGCTGATGTTCAAGATAGATTGTGGGAAGATGGAATGTGGGCCAAGTCCAGTAACAAGCACTTTGCAGGTGATAGTTATCGAGGGCTTAAAGACAAAGAGGATGGGGAGATAAAAGTGACTTTCAGATTTGTCAGAACTTGGTGATTAGTTGGAAAGTGGAGGTTGGAGAGAGGTAGGGATCTTGGATGGGCCCAAGTTTCTGGCTTAGGCAATTGGGCCATTCTTGGACCTGACATGGGCCAGCCTTTTTGATTCCTTTGCATGGAATATTTTGCATTTCCTCATTGCTTTCCTGTGACTTTCACCAAACTAATTACTATTCACTGGATCTGTTCAATTTATTCAGAATTTCTTCCACTGAGGCTATTTTAGTAGTTCCTCTAATAGGCATCCCAGAGGTCCTCAAACTTTCATACAGCACCATGTTGAAATGGGATGAATCTCATTAAATTGTGGATATTCAATCCATTTTTTAACAGATTTAAAACTCGACTTTAGGCCAAGTTATAATTTACATGCAATAAAATCACCAGTTTTAAGCATACACTTCAAAACATTTTGAAATACATAAATACATATATACATATATACGTGTGTGTGAGTATATGAGTGTATTAATCACTTCCTATCCACCTTTTTGGTGAGGGAAGGATTCCTGCCCTAGGGTTATGGGGATGGCTTAACACTTGATACTGGGCACACAAGAGCAACAGCAGTTTATTAGTCACATATATTCACGACCCAGGAGAGGAGGACACTGCACACCACACAGAGGGTTGCATTTGGAAACAAAGTGAGCAAGTGGGGGCTGTGGGAGGCAGGCTTTGTAGTACCAAGAGGATGTGGTGCCCTGGTTCCTGGCAGAGGTTGCGATTGGCTTGTTTGAACAATTCCTTGTGCTGACAGGAAACTGAAACCCGCAACTTAGAGATAAGCAAGAACTGCACCAGGTCTCCCTGATAAGAAGAGTTGTTTGGCTGGCGGACCCCCTCTACAAGAGCAGAGGGGGGAGGGGAACTTGTAGTTAGGGCATTTGCAGTCCTCCCAGTTTCCCCAAATGTCAAGGGAGCACATAACATTGGGCCTTAATTTTAGGCCTTACACCACAGTATATGTATAGACATATACATACATGTACGTATTCACATATGTCTGTGTAAACACCACCACAATCAAGATATAGAACATTTCTATCACTCCAAAATGTTTACTTGTGCCCCTTTGCAACCAGTCTCACTCCTGCTCCAAGCAATGTAGCACTACAGATTAGTTTTACCTGTTCTAGGACTTCATATAAATGGAATTATACAGTATGTACTATTTTATATCTGACTTCCTTCACTTCAGCATACTGTTTTTATATTCATCCATGTTATAGCTAGGTAGTATTCCAATGTATGGATATACTATATTTGTTTTATTTATTAATCCATTTGATGAAAATGTGGGTAGTTTCTACTTTTTGGTTATTATGAATAAAGCTACTATGAAAATAATTACACAAGTCTTTATTTGGGTATATGTTTTCCTTTCTAAGGCAAACACCTAAGAGTGGAATTTCTAAGTTATATGGTTGGTGTATATTTAACTTTATAAGAAAGTGCTGAACTGTTTTCCAAAATGGTTTTACAATTACACATTCCCACCAGCAATATATGAAAGTTCCAGTTCCTCTGCATCCTCACCAACGCTTGGTACTGTCATATTTTAATATATTTTAAGTTTATTATTATTTTTTTAAATGTTTCTTTTTTTTAAAGATTGGCACCTGACCTAACATCTGTTGCCAATCTTCTTTTTTTTTCTCTTCTTCTCCCCAAAGCCCCCAGTACATAGCTGTATATTTAGTTGTAGGTCCTTCTGGCTCTGCTATGTGGGATGCTGCCTCAGCATGGCTTGATGAGTGATGCTAGGTCCACGCCCAGGATCTGAACCGGTGAAACCTTGGGCCACCAAAGTGGAGTGTGTGAACTTAACCACTCAGCCATGGGGCAATTTATTATTTTTAATTTTAGACATTCTAGTGTGTGTGAGTCTTATCTCATTGTATTTTTGATTTTTATTTCCTTGTTGAATAGTAATATTAAGCATATTTCTTATGTCCTATTGTCCATTCATGTATCTTCTTTTATAAAGTGTCTGTTCAAACACTGGGCCATTTTTTAATTGTCATTTTTCTTATTATCGAGCTATAGTTATTCTTTGTATACCCTGGATAACAGTTTTTGTCAGATATATGTATTTCAAACGTTTTCTCTAGGTATGTACCTTGCCTTACAATTTTCTGAAAGTCATCTTTTGAAGTGTGACTTTTTAACAGTTTATATGAAGTCCAATTTATAATTTTTGTCTTTTATGATTTGAGGTGCTCCAAAAAGAAAATGCCAAGATAGAATTAGACATTCAAGAAGTTTATTGGGGGAAACACCTGTGAAGGATAAAGAAGAGACAGAGAAGAAGGGACAGGTGATGGGAGCCTTTAGTCCGTGATGCTAGTCTGACACCTATAAAAGGAGAGAGAGGAGAAAGGAAGAGCCTCAGTCTGAAGTTCAAATCTGGAAAAATCTCATTAGGGCAAATGGGAAACTCAGAGCGACGATTGTCTGCTGTTGGAGTCCTATGTAAGAGAGGAATGGCTCAGCTCTAGTACCCCTACTCTGCTCAGTCATTGGCTGGTGGCAGCCTGAAGAGAACACGACCTCAGTGTGAAGGTTATATTGGGTCCAAAAGGGCAGCAGCTAGAATGTGGCTGCTCATATTATCCTCATAGGAAGTTGTCTTGAAGGGAGATCCGAGCGGCACACTTCCATGCCATCCTCAGTACACCTCTTGTGCAGCATAGATCTACTCCATATAGGTTAGGGAAGTATCTCCTTCATGGTTCCCATGATGTCTCTTCCAGAAAGAAAACTTGGAAGATTTGGATTAGTGTAATGAACTACAGCCCCAGTCGCTGTAATTGGTCTCCACCCACAATTGTGACTCATCCTCTTCCTCCTCCAATATCCATTCTAAAACTTCATCATTTTTACATATCATCTTGCAGGTCTTGGTGGTTTACCTGGTGGTAAGGACTTGAGACCTTGGCAATCATATCCCTCTCAGTCTGTTTGCTGCAAATGTGCCGCAATTCAGTCAAAATTGAGCAAAATAGTACCAGGAAGTGCCCACGTGAATTACCTGGGTTCAAGCCAATGGAAGTTTGTTTCCTTTTTTTTTATGGCTGAATAATATTCCACTGTATTTATGTACTATGTTTTCTTTATCCATTCACCCATCAATGGACATTTAGGTTGTTTTCATATCTTGGCTCTTGTGAATAATGCTGCAATGAACATGGGAGTGCAGGTATCTCTTCAAGATCTTGGCTTCCATTCCTTTGGATAAATACCCAGAAGTGGGATTGCTGGATCATATGGTAGTTGTGTTTTTAATTTTTTGAAGAACTCCCATACTATTTTCCACAATGACTGTACCAATTTACATTCTCACCAACAGCATACAGAGAACACGGTTCTCTTTTCTCCACATCTTTGCAAACATTTACCTTTTATTTTTTTTTTAATAGCCATTCTAACAGGTATGAAGTGGTCACTCATTGTAGTTTTGATTGGCATTTCTCTGATGATTAGTGATGTTAAGCACGTTTTCATGTATTTGTTAGCCATTTGCATGTCTCCTTTGCAGAAATGTTTATTTAGGTCCTTTCCTCATTTTTTAATTGAGCTTTTTTTTTTTGAGGAAGATTAGCCTTGAGCTAACTACTGCCAATCCTCCTCTTTTTTCTGAGGAAGACTGGCCCTGAGCTAATATCCGTGCCCATCTTCCTCTACTTTATACATGGAATGCCTGCCACAACATGTCTTGATAAGCAGTGTGTAGGTCTGCACCAGATCCGAACTGGTGAACCTGCCCAAAGTAAGAGCATGCGAACTTAACTGCTATGCCACTGGGCAGCCCTGAGTTAGTTGTGGTTTTTTTTTTTTTTTTTTTTTTTTTTGCTATTTAGTTGTAGGACTTCCTTATATATTTGTATATTAACCCTTTGTCAGATATATGATTTGCAAATATTTTCTCCCATTCCGTAGGTTACCTTTTCATTTTGTTGATGGTTTCCTTTGCTGCGCAGAAGCTTTTTAGTATGATACAGTCCCACTTATTTATTTTTGCTTTTGTTGCCTGTGCTTTTGGTATCATATCCAAAAAATCATTGCCAAAACCAAAGTCAAGGAACTTTTCACCTATATTCTCTTCCAAGAGCTCTTATGTCAAGTGTTCTGGTAGATTTATTAAGTGTTCTTACCATAAAAAAATAATAATAAAGGAGGCAAGCAGAAACATTGGGAGTTGGTGGATATATCTACGGCCTTGATGGTAGCTATGGTTTTACAGGTGTTCACCTATCCCCAAGCTCATCGAGTTGTATACATTAAACATATACAGCTTTTTACATATGAATCACATCTCAATAAAGTGGTTTAGAAAAAAAGAAGAGACCAAAGAGCCTCCCCATGTGAGGATACAGCAGGAAGGCAGTCATCTGAAAACTCAGAAGAGCGACCTCACCAGACACCGAAATCTGCCAGCACCTTGATCTTGGACTTCCCAGCCTCCTGAACTGTGAGAAATAAATGTTTATTGTCTAAGCCGCCTGGTCTATGCTATTTGTTATAGCAGCCTGAACTGACTAAGACAAAGAGTGACCGATAACGGATATGAGATTTCTTTTTGAGGTGATGAAGGTGTTCTAAAATTAGATTATGGTGATAGTTGCACAATTCTGTAAGTAACCATTGACTTGCACACTTTAAATGGGTGAATTTTATGGTATGCAAATTATATATCAATAAAGCTGTTAAAAATAAAAAGTGACCCTAGACCAGACAGCATATTGTTTAAGAGTGTAGGGCTTCTGGTGTCTTCAAAGTGGGTCTCAGCTCTGCCACTTTTTAGCTATAGAACCTTGTGCAAATTAGTTGCCTGTGCTAAGCCTCAGTTTCCTCAACTACAAACGGTGCTTACCTCATGGAGGATGTTGAGTATTAAACAAGAACATCTGTGTAAGGTTCCGGGGACATAGAGGGTACTCAAAAATCTCCAGTTGTTTTGTTATAATATAAGCCTTCATCTCTAATTCAAGGACATCCTTTAAATGGAATAAAATGAGCCTTATGAAAGGTAAAAAAATACTGTAGATTTAAGAATTTGTAGAAATATAGTTAAAAGCAATATTTTTATGAACATCAACCCCATTTGTACCTAAATTAACAATCTTATTACTGCTTTCTTTCCCCTACAATCTTTGATTATTTTGAACTGGCTCTGTAATTCTGCTGGTTTCTTGAATAATGAATTAAATAAAACTTTGATGGGTGTTCATCAACAAGCTGTGTAATAATTATGGTTTTAACAATCTGAGAGTCAAACTTTCAAACCACTTATTACACAACTTCTCCCTACCAGGATTGCCCTGGAACCCGAGATCTCAGAATACTAAAGCACTCAAAGGCCACTTTGTGCCCTCTGTGCCTACATTTCTTATATTTAATTTTTTGTCCATGTTTCTCACAAAATTTGTGTAATGTCATCTTAGTTATAGACTTCAAGTCAATATTGGTCCCAACCACCAAAAAGAACCTCCAAAAAACAAAGGTTATTGCAAGGTTATTGAATTTTCTCTCTCACGCCTCTTATATTCCTCTTCTCTCTATTAGTCTTTATGTTTATCTCTCTTTTGGTGTTCAATTCTGAGGTGGGGCTTCATGATGGGGGACAGAATAAATTGCTGAGAAAGAAGTGAGGGGAAAAAAACCAAGAATGACAACTGTAATGGGTGAGACAGCAAAATAATTGGTATGGACTGAATGCTTGTTCCTCTTCCCAAATCCATGTGTTGAAGCCCTAATCCGCAATGTGATGTATTTAGAGGTAGGGCATTTGGGAAGGTGATTAGGTTTAGATGAGCCACCAAGATGGGATTAGTGCCCTTATAAGAAAAAGAAGAGAGCAGAGCTCTCTCTCTCTCTCTCTTTACCATGTGAGGATACAGCAAGAAGGCTGACATTTGCAAACCAGGAAGTGAGCCCTCACAAAACACCTAATGTATCCACCCTTTGAGCTTGGACTTCCCAGCCTCCAGAACTGTGAGGAATAAGTGCTTTGTTTAAGCCTATGGTATTTTGTCCTAGCAGCCTGAACTGACTGTGACACTAATGAAAAAGAACCTCCCTTCTCCCCTTACAAATGCCATTTCTTCCTTCTCTTTATGGAATCTTGCAAAAACGTTCATGATTAATTCTTACAAATTATTAACCCTCCCCTAGAGATTTGTATCATGAAAAAGGATTTGGGATGATACAACTAATGTAGACGAAGGAACAATCCCTAACAGAGCCATTCTGGCAGAAGAAGAAAACTGCAGAGGCATTTTTGTTGAGGGAGGTGGGGAGTTACTGACATTGTTTAAAGAATACCCATTAATCCCTGCCCATTCTACAGACCTCTAGAGCCAGGTGGACACAGATCCGAGGGAATATGCTGAACTTACTCCATAAAGTAAACTGCTTCCAAACACTTTTCAAACCACTTTAGCAGAATCTATGTTTAAATCCAAACAGTGAATGTGCTTAACACAATTGTCTTTCATACCCATCCAGGAAGACCAAGTGCCAGCACCTTGAATTGGAACCTCATGATTAGCCTGCTTTCAGTTATTTTAAGAACGCTGTGAATCATAAAAACTTCATTTCACTAAGCAATTCAAATTTTTCCCCTGGCTTTAAGACTTCGGCCTAGTTATTACATGCCAAACTGCAAATTAATGTGGCCTTACTATTTGGAGGAACAAAAAAAATTATCAAGACACGTAATACAGGTAATGTACCTCCAGCTCAATGTATGGTCCTGTGAACCACATACATGAATGGCAAAAATTTACCCATTCAAATGAAGAAAGAGGTAGATAGAGGAAAAAAGCTATGAAACACTGGCATGATTTAATTCTCTACCCCATGTTTGGGAAAATCACCAACATTTAGAAATGAAACAAAAAAGTTGATTGTACAACCTTTAAACATCATACCAGCGAATTGTCTCTAAGCCCACCTATGGGTCATCTGACTCAGGATATTTAACTTTGTTGACCAAGAATTGGTGAGGGAGTGCAGGCTCTTCACAGTACTATAAATATAAGATTAACTGCAGATATGTACTAAATGCAGATACACAGATAATAAATGCAGATAAACAAGGAGCAATGACTTTCTTCTGCTCATTAGGGAGGTTTATACTTTTATTGTCCTACTGGTCCTCATCCAGGTTTCTACGTAAACAATCTCATTTCTTTGTGCTTTTCCCCATCTCCACTACCTACATAATGAAGGTGCTATAAATGTTTTTTTAAAGTACCCATATTATTCTTGTTTCTCCGTATAATGGGTTAAATAAAACTTTGACATTGTTCACTTTCTGTGCGGGACTTATGCTTTGTGACAATTTGGGTGCTTTCAAATAGCTTTTTGTAAATAACGAAACCTTGTCAGAGAAGCCTCCTGACTAACTTCTTATATTGCCTTGGCCAAAATAAAGTTCCAATTTTTAAGAGGCTTGGAACAATCCCAACTAGTTTAGAAGATTCATTATGTGAATTGAATGGTCATCAGTGAGGTCTCTATCCCCAGAAGCACCTCAGGATTCTAACTTTGATGTTTTATACTCAAGAGTCAACAGAGAGGACAGTGTCTCTAACATCACCCACAGAATTGCAAGGGGTGTATCCCGTGAACAAGACATGGACCCCTTTAACAGGGACAGGAGAGAGGTGCCATAAGTATAGACTCATTTTGTTAAAGAGTGTCTGACATTTATTGAAAATAAGGAAAAGACTTTTGTCCAGGTACTGTTGAGGAGTTAGGTAAATGGAGGAGTTATACTGTTGACCAACAAACACATAACTAAGAAAACACTGGAAATTCAGAAGAGAACTGCATTCTGGGCAAAACTAACAGGTCCACAGGAGAAAACAAGTGGCTCGATTTAGCTGCCAGGCACTCCTGGGACCTGGCGGCCATCTGGCAGGAGCAGAAGTTGTCTCTGGGAGTAGGGAGGAAATGGGTCCCGCTGACGGTGAAAGGCTGGCGGCCCCTTCACAGGGGGGGCAGTGGGCTATCTGAATCGTGGTCCAGGGGCCGTGGCCTGCTCAGACACCTCCCGGGTGAGTCCAGATCGCTGGAGGCTGCAGTCTGTCGGTGGGATGCGGTGGATGGTGATGGCGGCGGCAGCGCAGGTCTCTGGGCACATCGATGCAGGCCCGGGAGTCCGGCAAGGGGGCGGGCTGTGAGTGGTCTGTCCAGAGTGTAACCGGAGCCCAGCTTGCAGCTGGAGCACAGGCAGAGCCAAGTGTGCACGGGAGGGGCCGGGCAGGCCAGAGGGGGCGGCGGCGGCGCGCTCCAGAGCGAGGCCCAGCGGCAGCAGCGGGAACCTGGAGCGCTATTCCTGGAACAAAGGCAAGCACTACGCGGGAGGGGACAGGAGCGCGGGGGAGATCGCGGCGACTCGAAGGTAAGGGAGGGGGAGGCGTGGCGGGAGGACGCCTGTCGCGATCTGGGCGGCGGCCACTGGCGCAGCGGACCCTCCCCGAGCACCCGCCCCCAGGCCGAGGGTCTCCTGGCCTAGAAGTCCTCGTCCTCCACCCATCCAAAGACCCGCTTCATCTCGGCCAGGAAGCCCCGGTAATCATTGAGGAGGGGGCTCTTCTTCCTGATGTAGGGGATCACCCACTGCAGGGCCGGCCCCGTGAGGCGGGTGATGAGGAACGTCACCTTCAGGGCATCGCTGGAGAACAGGGTCTCGTCCACTAGCATGTAGGCGCCCGTCTGCACGATAAACTCCGGGAGCCGGTCGGTGTCGCCGTCGAACGTCTCGGGGAAGGGAATCGGGTTCCTCCACCGTCGCGGCTGGGGCCGCAGGGGCAGGGCCAGGAGGGCCTTGATCAGCTGCACTCGGCCGTCCATCGCGCCGCGCTTGCTTGGCTGGGCTCTGCGGGGCTCGGCCGAGGTGGGCAGGGAGGCGTGGCGGGAAGTGCGTGTGCGCGGAGGCGGGCCCAGGGCCAGGGTGGGCGGGGCCATGGGCGGTACCGGCGCCTGCGCGGCTCCGCCCACAGGGTCGGGTGATCGCTAGTGCGCAGGCGCCAGACGAGGAACCGCACAGGAGTGGACCAGGAGGGAGGAGAGGCGGCGGGCCTAATGCCCGCTGGAGGAGGCGGGGTCGGAATTGAAGGGGCGGAGCTGAGGTTTCCCAGGGCGGGCTGTGGTGGAGGGTAGGAACCATCCGATGAGCCCAGGACTCCTGGCTCCGTGTGGTGAGGGTGGAGCCTGCTTTGGTTGTAGAGGCGAGGGTCCCAGTGCTCCGGAGCTGAAGAGTGCTCCTGGTTCGCATCCCTCCTGCCGGCCACTCATTTGTCATTCCTAGTTCCGCAGAGGGCCATTGGTCTCTGGACGCCCCTTGTGTGAGGTTGTGAGAACACATTTTCCTGCTTATTCATGCATCTCTCTGCCAGACGTTGTTGGCACCCGGGCCACAGATGTCTGCCACATTCATAGGAAAGCCCCAAATATTAGCCAACTTAATTCAGAGCTCCCTCTTCAAGTAATGATGACCATGGCGAGGGAATGTAAGGAAGGTTGAATGTTTAGAATTCTTTTTGTTTGTTTGTTTGGCGGAGGAAGATTCGCCCTGAGGTAACACCCATGCCAATCTTCCTCTATTTTTATGTGGGTGGCTGCCACAGCATGCCCCACACGAGTGGTGTAGGTTTGTGACCAGGAACTGAACCCGGCCCACAAAAGAGGCACACACCAAACTTAACCGCTAGGCCACCAGCCAGCCCAAGAAATCTCTTCATTTGCTTTTTTAAGAGACCCAAATAGAATAATCAATATAGAAACTGAAAGAACAATATATAGGAGGTTGGATGTTTTCCAAACACGACTTTATACATGTTAGTGTGTAAGAATAGAGGAAAAACATAGCTAAGAGTTTAACAAATGGGAAGGGAGGTGGGGAACTTAGCCATTACACGTTCTACCTGAATTCAATTGTGGGACTGAGTATAAAATAAATGTAAATTTGTCACCAGCTTTCATATATACGGGAAAACAACCAGTTAAAATATGTAATGATGTTATAGACTCTATTCAGAAAAAACACGTAGTGCCTAGGCATATATTCTTTAAATTGTAAAAGTCACCTGAAGAACTGTTTTAAAAGCTAAAGAGGGACACAAAAGAATACTCAAACAAATGGGACAATATCCCCAGATCTGAGGTAGGATGACTCAGTTATCATAAAGATGTTAAATTTTCCTAAGGTAAATTATGCTTTCAACACATGATCAGTGATGGGTCATGTCGTGAGATAAAGGTACGTTTGATGCAATTATGTGCACTATTTTCCCCACGACATAATCTTACCAAGACACCAGGAGGACTTTATTTTGAGTAGACAAGGTTATTTTAACATTTATGTGGAAGTATAAACAATCAAAAATAGTGTGCAAGTTTTCAAAACTTAAGGGCAATGAAGAATGACTTACTTCAACAGATATTTACAAATATGTTGTTATTTATTAGTTTATTTTTATTGTCTTTTCTCTGACTAAAATACAAGACGGAGTCAACCTCAGGTAGCCTTGATGTTACATAATTGCCTCTGATTTTTTTTTTTTTTTTTTCGGGAAGTGCCCCGCGGAGAGGGCTTTTCCACAGCTGGCTCCCAGTCCGGGTAAATAAGCAATGGGTTGAAAATGGGACTTTTTCAGGGAGCTTTGACAGGTCCAATGGTGACAACGCTCTAGTTTGGGACTTTTCAACCCCATCCGCCAATCCATGAGTTTGCACTGTGAGACTGTTTCCTTCAGCAGAGCCTACCTGCGCCCGCATTCCCCTCATCAAACCTCAGCCTGCCTACCTGCATGGCCTCATGCCCTGCCCTTGCCCAGAGCCTTGAGAGCCAACTCCAGATATTCAGGATAAGAGTCCTTTCCTGTCCCACAGAGCGAGCCTCGGCAACCCTCTCTGCCTTGGCCTTCCAGGCTGGCGACCAGGACAAAGGAGTCCATGACAGGCTCACGGTTTCCCCTTCCATCCTTCCTCAGTGGATGTGATGAGTCTCAGGTCACACACAGCTTAGGAGGTAAATAATGGACTGAAAGATACGTCATAAGAAAATATCCAGAATGAAGCACAGAAAGATAAACAGATGGAAAATACAGATAAAGTAAGACACATAGAGGATGGTATGGAAAGGACTGGACAATATTTCATTGGAGATTCAGAAGAAGAGAAGAGAGAGAATGAAGCAAAAGCAATATTTGAAGAGATACTAGCTGAGAACAAACACCTGGCGGAGAAAAGTGAAAGAAATCTACACCTAAGCATGTCTTAGGAAAACTGTGGAGAACCAAAGAGAAATGGAAAATTCTAAAGCTTTCAGGGGATCAAAGCAAATTACCTCCACAGTAGCAATAATTAGCCTGAGAGTTGACTTCTCAACAGTAACAAGATAGAAACCAGAAGAAAATGAAATACGTTCTTCTCTGTGCTGGAAGAAAATAATCCCTGGTGGAAAAATCCTGTGCCCTGCCTATGCTTGAGGAATGAAGATGAAAAACGATAACTTTAGGGGCTGGCCGGCAGGCATAGTGGTTAAGTTCCTGTGCTCGTCGGATTCAGCGGCCCAGGGTTGCAGGTTCAGATCCCGGGCACGGACATAGCACCGCCTTTCAAGACAGCCTGTGGCCGCATCCCACATAAAGTAGAGGAAGATTGGCACTGACATTAGCTCAGCGACAATCTTCCTCAGACAAAAAGAGGAAGATTGGCAACAGATGTTAGCTCAGGGCCAGTCTTCCTCAAAACAAAGACAAAGAAAAAGAAAAGAAACAAGATATCTTTACAAAAAAAGAAAAACCTGAGAGCACTTGTCACCAGCAAAACAGTACTTAAGGGAAATACTACCAGATTCCTCAGGCAGAAGAAAAATTTTAAAATGAACGAAAAGTAATCAATTGGCAATATATGTGGGCAGATCTGAGTGAATACTGCCTTATGTTGTTTACAATGTGGAGAGACTTAAAACATATCAAAATAATGCGTAGAAATCAGTAGCTGATACATGGAGGTAAAGTTTTCTAACTTTGTGCTTTGCGTGGGGAGATATGGAAAGTACCACATCAGATGAGGATTTCCATAAATCGAGAAAGCATCTTGTAATCTCTACTGAAACCACCGATGATAGTAAACACGCATAAAACTTGGAAGAGAATGAAGGAGGAGTAGGAAATGGAAAAAGAAAATAACGGATTCAAAATAAGACAAGAAAGTAGAGAAAAGGGAACACAGATCAGGATGGCAGGACAAATGGAGCTCACCTATTAAGATGACAGCTTTACATCCAAATATATCAGCAAGGACGTTAAATGTAAACGGGCTAAATGCGCCAATTAACAGATGAGGATTGTCAGACTAGATAAAAATACAAGGTTTGATAATATTTTCTTCACGAGAGAAATCCTCCATTTCAGTTTGGATAGAGGTTGGAAGTAAAAGGACGGGGAAAACTGTATTGTGCAAATAACTAACGGAAGCTGTTGCAGCTAAATTAATAGCAAACCAAATCGACTTACAGACGAAAAGTATGAGAAATAAAGAGGGATACTTCATGATAAGTATGATAATGATAAGACGTTCAATTCACTAGGAATATCAAGTCATAATGTTTTACGTGCATTAACATCCACTAGAAATGTCTAATGGCAACTGGACAGAACGTCCAGGAGAAAGATAAGTACAAATCCGCAATCCTAGTGGAAGGTACTTAATGCCGTTTTCTCAGTAACTGACAGGACAAGCAGAAAACGATTTGTAACCGCAGGCCCTCCAGGACCAGGTCAACTGACCCCTGTCTTATCAACAGAGTGATTCAGAATTGTCTTTCAGGAAAAATGCAAAGTCGGGCAGCCAGAGCATGTGTAAAACAAGAAATCCTGACCTGAAATGACCTGGGATCTAAAGATCCTCCTCGCCACGGAACCCAAGGACCAGGACACCACCAGAACTTGAAAGTCAGACTCTTATCAGAAGTGAGGGGGTCCCTCACTTGGGAAGATCTGCCGTTAAAATTCCTTCTCCACCTCATCTAAAATGTTTAGGCCCCCATCCTAAATGTTTAGAACCCTGTCATAAATGTTTACAACCTCATCATAACTGCTTGAAGCCCGCCAATCAAAACCTGTCCCACCAGCGTTTCCATGTGGCAGCCTGTTCTCCCTAGCCTCTTATGTTTCGCCCCAGATCCTGAATCGGGCAGACAGATCTGAGGGCACACCGCCCCCTGTCTCCCTGCAGATCGATCTTGCAGAAAAAAAGCTGATTTCTTCCCCCAAAAGCTGATGCCGTAAATAATTAGCTCGTTTATGCGCACTGCGCAGAGAACCCAAATTTTGTGCAGTAACAGAATCAGTAAGGAAATTAAAGGTTTTTCTAATTGCAAACATGACCTGGTGGAGATGCACAGAGCACTGCTGCCAAGAACTGAGGAATACATATTCTTTTGAGGGAAGCAGGAGGAGTGCGTAGGAAAGCGCGGGAAGGGGGGCTTCGTGGGGACGGAAATGTTTTATGTCTTTTATTTTTTATTGAGGTCACATCGCTTAATAAAATTATATAAATTCCAGGTTACCTCTTTACAACCCACCAACCAACCGTGAGAAGAGATGTTCTTTCTTGACCTGAGTGGAAGATTCTCCCCATTTTCTTTTGAACACTTTTCTGTCCAAAATGGTGGGTTTTCTTCAATATTTCTAAGCCGGCAAAGCTTAATATTTAGGGATGTAAGCTTAGTCGGTGAAACTAAAAAGTGATTATTATGAAAGTCAGGATAGTGGTGAACTTTGAGAGGGAGGAAGAAGATTATGATGAAGAGGCGCCAGGTGTGGCGCTTCAAGATTGCTGGCAAGTTTGATTTCTTCATGTGCATGGCAGTTCCAGGCTTTCTTTGTGATAAATCATTGAGCTGTGCAATCTGTGTGGTCCTGATATATATCACAATACCACAACTGTATCCAAGCGTGCTTATGTGTGGGGGCTCCGGGATTGGAGGTGGCCTTGTCTTTCTGTACTGCACCGGGGCCGGTAAAGCGCAGGCTCCGGCTTTGATCTTTTCACTTCCCGACCCTGAGAACACAAGTCGCCCGTCCTACCAAAGGAAGGTAAAGACTTTATCGTTCCCTTGGAACTGCCCCAGGAGGTCAATCCTATGATGCCCCCTGAAGTAGGGGGGGTAAACCGGCCAGAGGGGTAGCAGCAGAGGCACAGGGAGACGTAAGGAAGGTAAGTCCTGATGATTGCGCTAGAGCGAACCAGGAGAGCAGTGCCGCCCAGAGAAGTGGCATGCCTGGGAGCTGCTCCCCATCGTGCCCTGGAACAGAGAAGGAGGGGCATTCGGTGCTCTCCATCGCACTCCGAAGAACATCCAAAACCTTTCCAAACATAACGAGGTCCTATGAGAACCTGACCCTGCCTACTTCCCAACGCACCTGCTCCCAAGCGCCAACCACCCTCATCCCTGCCGCAGCCATTCTGCCCTCCTATTCCTTCAACATGATAAGCTCACTTACTCAGTCAGAAGCCTTCTCTTCTCAGGCTGGGAAATAAAAAGCCAAGGGCCCTTGGGGCAGTTGAGGTGAGGGGTTTGTTCAGGGCCTCTGGGTGGTTGTGAAAGAGGGGAGGTGTGAAGAGGATTTGGGCCGGTTAGGGGAAGGCAGTGCCAACACCAAGAGGACCAAGAGTTGCAGAGTACAGGGGAGATCCAGACAGGGAAATTCCTTTTTTGAAATTTGCCCAAATTCCTTTCCAGAAGGATTGTGCAGGTTCAAACTCCTTCAAACAGTGTGTGCCCTGCCCAACCCTCAACAGTGCCACCAGCGGTGATTTCCTTTTTAATAACAGTTGAATGCAATGGATCAGAAAGTGAGTATAAGCGCACCAATTTGCACACTTTTGCATACATTTCCACTAGAGTGGAAATCACTTTGCATCTTTATAGTTCACTTGTCTTTCATCTTCTCAAATTATGACTTTGCCCATTTGTCCCGGTCTAAGTTTTGCTTATCTACTTGTACAAAGTATTAGTGGACATATTACACATTTGTGATAACAAGGAAGATGTTTTATAATTACCTGATATCACCACTTTTTGGACAACTGTAATTGTTGAAATTCTAATTAGTCAAGTGAATTTCTGTGGTTGTTATACTCAATTCTATACTGGATGGAGACAAAGTCAACCTCACAAGCTTCTCCTGTAGATTTTATTAAAAAATTTTAATCCTCTAATTTCTCTACTCATCCAGAATACATTTTTTAGATTGTACAACATGAGAATTTTCTTTATGCTACCTCATTCTTTTGTTAATAAAAAGAAACTTTATTACATGAGGTAGTAAATGCACATGAGGATGACAACATTTTTAACGGTTTTTCATGGTTTGGGGACATCTGCTCGTAAGCTCAGGACTGAAATTTACAGTCTGAGATGATGAAATTTTCCCAAGTTCCATCACATTTATCATATTCGGGCTGTTGTACCACTCAGTCTTCCTCTGAGCCTGAGGTCCAGACAGCCAGTGCTGCCCGTTTGCTGGAGGCACACCCCTCAGCTGACAAATGGGAAAAGGGCTCTATCAGGCAACCCCCAAAAAGTTAATAACGACCAGTTAACATGCAATAAAACTTTCATTCAAATTGTATTCAAACACCATTGAGAAACCAAATGAAAATCTCATTGTTCTTGATGAGCTTCCTGTTGAAGGTTGACAAATGTCAAACTCAGCAGGCAGGAAAAGAGTCACTTTCCTACCATTCAGGAGGAATGGTAAAACCTCTTCGGGAAAGCTTTGTAAATATCTTATAAATGACCAGTCTGAATGACCTTTGATCAAATAGCTGTATTCGCAAACCTGAGCTAAAGTTTTGGGAGCAAAAGAAAAGGTACTTCTCTATTTTCGAAGAAATAGAGAAGACATTTGTGTTAGTCAGCGTCCTCCGAAGAAACAGAAGGAATAGGATGCATATACCTGTACATCTTTGTCTATGTATGAGAGAGAGAGAGAGAGACAGAGAAAGGGATTTATTATAAGGACTGGGCTCACACCACCATGGAGACTGATAAGTCTCAAGAACTGCAGTCAGCAAGCTGGAGGCCCAGGAGAGCTACTACTTCAGTTCAAGTCCAAAGGCAGGAAAGAACTCATGTCCCAGCTCAAGGCAGTCAGGCGGGAGGAGTTCCCTGTTACTCAAGGAAGGGTCAGGCTTTTTCTATTTAGGTCTTCAACGACTTGGATGAGGCCTCCCCACATTAGGCAGGGCGTTCTGCTTTACTCAGTCTACCCACTCATATGTTAACCTCACCCAGAAACATACTCAGAGACACACCCAGAATAACGTTTGGTCAAGTGTATGGGCACCCCATGGCCTGGTCAAGATAAGAGATGAAATTAACCATCACAACCTTCATGAGATGTCATATTTTCTCTGGTAGGGTTTGTAATTTAAAGAAAGCATTAAACACGAGTTTGTACAAGATAATGTGGAAATGAAAAGTCGATCAGATTTTTTTTAGTGAGGAAGATTGGTGCTAAGCTGACATCTGTGCCAATCTTCCTCTGTTTTGTATGTGGGAGTTCGCCACAGCATGGCTTGACAAGCAGCGTGTAGGTCTGCAGCCGGGATCCAAACCCACGAACCCCAGGCTGCCGAAGCAGACCACGTGAACTGAATTAGTGCGCCACTGGGCCAGCCCCTGATTTTTCTTTTAACTTTTTATTAAGATTATGATAGTTTACAACCTTGTGAAATTTCAGTTGTACATTATTGTTAGTCATGTTGTAGGTGCACCACTTCACCCTTTGTGGCCTCCCCCCACGCCCCCTTTCCCCTGGTAACCACCAATCAACTCTCTTTGTCTCTATGTTTAACTTCCACCTCTGCCTGGAGTCATGCAGAGTTCGTCTTTCTCTGTCTGGCTTATTTCGCTATAACATAATACCTTCAAGGTCCATCCATGTTGTTGTGAATGGGACGATTTTATCTTTTTTGTGGCTGAGTAGTATTGCATTGTACATATATACCATATCTTCTTTGTCCAAGCGTCAGTTGATGGGAACTTAGGTTGCTTCCACGTCTTGGCTATTGTAAATCATGCTGAGATGAACATAGGGGTGCATGGGACTTTTGGAATTGCTGATATTAAGTTCTTTGGATAGATACCCAGTAGTGGGATGGCTGGGTCATAAGGTATTTCTATTTTTAATTTTTTGAGAAATCTCCATACTGTTTTCCATAGTGGCCGCACCAGTTTGCATTCCCACTAGCAGTGTATGAGGGTTCCTTTTTCTTCACAACCTCTCCAACATTTGTCACTTTTTGTTTTGGTTATTTTTGCCATTCTAACAGGTGTAAGGTGATATCTTAGTGTAGTTTTGATTTGCATTTCCCTGATGATTAGTGATGGTGTGCATCTTTTCATGTGTCTATTTGCCATCCGTATATCTTCTTTGGAGAAATGTCTGTTCATGTCCCCTGCCCATTCAGAGGGATGGCTTTCGGGTTGTTTGATTTTTTGTTGTTGAGCTGTGTGAGTTCTTTATACATATATTATGGACATTAACCCTTTGTCAGATAAATAACTTGTAGATATTTTTTCCCAGCTAGTGGGTTGTTTTTTTGTTTCAATCCTGTTTTCCCTTGCCTTGAAGAAGCTCTTTAGTCTGATGAAGTCCCATTTGTTTGTTCTTTCTATTGTTTCCCTCGTCTGAGGAGTTACGGTGTCCGAAAAGATTCTTTTGAAACTGAAGCCAAAGAGTGCACTGCCTATATTCTCTTCTAGAAGACTTATGGTTTCAGGCCTCAGCTTTAGGTCTTTGATCCATTTTGAGTTTATTTTGCTGAATGGTGAAAAGGAATGGTCGATTTTCATTCTTTTACACGTGGCTGTCCAGTTTTCCCAGCACCGTTTGTGGAAGAGACTTTCTCTTCTCCATTGTAGGCCCTTAGCTCCTTTGTCGAAGATTAGCTGTCCATCGATGTGTCATTTTATTTCCGGGCTTTCAATTCCATTCCATTGACCTGTGCACCTGTTTTTGTACCAGCTCCATGCTGTTTTGATTACTGTAGCTTTGTAGTATGCTTTGAAGTCAGGGATTGTGATGCCTCCAGCTTTGTTCTTCTTTCTCAGGAGTGCTTTACAATTCGGGGTCTTCTGTTGCCCCCTATGAATTTCAGGATTCTTTGTTCAATTTCTGTAAAGAATGACATTGGGATTCTGATTGGGATAGCGTTGAATCTGTAGATTGCTTTAGGTAGTATGGACATTTTAACGATGTTTATTCTTCCAATCCATGTGCATGGAATGTCTTTCCATCTCTTTATGTCGTCATCAGTTTCTTCCGAGAAAGGCTTGTAGTTTTCATTGTATAGATCTTTCACTTCCTTGGTTAAATTTATCCCAAGGTATTTGATTCTTTTTGTTGCGATTGTGAATGGGATTGAGTGCTTGAGTTCTTTTTCTGTTACTTCATTGTTAGTGTATAGGAATGCTACTGATTTATGCATGTTGATTTTATGCCCTGCAACTTTGCTGCAGCTGTTTATTATTTCTAATAGTTTTCCTATGGATTCTTTGGGGTTTTCTACATATGAGATCATGTCGTCTGCAAAAGTGAGAGTTTTACTTCTTCATTGCCTATTTGGATTCCTTTCATTTCTTTTTCCTGCCGAATTGCTCTGGCCAACACCTCCAGTACGATGGTGAAAAAGAGTGGTGACAGTGGGCACCCTTGTCTTGTTCCTGTTCTCAGAGGGATGGCTTTCAGCTTTTGTCTGTCGAGAATGATGTTGGCTGTGGGTTTGTCATATATGGTCTTTATTATGTTGAGGTACTTTCCTTCTATACCCATTTTGTTGGGGGTTTTTATCATAAATGGATGTTGGATCTCAGCCCCTGATTTTTCAACAGTATTTCCTGTAGGCACAGTTTTTCGAGGACATTTTCATTACGCATGTCAAAACCTTATAAATGTCAAATACATTTTGTCCCAGAAGATCCACATCCAGAAGTTTGTCCCTACATGGAAAACGTGGCTCAATATCCTGACCATCCCAGAAACTCATCTCATGGGGAAGGTAGCACAGCGATGAGTCCATGACCCTGAAATGGCCCAGTCTTATCACGGACCCAGCACTCAAAGCAGCTGACACGATGGCCTAGAACAGTATACGAGGGGAGGGAGCAAGTGTGGGTTCTGAGGGCCCCTGGGAGGCAAGGAGGCAGAAAGCAGATCAGGGCTGTATGGAAAAGGAGAAGGAAGCCAGATAGATCAGTGAAGGCTCTGGAGGAGGAGAAGGAGCCAGAGGTCTGTTACTGGGCACTGACCCCATACCAGTTGGTCAATTTTCTAATCAGGTCTTTTGCCTGTTGATACATTGGAGTCTCTTCTTTTTCTGACCAATACGGCGGAACATGCGTCTCCGAACTAACAGGTAAATGAAGCACAGAGACGGCTTTAGATTTGGGGGGGGCAGGTGTGAGAGCCTGAGTGAAGAGAGCACTGTCACCAGGATGCTGTAAGAATCCTGGCATTGCAGAAGCACAAAGAATCAAGCCATGACCTGCTGCATCTTAGCTTCTGCACCCCTGACTCCTCCTTCTTAGCTCCTTTCTTGCTGTCACTTGGTTCGCACACTCTTAAAATCTAAGCCATTCTTGGGGTTGTGGGGTGGCTCTCTTCTCAACCCATTCTCTGTCCTCAGGAGATCTCATCTACAGCAGGGACTCCCGCGTTGAACCTCCCGCAAGGACTCCCAGCTCTCGGTCTCTCTTCATCCTTCAATTCCAGACTGTGTGTTCACTTAACTCGTGTTCACCTTCATTTTGAATTCTGTCGACATCTCAAAATTGATGCAGCATGAACTCCTTATCTTTCCTTCTTTTCTTCCCCAAACTGTTCTGTCCTTGTGTCTCTTTTCCCACTTGGGGGAACCACCATCCGTCCAGGCAGCAGCACTATCAAACTTGCAGGAGCCCCTCACTCCTCGACCTCCTGTCCTTCCCATAGTGGCTACTGCACATTCACTGCATGCCCTGACCGCCTGTGTTTCGCTTTCGTCCTCACCGCACCTGGAGGAGCTCCAGCATGCAGTCCACCCACCTGGACTCTAACAGCCTCCTTATGACTAAACGGCCTCCCTTTTTCTGATGACTCTCTGTTTTGATTCACTCTGCACACTGACACGCAAAGGATAGTTTGGGAAAGCAAACTGAGTCTTGTTACTCAAGGCCTTGAATTCTGCATGGAGTCTTCCACATCCCACCCAGGGTTGTTTGCTCTGTACTGCCTTTCCCCCTCATCTTACATCTTGAACGCCCTTCTCCAATCAGGCCACAATATGCATTCTGCCCTGAGGAGGCCTTATTGTTTCCCACTCCCGCTCCTCCCTGGTCCTTGAAACAGCTTCCTCTCTCTCCTGTGTAGCACATCAACTCTGGGGCAATACACAGTTCAGCCTACTGCTTCCTTTTCTGACCGACTGGCCTGAGGGACTCAACCAAGTCTTCAAGAGCCCTTTGCCAATTTCTCTGCCACAACACCACCCACGTGTGCCTTCTAGCAAAGCCAGACAGTGGGCAAGAGTGCTGGTGAATTCCTCAAGGGAATGTATTTCTGGAGACCTGCCAATGAAAGGTAGTATTTCATATGTAGGTAGGACCTATATACACACTTATTGAATCCCCACATATATCATGCTATATACTGAGCTATCTGATATTATTATACATGGAAGCTGGTGATAAATTTAGAGAGGAGAGATGAGACTTATATGTGTATATGTAAGAAGAATTAGGACATGTAGATTTATTAATTAGCATGGAGAAGTTACATACATGAACGTGATAAAGTTGTGGAACAAACAATTGGAGAGTTAGTGTGTTGTAAGATGCAGATGATGTACTTTGAACGGGCAGTAGAAAAGGCAGATTCATGTGGGCTGCTTTAGCGCAAGAATGGTGCAGGTAAGAGGGGAGATTTGAGTTGAAACATGAAGGACGATGATAAGAAGATAACAACGATAGTAGGTGAAAGCTTGGTGTGTCCCAGGCACCAAGAAAGGGCTTTGCATTAACTCAATGAATATTACAGCAGCCCAATGACAGGGTCCTTATGGGCACACTCATTTAACAGATGAAGAAACAGAGGCCCAACAAACATCTAACCTTACCCAGTCGATAGGAAGAAGAGCTGGTATTTGAATCTAAGCAGAAAAGATCCAGCCCATATACAGAACCACTAGCCATAATGCATAGTCGATAAATACTGACTGCTAGATGTTCCCAGACAGGCAGAAGCCCAGGACGTTGGCCTGGGATAAAGTGTGAATGGGACAGGAAAGATTGGGGACATGAAGTTCAGGAGGCCATAGGTCATCTGTGAAACAGGACCTGTGTGGCACTGAAAGAGGCCAGCATGTGTCCATCTACAGAACAAGGCACCAAGTTAAGCCTTAGTGCCAGGTGTTGAGAGAGCTGGCAGATCCTGGAGACAGGAGTCACATCAGCAGCTCCAGCCTTTCTTCTCTCACCTCCCCATGTGGCTAAAGGTCCCAGATCACGGCTTCACTGTTTGCTGACAAAGCCTGCCACAGCTCTCCTGCCCTCTGGAATGTTGTCAAAGTCCAACCCCACAAACGCAGCTCTGGAGTAGTTCATCTATCAGCTTTCTCTGGGCTTGCAAAAGACCAGCCAGACTCTAGTGGGCAAGACCCCCATCTGGGCCAATGGCTGTGTTTTGAGCCCTCCCAAATATCTGGCCATCTGATGTGTAATGTCCCCATCCATACTTTGGAAATAATTTTAATTTATTTGATTTTGCCATTTCTCACAGTTCTATTGGAGGGCTAGGAAGCCATCTCTAACAGTTGCAGCTGGTGCGATATTCAAGGTATATTACCAGTACGATATGTTATATGAAAGGAGATTACTTATGAGGAATGTGGTCATGCATTATTTCTTTTTTTAAAGATTGGCACCTGACCTAACATCTGTTGCAAATCTTTTTGTTTTTTCTCTTCTTCTTCTCCCCAAAGCCCCCCAGTATATAGTTGCATATTCTAGTTGTGAGTGCCTTTGGTTGCGCTATGTGGGATGCTGCCTCAGCATGGCTTGACCAGCAGTGCCATGTTGGCACCCAGGATGCAAACTGGTGAAACTCTGGGGCACCGAACTGGACCGTGCGAACTCCACCACTCGGCAACAGGGCCGTCCCCTGGTCATGCATTTTTGAAGGCTGAGATATCCCACAGTCTCAGGTGTGTGAGCTGGACACCATGGAAAGCTGGTGGTGTCATTTAGTCCCAGTCTGAAGGCCAGAACACCACGGGGCGCTGATGGTGTCAATTCCAGAGCAAGGGCAGGAGAAGATGAGATGAGATGTTCTGCCTCAAGCAGTGAGGAGGGAAAAAGGGGGACAAGTCTTCCTTCTTCCACCTTTTGTTCTATTCAGGCCTCAATGAATTGGATAATGCCCATCCACACTGGGGAGGGCGATCTTCCTTACTGCGTCCACCAACTCAAATGCCAATCTCCTCCAGAAACACCCTCAGAGACACAAGCAGAAATAATGATTGATCTGGGCATCCTTGGCCACTCAGGGTGGCACATAAAATTAACCACCACAGTGGGTAGGGCAACATCATAAACTATGCATAACACTGTTCAAATATGAAGCGTGGCTCCCTAAACCTGCAAAAACGATCTCTCCTGTGGTCAGGACAGTGCCATCATTAGAGTGTCCTTGCCAGGGTCACTGTCCCCTCTGAGTGTAGCACAAGCCCATGGCTATGCGGTCCACACAGCATGGGAGAGTGTAGCTGAGCTGATCACTGAAGGTAGTCAGTCGCAGGGGAGCCGCAGCCTCCTTCTTGTACAACTCACAAATTGAGCAGCTGCAAAAATTCCTCAGCAGATGGCCTCCTGAAAAGAAAGGGGTTTCCACTCTCACCTTCATAATCAGGAAGCTTAGTGACCTGGCAGCAGAGAAATGAAGTGCCCTTAACTTTCATCCTACAGCGACAGAAGAAAGAACTGTGCTTGGGGTTGGGAGTGGGAACGTGAAACCAGAGGGGGACTCAGAGAGGTAGTGCCTTATGCCTGGGCCTTGGCGAGTGGGCAAGAGTTCCAGAGGTAGAAAGGTAGGAAAGGATATGAAAATCCTGAAAGGGGTGGTTGGGAGTTGTTTGAATTCACTGATGGGACCAATCCTGGGAGGCTGCTATGAGTCACTCTGTTGCTGGTTTTTGCCTGCTCTTCCCAAACGTGTGCAACAGTAACCGTCTTGCCAAGATTGCGAGTGCCAACTTGGGGTCCTTCACACTGTGCCCAGCAAGTACTCCGTGATCCCAGAGATGGCAGGATTCCCCTGAATCGCCGCTCGGAGGTTTCTTCATGTCCATGTCGAAGAGCAAAGGGAAACTCACATCGACCTCTGGGGATGGGAGGAGTGAAGCATGGAAGGCTTCCTGGAAGAGGATGGCACGGAGCTAGGCTTGAAGAGCCTGAGTGATCAAGATTTCCAAAGTCTGAGAAGACAGGAAACTAAGGAAAAGATACGTGAAAAGCCTCGAAGCAGAGCTAGGCGTTGAGGGATGGACATAGAAGAAGAAAGAAAGAACAAGAAGAGCAAAGATTTCAGTCAATAAGCAGAGCCTTGGGACATGAGCGGGGTTTGCGCTCTTGGAGCTGGAGCGAGTGGCCAGTCTCGCTGTCAATCGTCGCAGACCCGCCAATGACGACGTGGGAAGGCGGGGCCAAAGGAACGCTGTCCAGGGAAGCGAAACGCTTGACCGGGCTCTTTAAAACGTGGATTGTGCAGCGCGGCTTCCGTGGACCGTTCCCCTCCGGGATGGGGGAACATGGCGGCTCCGTCTCCTGCTGTCCCCAAAGTGTAAGTTCCCTTGACTTCCTACTTGGCTGTCTGTAGGGTGATTGGAGGGAAGCGGGGGGACGGTGTGTGCTCAGCTCCTCTGACAGGCAGTGTGCCCGGGGCGGGCTTTTGGGTGGAGGGCAGAGAAGGCCCCTTAGCGGCGTCCGGGCCCCCGGTGGAGCTTGCGGCACAACCTGATGGAAGGCTCACCTCGTCTGCTCGTGGCGGTGTGGGCCTTGACCCCCCTGTTGGTGGTCTTCAGGACTGGAGGTGTCTGCAGCTTGGAGAGGAGGAAGGGGCTGGGGCGGAGGGCCGAGTGGCCGTGGGTCCAGGACGGGCCGTGGCCGTTGGCGGCCAGGGAGCGGGTGTGGCCTTTGGTTGTCCAGTGTCGCGGGCTGGAGGCTGGCCCCGGGTGTTTGTGGAAATCTGGGTCCTGTCCGTTTCCGTGAGCCCTTTCGTCAGGGTCGGGATTTCGGTGATTTTCGACTCGGACAGAGGGAGGTGACGCGCTCAGGGAGCGTGTGTGCGAGGGTGACAGCTGGTGGCCCATGGCCGCCTGCGAGCGCAGACTTGGGTTTCCCTGCCCAGCGTGAGTGCGCGTTTCCTTTCATTGGTTGCTCCCATTTCGGGATGCTCTTCTTCCCGTGCGGCTGAAAAAGAACGACACCCTGATAACGTCGGGGGAAAGAGTGAACAGCCGGCCTGCTCAGCTCAGGCTTGGCTTGTTCCCTGACCCCGCGAGTCCCCTTCAGTCAGCACTGCACGCTGTTTTACGTATTTCTGCAAAGCCCTTCTGAACCTAATGTCATCGCGCTGAGTGGAGAGTGGCCCAGACGCTGTCAGTGTGTTTGCATGCAAACTGTAGTGTTCCCTACGCTTTTCCAGTGTGAAACCCAGCGGTGTGATGGGCGAGCCCTTGTTGCTTCGAGTCCCTGAGGGGCATCACGGCCCCGGGGCTTCTATTGCTGGTTTCATTCTGTAATCTCATCCGTCCGTAGCGCGCGGTGTTTTTGTCTTCCTCGTGATTTTGTGGCCATTTGCATGTGTTTAATGTGGATTTCAGCTGGGTTTCCTAAGCATTCTTCAAACGATAGTCTCTTCCGTGTGCCCTTTGGGAAGTGATTTGTGCGGCTGAGCACCAGAAGTGTTCCAGTCTGTGTGAAGGCCCCTTAGCCACCCTTGTCAGCCAGGACTGGACCCTGCTGGGCACTGAATTTTGCATGTCCTTCCTCATGCGTTTAATGAGGAGGTCCTGGCCCTCCCCATAAACGTCCTTTAAATGGTTTCGGGGAAATTTTAATTTACAGAGCTGGAATGTACCCTCTGATAGAGTGTCATAAGTTTATAATGTAATTGCGTGTTTGACCTGATTTATATTGTTCTATTCTGGTGTTTCTCCGTCTTCCTAACTTTTCTTAAAAACTCAACGTTCTGAGGTCCTCTCCACGTACAGGGCCGAACTTTCAGTTGGCTGAGTCCTTGTTGTTTTACGACAGCGAATGCTCTTAACCGTATGTTGACGTGCGTCCCTGGCCCGGGGTGGGATTGTGTTTTACGGAACAATGGCATTTGGGGTCATTTTATTCTGTTAAAGATACGTCCTGATCCTTTTCGTAAGCTTTGTGTTAAAGTTTTTCATGTCACCTTCGATTGACAAATGAGGACAAGATGGTCCTAATTGTGTCTGTGCGTTTTGCTTTACGACACTTAGCGGCTTCAAGCGGTCTGCTAGCCTAATCTTGCATTTTATTTACTGTTAAGGGTTTTTCATACCATTAAAGTTTTGAAATTTTAGCTTTTACGTTTCTTATTTCATAGCTCTAATAAAAATTAAGAAAGGTTTGTTTTCAATGTTAAAAATTCACACGTTGTCGATCTGGCTGAGCGGTGCTGTTTTACGACACTGAATTCCCGGAAGTGCGCCTCACTGGTCAACACTGGAAGTCATTTGGGTTCTTCGGGGATTTCATTTCCAGCAATCATTGTGTGTTGCGTGTCGCGTTATTCGATTGGGTTCTGTCCTGAGTCCTTTCATGCATTTCCTGTTAAAATCGTGGGGCATTTTCCACTTACAGAGATGGAAATTCACCTCCAGAATGAGTGCTGTTAAGAGGGAATGGCCCTTGCAGGTCATCGGGCATGCTTATGTCTATTACTGGAGGGCAATAATTGTGCATTTATTCCGTTGTCATTTCTTTAAGTGTTGGCCTGGTTCCTCCTTCCCTGGTGTTGTCCCAGAGAAGAAACGTTTTGTGTAGTTTCTATGTACAGAAAAGCAGGATAGGCCAATTCATGTCCTGACCGGTCTGCCCCAGGACCACTGCTATCCCATCTGTTTGAGGTCCTGGGCCAGACTGCAAGTACCATTGCCCCACCCCCACGTCAAAGGGTGCTGTCCTTGCCTCTTTGCACACAAGTGCTGACTGTGCCTTAGTGGCTCAAAGTGTTACAATGTCGGGTTAAGAAATCGACAGTGCCCGTGTGTTTATCCTCATGCCTCCGTCCTGCGACATCCACTGTGTATTCAAGGGGAGAATTAAATTAAAGGAACATTGTTGTTTTCCTCAAAATCCTGAGGACACTATCGCCTGACAGTAACCTCAGAATTGTCAAGGAAAACAACTACTTCCTCTACATAATGGTGATGGTTGAGTTGGCTTATGAGCCTTCTTGCAGGTTGATTCTTGATACTGACTTGAATTATGTATGTTAGCTCATGTAGAGATGATTTAATGACTTGAATATTGGTGGGGCATTGGTGTTCTCTAAATCCACCTTGATCACATTTAGAAATGGGACAGATGTATTGCTGGTATTTGCTTTACTGGTTGTATTGCTGGTCTTCCTTTATCTGCGCAGTTGGTACTGGCAGGAATACCAATTTCCGGAATTGGGACACTCACTCACCTCGCCGGTGAGTCCTGCCTTTTCAGGCAGAGCCCCAGACCTGGATCAATACCTACGTGTGGAATGAAGGTGCTTTTAATCCGTGCCCATTGCCCATAGTACAGTAGGACGTATTGCAAATTAAGAGCAAATTCCCCAATCTGTGTATTTCCAGATGTCCGGTTGTTTCCGTTGTTTTGTCCTCAAAGACCTATGTTCGATATCGGATGGTAGTAACGTTATGTACTATATGAAATTCTTCATGAAATTGTTCTGGATTCAGTTAGCTCATGCCTAGTTTTAGCAGTCTTTGAACTTAATCTTTTACCAATTACTGAGACTAATATAACGACCCAGTTGTCTAATGTGCATCTCATGGTCTATTAAGTAGAAGACAGAACCCATGTGAATGAATTGTTACCTGTAATCTTACGTGGCATGTAAGTGTCAGTAATTGGGAACACAGTGAGAGCAGGCACACATTCCAAAGGTTTGTTACCATCCTTTTATGTGTGAGTCAGTTCCCTTATTACTGAACAGAAAAAATGGAGTTGGGAGACCCCGGCCCCCCCCCCCCCCCCCGCCTTCTAGCCAGTCACTGGTCACACCTGTCAACATAATGTTGAGTGAATCCCATCCGTGTTTGAGTAAAGCGGGATGAACCCTGGTTCACTTGAAGGGGCAATGAGGCCTCTAAAGCAGTGGTCTTATCTTGTGGTTTGACTCATGGAGCGCCTGTCTCACAGTGTCTTTCACTCTTTTGGCCTAGCTCACACAAGGTGCGTGAGTGGGTCCTCTGGCCTCACCGACCATTTTCAGAAATTTCTCAGGATAAGGGAAAGAACCAGTTCGCCTGAGCCGCTTGACTTATATGAGTTGGCAAGTAAACTGTTTTTCCTGCAGTTGTGCTGGGCTGTCCACCCAAAGTCAAGTCTCCTTGCAGATTTCTACCATCACCATCCCCTTCAGGACCTGTGGTGGCAAAGTCCAGTCCAGGTCATCCTGTGGGCCTGTACGGAGAAGAGAGTGGAACTGGAACCAACAGTCAAGAGCAGGCAGACAAGTAAGTGCCATCTCGTGTGATGGGAGGCCACAGGTGTTGGGGGGAGGGTAGCACTGATCTCCTGTTAGCTGTAGCGCTATTTCAGATGGTGTGGAAATCCCTTCCCTGAGTGTCTAAGAGGGGAATTTCCGGGAACGTCGGGGGCACTCCCTGGGCACTGCTTATGAACCCCATGTCAGAGATGCTAGGTCTACCGCCAATTTCTGGGCTAGTCAGTGGCGTCTTTTTCCAGTCCCTATTGGTGTTCCTCTGTTTCCTGTGGGTGCCACTGTTACAGACACCTTGACTTTATTAGACTGTCAGATTTCAAAAAGAACCGATGTTGACATTTTCACGTCAAGGTTTTGATCTGTCTTATCCTTTGGAAAACCTTTGCCAGACCAGGCAGAAGCAGGATGGACTAGATGGGACGGTCAAACACAACCTTCAGGAATCCAAAGATTGTGGGAGATTGCTCATGTGCTTTTTATCTCGGGTGTGAGATCGTGGATTTGGATGTGATTTAAGACCGGGTCTAAGTGGGAAACGGGGGAGAAGGTGAGACCCGTCCACCAAGTGGGTGCCAGACAATGGCAATCTGCCAGTCTACCCCGGTTGTGGGTGGGTGAGCATTTACGTAGCAGTGGTCCTGCAGGCATAGTCTAGCAATTGAAGTAATGAATAGGTCCGTACTTGCTCACGCGCTTACCCCTCCGTACGTTGTTGGCCACTTTGTTGCCTAGCAGATGTTGCTGCGACCAGACGTTGTGTTTCGTGGACAATAGATTTCTGGTATCTGAGTGAGAAAGACCCTTGGCCCTTTCTAGCTCTCATCTTTGAGCTTGAGTTTCCACAGATGGAGATGGGGAGCACACCTTGCTATCAGGTATGTTGTGAGAATCAAGTGTGATGATCCTTGTAAGTGCTCGGCATGCAGCGGGTCCTGAAGGAAGTAGCTGAGCACTTCCAGAATCCGTAGATTAGAGCAGACCCTTGTGGCTTGGTTGAGGTCCTCTCCCTCCCTGTGAGCCCCCGCTTCCACTTCAGTTCTTGAGACCCTAGGCGTCATTTCAACGAAATGTTTTGTTTCCTTTCACAGGACCAGCAAATTTCCTCAGCGATTCCTTCAATCTCTCTAGAAACCAACTTCTCTACTTCTCCTGTGATGCCAGGGGAAAGCCGGGCAATTCGGACTTTGCCTTCTCTGAGCTGCAGTCTTTCCGGCGAACATGGACACCTTTCGTCAAAGCTGATGTGGCTCAGCACCAAGTTCAGGCTGGAGGCTTCTTGTTCACTGGCAGTGCCACCAAGATCTCCTCTGTTCCCTGTCTGTATAAAGTCACTTGTTTTCTGGGGGGTGGTTAATTTGTTGAAACTTAAGTGAAGAGTTTGGGTAATTGGGAGGGAGTTCTTGATACAAATCTGCACTAGGTAAGGTGCGTTCCAAGACGCTTCTGCCCTTTAGTCTCATGGATGGCTCTGGTTCCCGGTTCCTCTATTGCTTTATTGGCACAGGTTTCATCCAGAAGGTCGCATCACAGAAGCTGAAGTTCACTCACCAAGGGTGAAAACAATCCACATTTCTTTGTGAGTAGAGACTAAAGTATGTTGCCTTTATGCAGCCCACTGACACTTCAAAGTCATTGTTGATCCTTCTGATTGGTTGGATCACATAAGATTTGCAGAAGATAGGGGTCATTATGTTGTCTGCCCAGTGAAAACCTGAGACCTGAGATACTTAGAAATACCTGTGCTCAAGCCCATGTTCCTTCACCAAGTGACATGACAGTGACCATCACTGGCCTGGTTGCTAGTCAAAAACTCAACTTGTGAAACTTAACCGTAACTGCGATGCCTTCTTCCCCTTCCACATACACTAGGGCCCGCTGCCCAGGACATTCATTTGAGGTCCCTTCATGGCGGGAGGGGTGCGAAAGACCTAGATGAATGGTTTCAGGGTCAATCTGCTGAGTATTGGCACTTGAAAACAAGTGACGGCTTTGAGGATTCCAAAAGAGTGACTCTAATTGATGACATTCTCAAAATCAAGACTCTCAGGGAAAGAGAAGCTGATCGGGTTCTCTCCCAGGAGTTCGTTCTGAGGCGAGCCATGTCACTCACCCAGTGAGACATGTACTCATGAATGTCTGCTCACTCCTGGGAGTGTTAATGTGCTGTAGCTTTTGGTGTGAAGTATTCCATGTCAAAGTCGCGTTTGCCATATGTATTTTTTCATTCCTCTTGTTGCTGTGGGGGTTGGAAAGAGAAGGGATTATATTGGACCCCTTAAGGGTAGGCTCCTGAAATGGAGTGTATTCCTTGTTATACTGGTTCCCTGTTCTGTGCAAAATGTCTATGGCGGAATAGTATTCCATTGTATGTATGTACCACATTTTCTTTACCCACTGATCTGTTGATGGACACTGAGCCTGTTCCGTGTGTCGGCTGTTGTGAAGAGTGCGCCATTGAACACCGGGGTGCAGACACGGCTTTGAGACAGTGATTTCGTTTCCATTGGCTGTACACCCAGGGCTGGGATTGCCGGATCATGGGGTGGCTCTCCTTTTACTTCTTGAGGAACTTGCATACTGTTTTCCATTGTGGCTGAAGCAGTTTACATGGGGGAACACTTCTTGAACTAAAGAGATTTCATGACTGGTTCTCCAGCCACTTCTGATTGTCTGTTCTCTTGAGGAGAAGAATGATGGAGGTTGGAGGCTCTGGTGGGGAAGGGGGTTCTGTGATCAGGAAAGATGGAAGGACTAACTCCTTGCTTCCGGGGCTTGAAGCCTAGAGCTGGGAAGGGGGCTGGACAGAGTGTCCTCTGTAGAGCTGCTCTCAGAGCAGGAGGACAGAGCAGAGAGGAGGGTATGCGCCCTCAGTGTCAAAGGCGTGTTGGCCTTTGTATGTTCCAGAGTGCCTCCTGCCCGCTGGCCCATCCATGGCACTACCAGGGATCAGCATGGCTGGAGGATAAAAGATAACAATGCAGATGGTTGAGTGTGACATGAGAACATACGGCCCTCTGGCCAAGATGAAATTTTGACGATGGGGACTGTTGCTGACTTGTGCAATAGGAGTATTTTGGACTTTGCTGCTGAGGAATGCTTTGCTGTTTCTGCCTGATTCTGTGCACTGACTTAGCCTGTGAATAATGGCTCGAGGAACATTGGCTCTTTGCCCTCCTACGTTGTTGTGTAGTACATTAACATGAGGGAGTCTTCTGAGAGAGAACTGCTGCTGTCTCCGGGGAATAATCGCTCTTGGTTGAGGTGCCCAGTCACTCTTTCGTATTGTTGATGAGCTGTGTCCCCATGGAGAGAATGATGAAAGCGAGCTGCTGTTGCTGCTGTGATATTTCCACAAACCACGCTGACACTTCTTCCTTCCACCATCACATGACTCAGTTGCCTTTTTCAAGTCGCCCAAAAAGCGCATGATGGCAATGGCCGAATGTGGGGTGTGGGAAATTCTGGGTCCCTGGGGAGAAATTGGCCATGGCCCGCCGTCAGGCTTGCGTGCTCTGACATGAAGGTGCTGAACAGAATGTCGTCCACCATGCAGGGCGATGGCATCTTAGGAGTCATTAGGGATGCTGAATTTCTGGATGGGAGTTGGGCTGGAGCTTTAGCCAAGCGTTACCATGTGAGCTGTCGGCACTCTTCCGCTGAGTACACTCTGCACATTGGTAGGAAGAGGAGAGTCACTGGGCCCTGTCCATGAACAGTAGATGAGGCCGTGGACATTTAGATCCTCATGGGTGTGTGCCGATAAGGCTGGATGTCCAGGAACGTGCCTGGCGAGCTCTCCAGGCTGGAGGATTTTGCCCTCCTATTCTTCATTGCTGAATAGGACAGCATGTAGTCAGTGGCTCTGGCTGTCCCTTCCCCTGTTTCTGTGAGAAGGTGTTGCTGCTTGGTGGTCAGCCCCTCTGCCCCTTTGGTCTTCTCACAGGGGTGGTGATGTTGCCTCGAGGGGACGTTGTGTGCACTCTCAGGGAAGTGGGTGCTGTCCACAACGGTGAGGGGCGTCGGCACAGGGTTGGGTGCTGCAGCTATGGAGGGGCAAGAGGGTGAGGACAGTCGCAATTAGAGGAGAGGAGACCCCCTCTGTGTTTCCTATTTCAGGCTTTTGATTTCTCCGCATTGGTGAAGTCTGGGGCTGGCACAGAAGTACCTAGCGGAGATATGACGACACTCTGAGGGTAGGAGGAAAACTTGAGAGTGTGGAGGACAAGGGACTTTGGTGCGACAGTCGTGAAGGGCATGGTGGGCGCAGGGCTGTGTCTCGTGTCCCCTATGTGCCTTCTCCCACACCACCTTAGGGTCAGCATAGCGGTGGGACAGGAGGTCACAGTGGACACTGATGGACATGCTGTGAGAAAATATGGCTCCCTTGTCAAGTTAAGACGTTTATTCTGCCAACAGGGTTTTACTTTCCATTTTCCCAGGGAACTGAGTGTTTGTCTGCAGGTGGAGTCAGAGGGTTGATCTCTGTGTGTTGTGACACACAGCAGGTGACATGACACTTGGTAGGAGGAGAGGACTCAGATGGTTGTCTCTGGTGAATAATCGCTCTTGGTAGAGGTGCCCAGTCACTCTTTCGTGCTGTTGATGAGTTGTGTCCCCATGGAGAGAATGATGAAAGCGAGCTGCTGTTGCTGCTGTGATATTTCCACAGACCACGCAGACACTTCTTCCTTCCACCATCACATGACTCAGTTGCCTTTTTCAAGTCCCTCAAAAAGCGCATGCCGGCAATGGCCGAATGTGGGGTGTGGGAAATTCTGGGTCCCTGGGGAGAAATTGGCCGTGGCCCGCCGTCAGGCTTGCGTGCTCTGACATGAAGGTGCTGAACAGAATGTCGTCCACCATGCAGGGCGATGGCATCTTAGGAGTCATTAGGGATGCTGAATTTCTGGATGGGAGTTGGGCTGGAGCTTTAGCCAAGCGTTTGCATGTGAGCTGTCGGCACTCTTCCGCTGAGTACACTCTGCACATTGGTAGGAAGAGGAGAGTCACTGGGCCCTGTCCATGAACAGTAGATGAGGCCGTGGACATTTAGATCCTCATGGATGTGCGCAGATGAGCCTGGATATCCAGGAATGTGCCTGGTGAGCTCTCCAGGCTGGAGGATTTTGCCCACCTATTCTTCATTGCTGAATAGGACAGCATGTAGTCAGTGGCTCTGGCTGTCCCTTCCCCTGTTTCTGTGAGAAGGTTTTGCTGCTTGGTGGTCTGCCCCTCTGCCCTTCTGGTCCTCTCACAGGGGTGGTGATGTTGCCTTGAGGGGACCTTGTGTGCACTCTCAGGGAAGTGGGTGCTGTCCACAACGGTGAGGGGCGTCGGCACAGTGTTGGATGCTGCAGCTATGGAGGGGCAAGCGGATGTGGACAGTTGCAGTTTGAGAAGAGGACGCCTCCTCTGGTTTTCCTATATTTCGCTGTTGATTTCTCTCCATTGCTGAAGTCTGAGGCGGGCACATAAGTGCCGAGTGGAGATATAAGCACACTGTGAGAGTAGAATGAAAAATTGAGAGTGTGAAGGAAAAGGGACTTTGGTGTGACAGCTGTGATGGGCATCGTGGGTTCAGGGCTGTGTCTCGTGTCCCCTACATACATTCTCCCGCACTACCTTTGGGTCATCTTATCCGTGGGCCAGAAGGTCACAGTGGACACTGATGGACGTGATATGAGATAATATGGCTCCCTTGTCCAGTTAAGATGTTTATTGTGGTGACAACTGTCATTTTCCGTTTTCCCAGCGAACTGAGTTTGTCTGCAGGTGAAGTCAGAGGGTTGATCTCTGTGTGTTGTGACACACAAGAGGTGACATGACACTTGGTAGGAGGAGAGGACTCTGATCCTGTTTTATGGCTAGTTCGTGTGCTGTCCTCTCAAAAGGGTGGAAAGAATGTGCAAATGTGGGCACTCCCGTACCATTTGAATGATCTCCTCTAGACCCCGCGGGATTCGAGTTTGCCCTCTCAGTCCATCGTGCTGACTCCAGGAGCACAGTGTGTGGATTCCCGAGGGTGGCCGGTCAGGCCAGCTCCACGTTGATATTTGCCTTGGCCTTCTGAGCTTCCCTTGCCTCTCCTTCTTCATGCGCAGACCTAGCGTGCTGCTGCTTCTCCACTTCAGAGAACAGCCGTGGGCGCTGTGCAGTGAATCCTGGGGGGAGTCACTGCCTTTCTCAGTGTCCCCCAGCAGTCAGACACAGCGGCCTTCCAGAGTGCCGAAAGGCCCGTGGTCGAGCCAGCTCTCGGATCAACTGGGGGACTGTTGTCGTGGGGGCGTTGCTGAGCTGCCGTGTGTGAAATATGGTTAAAGCCGGGGACCACGCAGCTGGGCCACTTCTCCAGAGCCCAGGAGAGATGGGCTGGGTACTGAAAGATTTGCTACGTGTGTCCATTCTATGTTGTCTTCTTATTACACAAAATAATAATAATGGTAATTATTATTATTATTATTATTAGAGGGTGGAAGGAAACTTTGGAGGGGATGGGTCTGTTTATGGCACAGGTTTTGGTAATGGTTCACAGATGTCTACCTATTTCCACAGTCTTTAAATCATATACATTAAATATGTACAGCTCTTTTGGGTCATTCTTTCCTTCATCCCTCAAGAAAGTGGTTTCAGAAAATAATATTAAAGGCCCTCCCCTGACTACAGATGAGCGCTCCCTCTCAAATGTCTTTAGCTTTAGGACTGAAGGGAAGACTGCTTCTCCATGGTTAAAGGGGTAACGGCGTTGACTGCGTGTGGATTCTTTTGGGCCTTGGACTTTCCACTTATATGGAGCCTTAGCATTGGCCGTGTGTAAGGATAACTTTTAGTCCACAGGGTGTTGACTTTCCTAGACTCACAGCGGTTCTCCAGAACCCATGAACTTCACCTGAAGGACTTCGACTCAGAGATGGGGCCTGTGACATCAGCTACTTGTCATGTGACCAGAAATTGATGTCGGGGTACTGTGACTTTGGCATTAGGTTGGACTTTGGGTTGTTTTCCTTGTTTACAACGTGTGCTTTTGTGCTTACTCAAGAAATCTTTTGAAATACTGTACATGTGGAGACGTGTCCAGATGTGTCTGTCCTGTCCGTGTATTCTACAGGGTGACCGCCGAGGTCTCAGGCTGAGTAGCCTTTCCAGTAGGAGCCTTTTCTCGGAGACCTTCCCTCACCCTCTGTTTACTGTGTGACTGAGTTCCCTGGCCATACCAACTCGGTGTGATACTTTTCTGCTATCCTCATTGCTGTGTCTTTACAATGTGTTTGCTGCTTCTGTTTCTTGCATTTTAAAGAACCCTTGTGTTCTCCCAATAAAATTCACTTGTTTCAGAAGATTCCACTTGTCGATTGTTTTCTTCGCAGTCAACACCCTCAGGTCAAGGGAGCTGCGGCTGTGCCATGTGCATCATCACTTGCACCGGGGCCGAGCTCTGTGCCATAGATCCTGAGGCATCAAGGACAGGGGCCTGGTGGCAGGGGAAGGGGCTCTCCAGGCCCTGATGGAAGTTCTCCCCTTTGTTAAGCTGGCCCCTGTGTTTAGAGACGTACTCCCCTACAGGTGGTGGGTAATCTAATGCCTCCCCTTATGGGGTGATCCTTTGAGCCACTTCTTGAAGGCCATCAGCACAGATGTGGGGACTGTGGAGTAAGGGTGGGAGGTCTTCTGATAGGTCCAGGGGTAAGGCGGGGTAGGGTAGTCAGCATGCTTCTAGAGAAGGTCCGTTCAGAAGTGGTTGGGTCTTTGGGTCTGGTTCCCTTCCTGGGATTTCATACACGTCTTGGGCTGCAGGTGTCAGCAAGTGTTCTTGCCATCCAGTCTACAGGGACCCAAGCTGCAATGTCCCATTTGTAACGGGAGTTCATCGTTACGCAAAGTTCAAATCACTTCTCTTTGTCCTCACTGCAACTGAACCTTTATCGATATCCCTTTTCTTACCCTCTCTGGTGTCACCGAATGAGTCTCACGTTCGAATGTGACCATTTCCCCTTTTGGCCTTAGTTCAGGTTAGCGGGTATGACGCTACCAGAGACATTGGCTTTTCCTCTTTGCCAAAGACCAGCAAATCACATTGCTGCTCTGATGGCGAGGTTCCCAGTTGACACCGGGAGTTCATTTCCTCAGAGGGGGGTCCGGGTTGGTGAGGGCGGGGCCGTGGGCGGTACCCAGCAACTGCGCAGTCTCTGCCCACAAAGGCTGTGGTCGCTCCAGCGCAGGCGCAGTAGGTACCCAAGGCAGTGGACGAGCGAGACGCCGGCGTGGCTCTAATGCCTGTTGGTGGAGGCCGGTCCAGAATCGCGGGAGGCGTGGCCAGAATCGGAGGGGAGGTGCTGAGGGTTTTCAGGAGGGGCGGTGGATGAGGACTGGGTCACAGGAGAAGACGTCAGGCCACTGGGCTCCATATGCATGGTGAAGGCGGGGGCTGCAGGGAGTGAAGTGGGGAGGATCCAAGTGCTCAGGCGCTGAGGCGTCCGCGTGGTGCCCCCCCTCCCTGTCCACCACCCACCTGTACTTCTGACATCCTCAGTCAACGTTGGCCTCCGGATGCCCCTTCTGGGAGGTTTTGTGAACACATTTTCCTGCTCATTCATGCGTCTGTCAACCCAAGATTTTTGGCCCACAGGCCACAGATACTGCCTCCAAGATTATTGGGAAGGCCCCAAACATCAGCCCACATAATTCACAGCAGCACATTCAACGAAGAATGCACCATGGCCAGGGAACGTCAGGGGAGTTCAATGCTAAGAAATGTATTCACTCACTGCGTTCAGAGAGAGAAAGAGGATATCATGCAATCACCTCCATAGATGTTGAAAAGATGAAAATCAGAGGAGTTATTATTTGACCAGAGGCGTTTGCTTTTAATCGATCGCCAACACCAGAAAATGGAGTTACCACTCTGATCCTTCCATCACTTTGTCTAACTTCATGTACCATTTAGTCAGGGCAATGACACTCACTTCAGTTTCTTAAGTCCTGTGTTTTTATGAGATAATGGTGCAGGTCAACCCCGTGGATTCCCACAACAGCTCGGCCCAAAGCCGATTTGGCACCTGTTGTTCCGCTTTAAAATACGTAGTTGAATAATGACTTCAGAGTTGGAATTCACGAATTAATGTATCTTTCATGTATTGGCACATTTAAGGGAAACATTTGCGCTGAGTTTATAGGCTTACTTTTGAAAATAAATAGAATTATTTAGTATTTGTTAAGGGTTTATTTACTAAGCCTTTTTGGTTGCTTTTTCTTATTCCCAAACCGCTGTTTCCTTGTCTCCCCCATCTCGACAAGTGGTAGTTCTTTCCTTCCTATTGTCCAAGCCAAACACCGTGGTGACCTCCTCAATGACCACGTTTCCTCATGGCCCACATTAGCTCCGTCAGCAAGTCCTCGGCTCTACGTTCAACAGCAACCAGAATGTGCCCGGGTCATTGCACCTCCGCTGTCACTGCCCTTGTCTGAGCCTCCATTACCACTCTCCTGGATTATTCTAATGGCCCCGTCAGTAGTGTCTCTTCTTCCTCCTTGCTCTATGCAGTCAGATCTTGTACATATCTTTGGTTGAACATCTGTACACATTTGTGCAGGGTAAAGAACTTGGGGTTCCCATTGCTGGGTCACAAGGGATGCTTATGTTTCGCTTTGGTAGATGCTGCCCAGGGTTATTCCCCATACGGGGGGAGGAATTTGCACTCCCTGCAGCGGTGCTGCTTCATTGTAAAGGCAAGGCAAGGTGAGGAATTGTGTGAGGAAGGAAACCCGGCCACAACCCCGCCCCGTGAATGCACCACGTGGATTCATTGTTGCACACTCCTTTTCAGTGGGGACATACCTGCTTTGTGTCATTGGAATGACAGAGTAGGTCCTAGAAAGTGTATGTGAGTAGATGCTGGTGGCAGACCATGAGTGGGATATGGCACTGCTGGTGAGCCCACAAGACAGAGGAGAAGAGCCCCTGTGGGCCAAGAAGAGCCAGGGCTGCCAATGGTGGGATGTGAGGGCAGTGCCTCCTGTGGTGGGATGTGAGGGCAGGGCTGCCTGGGGTGGGATGTGAGGGCATGGCCTGGGCTGAGCACCATGGGTGCTCCTTCCTTCCCCTCACCTCTGTCTACTCATGCATGCCTTGATGCGACCGAATTCCAGGGAGGCAGGGAGCAGGCAGGGAGTAGGAGTTTACCCCCATCCTTCTCTTCCTAAGTCTTCCTCGCTGTGGTCCCTGCTCTCCCTGCTGGAACAGGGTGCTCCAGCCAGCCCTCGACTCGAGAAGTCTCCCGGTGGAGACAGGTGTCCGTCTCCTATACCTGCCCCCACATTGGCTGCCTGTGCCCTGGAGAAAGGGTATTAGGGTAAGAAGACACAAATGGAAGCTATTGGATCTCCCCTCGGACGCACACTTGACTCATCTGCCCCAGTTTGACCTCCCCGCCCTGCAACTCTGCTCTCTGCTGGTTAGAGGTTCTGGTCCCCTAGGAAGAAACCCATCCCGTATGGGAGGAAATATTGGTTCCACTATACTTGAAGCCGCTCTTAGCTCCTGGAGCCTCTCAAAACAGGTGCTTGTGGTGTTTACGCTATAGAATGAGGCCGAGGAGGAATACGGATGAGACTCAGGGGGTCCCCTCAGGTGGCTTCTTATCCTCCAGTCCTGAGTAGGTCCCGACAGAGTACTGCAACCCCAGAAAGGAGCACCAAGGACTCAGACCCCAGGAGTGAAGGACTGAGCCTCCCCAGAGGGTAAGGCAAAAGGGCCGTGGAGTTGATGGAGAAGTCATAGCTAACAGGACCACCTCAGGGCTGTGTGCAGAAATGAGGACTGTACTCTCTATCTCTGTTCCCTGCTTATGCACGTTCTTTAGTTCAATTCTCTCAGCTCTACTTTAGTAATGTAAATAGCACGGAGAGGTGGTGCTGGTGAATTCAACATTTAGGTCGTGGAATTGTAGCATATCCACATTACGCTGGGATGATGACTGAGCAAGAGAAAGAGGAGACATCACTGGGAGGAGATTAACTGTAAACAGAGGCCCCATGCCTGCAGCTCTGAGTATGACGGTGGAAGGTGTGTGTATGCTGTCTCTGTCCGGTTACCTCTTGGTTGTATGTGGAGTGATCAAGTCATGGCAGGAGGGAGCATTTTTGGAATCGTATGAATGGAAGAAGGCTGTGTGGAAATGAAAGAGCATCCGGTGATCATTGTCTATATTATTTTTCTGTCTACCTAACATCCCCTCCTTTGGGACCTGCCGAAAATCATGAGGCTGCACTACCCCAGACCACAGGACTCGTTGAGGTAGAAACACAGCAGAGGGCCAGACATCAGCATCCAGTCAAGCCCCTGAGTATTGACATCCTGGCTTGTCGTGGGGCCTCCACCTTTTCAGACGTCAATACCTTGCCCTGAATCCTTCAGATTCTTTGGTTGAACCAAATGTGGCTTATGAACTTGGCCTCTGGGTTCCCAGGCAGTTTTCAGGAAGGATTTGAAGGGCAGCTCTTGGGTTTGCAGTAAAACTACCCAAACCGGGGACTTGTGGTCAGTCATGTCTCGAAGGCAGAATGGATGCCGGTCTCTGAGCACTCCCACCCCTACCCTGGGGACGAGGATTCTAGACAGAGGCTGCCTGCGTTGCTGGAGTAGGAAGCGGACGCCGGTAGTCATCAGGGTGCGAGCACCAGTTTGAGAGTGGAGGCAGTGAGGGAACTGTGTCCAGGGCAGGGGTCAAGGGTCACATCAGAGAGCCCAGGCTGTGGACCAGCCTCAGGGAAGTGCAGGGCCCGGAAGCTGCCTCTGTGCCTGTAGAGTCGGAAGTCTGGTCCTATCGAGAGAGGACCTGGAGGAAAGGAAGGGGGAAATGATAGAGAAAGGTAGAAAAGGAATTCTGTTGATCTGGTGTCAGAGAGGAGCTCTGTCCCACGTGGTGCTCTCAGAGAACTACCTCTTAGGAAAGCCTGAGGTGAAGGACGTGTCCTGTTGCACTCGGGGACTGTCAGCAGAGCTCCAGAGACAGCCCCTGACTGTCCAACGTAGCCTTCGGCAGACGTTGCCAGAGATACTCAGCTCGTGAGAGTGGGTCACGGAGGAGAACAGGCCATCAGTCCGAGGATGCTGGACTTTCGCTGCCTGTCTCCTTCTTCTGGCTGTGGGACGGGAGAAACAGCCCTGCCGTGAATCGGGGGAAAGGATTTGAAAAGTGAAAGACAAACCCAACGGCCTGTGCTCCTTGCAAGTGAAAATTTTTAACTGGACCTGTTGAGAAATATGCATAATTGATCTTGCTCTGTTAAGGGGTATACCCCAGCCTGTGCTGAGGAGAAAGTGGTATTTATTAGTGACATCTCCCCATTGAGTCCCGCTTGCTTTATTGGAGCCCCTGTGATAAGGAATGCTTTGATGTTTCGTTCCTGCTTCTCCTTCTGGTTAGAATTCACGTCCGCTCTAGGTGCCTCTGAGCTCCGCCTGAGCCTCCGTGAGTGTGTGCCAAGCAAGAACTTGGGAGGATCGACTGAGGTTGCAGAAATGGACTGCCCAGCCCTGCTTTCCCCAAATTCCAGCCCCCGTCGCGCCCACTTAGAGAGGGAATTTTCCACGAAAATTTCAAAGGCGGCCTCACTCTTCAAGTAATAAAGATACGACTAAAAACGAATCATGACAGTGAATGTCTGGTATCAGTGGGCAGGATGATATGGTTTGCAGTATTTCGTCACTCGGGCACTATCCTTCTCTGTGCCTGGCTCCTCTCCTGCAACTCGGAGGTGATAACGGTCCGCATCTCTGAGTCCGCTGTGAGGATCACGTGAAATGATGTGTAGAAAGTGCTTAGGCCCCGGCCTGGCTTTTCGTCACAGTGCAATCACGTTCCCAGGTATCACTATGTCTCTACAACCAGGTGGAGTGTGTGAGTGCACGTGTGCACTCAGTCTCTCTCTCTCTCTCTCTCTGTCTATGGTCCAATCGCTCGAGCTGGTGGTGAGGGGGCTTGACATCTATTAAATTCATTCCACCTGGGTAAATTATTTCTCCTTATTTTTAATGGCTACATAGTGTTCTAGTCTATCAACGTACGTTTTTTCTTCAGCCAAGCTCCTAGCGTTGGACATTTAGTTTATTTCCGCTGTCTTGCTGTTATGACCAACACTAAAATGTGGGACCCTTGGATGATCACCATGGGGTATTTGTTGAGTGTTTCAGTTTTGAAAAGTTAATCACAATCTTTGTTTTGTTTTCACCTTATTGCTCACGCAAAGTTCCCTAGAGTTAGGAAGATCTGGGCTACCTGCAGATTACTGGCCATTTTTACTTTTAAAGCATTTCCTTATGGTCTGTGATTTGCTTAGAAAGTACGGAAATCATATCTCGTGATAACTCAGGAACATTTTAGGACCTACATACACTATTAGACAGATAGGAAGGCAGAAGCCATCTGGCCTCATGTGCCACTCCCTAAAGTCCCCTCCCCCAATTTCCTTCTAATTCTAATTCCTTTTTGGTAAGTTTTAATTTTGATCAAAGGAATACACGCATAGATAGTTTTTAAAAGATCAAATAGTACACAAGGGCTTGTAGTGAAAGCAGTGAATTCCTGCCCCTCCTCTGCTCTCTCGTTTCCCCATCCCAGAGGCCAAAACTACGCATGTCTTTTGAGCGGTTGCCTCCATTTTTCTCAATCATATGCTTTTATGAGTACTTCTTGACTTGTGACAGGAGGCATTTTCTGCTGCCTTCCTGCTGTCCCCTTGGCTCTCCACCCCCCTTGATACGATGTGCCTTTTCTCACTTGGGGGGACCGCCATCCATCCAGGCAGCAGCTCCATCAAACTGGCAGTAGCCCCTGACTCCTTGACTGCCCGTCCTTCACATGGCTGCCACTGCACCTTCACCGCACGCCCTGTTGGCCCGTGTTTCCATTTAACCTTCACGGCACCTGGAGGAGCTCCAGCACTCCTTCACCCCCACCTCGACTCTAACAGCCTCCTTATGACTATATTGCCTCCCTTTTTCAGATGACTCCGTTTGGATCCACTCTGCACACTGACACCCAAAGGATACATTTCTAAAGCAAATGGAATCTGTTACTCAAGGCCTTAAATTCTTAATGAAGCCTTCCACATCCCACCCAGGGTTGTGTGCTCTGCACTGCCTTTCCCCTCATCTTACATCCTGAACTCCCTTCTCCAATCAGACCACGATGTGCATTCTACCCTGAGGAGGCCATGTTGTTTCCGACCCCTGCTCCCGTGCACCTGCTCCTCCCTGGACCTTGAAACAGCCTCCTCTCTCTCCTGTGTAGCACGTCAACTCTGGGGCAGGACACGGTTCAGCCTGGTGCTTCGTCTCCTGACAGACTGGCCCGAGGGACGCAACCAAATCTCCCAGAGCCGTTTGCCAATTTCTCTATCAGAACACCACTGACATTGAGTCTTCTGGCAAAACCGGTCAGCAGACAAGGGAGTTTGTGAATTCCTCCAGCGGGAGTATTTCTGGAGATCTGCCACTGAAAACCACTATTTCACTATCTACATGTGCACTTACAGAATACCCCTACATACCATGCTACATAAAGAGCGATCTGATCTTATTCTATAGGAGAAATTTGTGGGAACTTTGGAGAGGAGAGATGATATATATATACACATATGTGTGCATATATATCTAAACACTTAGGACGATTAGATTTATCAATTAGCATGCAGAAATGGCCATACATGAAAGTGATAAAGATGTAGAACTAACAATGGGAGAATTAGAAAGTGCCTGGAAGATGGGAACCTGGAACCTGGAAGGTGCTTTCCGTGGTCATTAGAAAATGCAGAGTCATACGAGCTGCTTTAGTGGGGGAATGGCGCAGGTAAGAGTGCAGGTTTGCTTTGAAACATGAAGGATGATGATAACAAAATGACAACTATAGTTAGGTGAGAGCTTGGTATGTACCAGGCACCAAGAAAGGGCTTTGCATTAACTCAATGCATCTTAGAACAGCCCAGTGAGACGGTTCTTATTGGCTCACTGCTTTAACTCATGAAGAAATAGAGGCACAATAATCATGTCACGTTACCCATCTGATGAGAGGAAGAGCTGGTGTATGAATCCAGGGAGCAAAGGTCCAGCCCGCATACAGATCCAGTAGCCAAAATGAGTAGTCGGTGAGTAGCGAATGCCGAATCTTCCCAGACAGGCAGGAGCCCAGGGCATTGGCCTGGGATGAAGTGTGAGTGGGGCTGGAAAGATTGGTGGCATAAAAATCAAGAGGGCATGGGTGATCCGAGAAGCAGGACCTGTGTGGTATTGGCCATCCTGTGGCAAGCACTGAGAGAGCCCAGCATGTGTCCATCCACAGAACCAGTCACAGAGATAAGCCTTAGTGCCAGGTGTTGAGAGAGCTGGCAGATCCTGGAGACAGGAGTCACATCAGGAGCTGGAGTTTCCCCTCTCTTCCCTCCACATGGCTTCAGTGATGGCTGAGAAAGCCTGCCACAACTCTCCTGCCCTCTGGAGCTTCCTCAGAGTGTGACCCACGATCCCAGCTCTGGAAGAGGTCAGCTATCAGCTTTCTGTGCGCTGGCAAACGACCAGCCTGACTCTAGCGGATAAGACCCCCATCGCGGCCAGTGGCTGTGTTCTGAGCACTGCCCAGATATCTGGCCGTCTGTTTCTGGTGTGTCCTTTCCTCATCCACAGTTTGGAACTCATGTTAACTTTTTGGATTTTGCCCTTTCTTCAGAGATCTACTTGAGGACTGGGAAGCCCTCTCTAACAGCAGCAGCGGATGCGAAATTCAAGGTATATTAGTCAGAGATGTGCAGAGGAACAGCAAGAATAGGAGTATGATAAGTTATGGGAAAGGAGACTTGTTATGAGGATTTTGGTCGCGCACCTGTGGAGGCTGAGAAGTCCCAGAGTCTCTCGTGTGCCAGCGGGAAAGCCAGGAAAGCTGGCGGCATAGTTTAGTCCCGGTCTGAAGGCCAGAGAAGCAGGGGAGCCGATGGGATCAATCCCGGGCCAAGGGCAGGAGAAGATGAGATGAGATGTTCCACCTCAAGCAGTGAGGCGGGCAAAAAGGAAGCATGTCTGCCTTCGTCCACCTTTTGTTGTATTCAGGCCTCAATGGACTGGATAATGCCCACGCACCTGGGGAGGGCAATCTTCCTTACTGCGGCCACCTCCTCAAATGCCAACCTCCTCCGGCAACACCCTCCCAGACACAAGCAGAAGCCATGTTTAATCTGAGCATCCCGTGGCCAGTCAAGGTCACATAGAAAAGCCACCACTGTGGTGGGTAGGGCAACACCGTGGACTACTGCATGACACTGTTCCCACACCTTTGCCGCCTCCCCACCCCCACCACGGCAAAAATGACTTTTTCTTTGGGCAGGATAGGGTTCGCGTTATTGTGTCCTTCCCAGAGGCACTGTCCACTCTGAGCGTGCAGTCCATCGAGCCTCATCCCGTGGCTATGTGGTCCACCAACCAAGGGAGAGTGCAGGTGAGTTGATCATTCAAGGTAGTCAGTGCTGGCGGGGCCACGCCCCTCTTTTTGTCCAACTCTCAAATTGAGAGCAGCTGCAAAAATTCCTCAGCAGATGGCCTCCTGAAAAGAAAGGGGTTTCCACTCTCACCTTCATAATCAGGAAGCTTAGTGACCTGGCAGCAGAGAAATGAAGTGCCCTTAACTTTCATCCTACAGCGACAGAAGAAAGAACTGTGCTTGGGGTTGGGAGTGGGAACGTGAAACCAGAGGGGGACTCAGAGAGGTAGTGCCTTATGCCTGGGCCTTGGCGAGTGGGCAAGAGTTCCAGAGGTAGAAAGGTAGGAAAGGATATGAAAATCCTGAAAGGGGTGGTTGGGAGTTGTTTGAATTCACTGATGGGACCAATCCTGGGAGGCTGCTATGAGTCACTCTGTTGCTGGTTTTTGCCTGCTCTTCCCAAACGTGTGCAACAGTAACCGTCTTGCCAAGATTGCGAGTGCCAACTTGGGGTCCTTCACACTGTGCCCAGCAAGTACTCCGTGATCCCAGAGATGGCAGGATTCCCCTGAATCGCCGCTCGGAGGTTTCTTCATGTCCATGTCGAAGAGCAAAGGGAAACTCACATCGACCTCTGGGGATGGGAGGAGTGAAGCATGGAAGGCTTCCTGGAAGAGGATGGCACGGAGCTAGGCTTGAAGAGCCTGAGTGATCAAGATTTCCAAAGTCTGAGAAGACAGGAAACTAAGGAAAAGATACGTGAAAAGCCTCGAAGCAGAGCTAGGCGTTGAGGGATGGACATAGAAGAAGAAAGAAAGAACAAGAAGAGCAAAGATTTCAGTCAATAAGCAGAGCCTTGGGACATGAGCGGGGTTTGCGCTCTTGGAGCTGGAGCGAGTGGCCAGTCTCGCTGTCAATCGTCGCAGACCCGCCAATGACGACGTGGGAAGGCGGGGCCAAAGGAACGCTGTCCAGGGAAGCGAAACGCTTGACCGGGCTCTTTAAAACGTGGATTGTGCAGCGCGGCTTCCGTGGACCGTTCCCCTCCGGGATGGGGGAACATGGCGGCTCCGTCTCCTGCTGTCCCCAAAGTGTAAGTTCCCTTGACTTCCTACTTGGCTGTCTGTAGGGTGATTGGAGGGAAGCGGGGGGACGGTGTGTGCTCAGCTCCTCTGACAGGCAGTGTGCCCGGGGCGGGCTTTTGGGTGGAGGGCAGAGAAGGCCCCTTAGCGGCGTCCGGGCCCCCGGTGGAGCTTGCGGCACAACCTGATGGAAGGCTCACCTCGTCTGCTCGTGGCGGTGTGGGCCTTGACCCCCCTGTTGGTGGTCTTCAGGACTGGAGGTGTCTGCAGCTTGGAGAGGAGGAAGGGGCTGGGGCGGAGGGCCGAGTGGCCGTGGGTCCAGGACGGGCCGTGGCCGTTGGCGGCCAGGGAGCGGGTGTGGCCTTTGGTTGTCCAGTGTCGCGGGCTGGAGGCTGGCCCCGGGTGTTTGTGGAAATCTGGGTCCTGTCCGTTTCCGTGAGCCCTTTCGTCAGGGTCGGGATTTCGGTGATTTTCGACTCGGACAGAGGGAGGTGACGCGCTCAGGGAGCGTGTGTGCGAGGGTGACAGCTGGTGGCCCATGGCCGCCTGCGAGCGCAGACTTGGGTTTCCCTGCCCAGCGTGAGTGCGCGTTTCCTTTCATTGGTTGCTCCCATTTCGGGATGCTCTTCTTCCCGTGCGGCTGAAAAAGAACGACACCCTGATAACGTCGGGGGAAAGAGTGAACAGCCGGCCTGCTCAGCTCAGGCTTGGCTTGTTCCCTGACCCCGCGAGTCCCCTTCAGTCAGCACTGCACGCTGTTTTACGTATTTCTGCAAAGCCCTTCTGAACCTAATGTCATCGCGCTGAGTGGAGAGTGGCCCAGACGCTGTCAGTGTGTTTGCATGCAAACTGTAGTGTTCCCTACGCTTTTCCAGTGTGAAACCCAGCGGTGTGATGGGCGAGCCCTTGTTGCTTCGAGTCCCTGAGGGGCATCACGGCCCCGGGGCTTCTATTGCTGGTTTCATTCTGTAATCTCATCCGTCCGTAGCGCGCGGTGTTTTTGTCTTCCTCGTGATTTTGTGGCCATTTGCATGTGTTTAATGTGGATTTCAGCTGGGTTTCCTAAGCATTCTTCAAACGATAGTCTCTTCCGTGTGCCCTTTGGGAAGTGATTTGTGCGGCTGAGCACCAGAAGTGTTCCAGTCTGTGTGAAGGCCCCTTAGCCACCCTTGTCAGCCAGGACTGGACCCTGCTGGGCACTGAATTTTGCATGTCCTTCCTCATGCGTTTAATGAGGAGGTCCTGGCCCTCCCCATAAACGTCCTTTAAATGGTTTCGGGGAAATTTTAATTTACAGAGCTGGAATGTACCCTCTGATAGAGTGTCATAAGTTTATAATGTAATTGCGTGTTTGACCTGATTTATATTGTTCTATTCTGGTGTTTCTCCGTCTTCCTAACTTTTCTTAAAAACTCAACGTTCTGAGGTCCTCTCCACGTACAGGGCCGAACTTTCAGTTGGCTGAGTCCTTGTTGTTTTACGACAGCGAATGCTCTTAACCGTATGTTGACGTGCGTCCCTGGCCCGGGGTGGGATTGTGTTTTACGGAACAATGGCATTTGGGGTCATTTTATTCTGTTAAAGATACGTCCTGATCCTTTTCGTAAGCTTTGTGTTAAAGTTTTTCATGTCACCTTCGATTGACAAATGAGGACAAGATGGTCCTAATTGTGTCTGTGCGTTTTGCTTTACGACACTTAGCGGCTTCAAGCGGTCTGCTAGCCTAATCTTGCATTTTATTTACTGTTAAGGGTTTTTCATACCATTAAAGTTTTGAAATTTTAGCTTTTACGTTTCTTATTTCATAGCTCTAATAAAAATTAAGAAAGGTTTGTTTTCAATGTTAAAAATTCACACGTTGTCGATCTGGCTGAGCGGTGCTGTTTTACGACACTGAATTCCCGGAAGTGCGCCTCACTGGTCAACACTGGAAGTCATTTGGGTTCTTCGGGGATTTCATTTCCAGCAATCATTGTGTGTTGCGTGTCGCGTTATTCGATTGGGTTCTGTCCTGAGTCCTTTCATGCATTTCCTGTTAAAATCGTGGGGCATTTTCCACTTACAGAGATGGAAATTCACCTCCAGAATGAGTGCTGTTAAGAGGGAATGGCCCTTGCAGGTCATCGGGCATGCTTATGTCTATTACTGGAGGGCAATAATTGTGCATTTATTCCGTTGTCATTTCTTTAAGTGTTGGCCTGGTTCCTCCTTCCCTGGTGTTGTCCCAGAGAAGAAACGTTTTGTGTAGTTTCTATGTACAGAAAAGCAGGATAGGCCAATTCATGTCCTGACCGGTCTGCCCCAGGACCACTGCTATCCCATCTGTTTGAGGTCCTGGGCCAGACTGCAAGTACCATTGCCCCACCCCCACGTCAAAGGGTGCTGTCCTTGCCTCTTTGCACACAAGTGCTGACTGTGCCTTAGTGGCTCAAAGTGTTACAATGTCGGGTTAAGAAATCGACAGTGCCCGTGTGTTTATCCTCATGCCTCCGTCCTGCGACATCCACTGTGTATTCAAGGGGAGAATTAAATTAAAGGAACATTGTTGTTTTCCTCAAAATCCTGAGGACACTATCGCCTGACAGTAACCTCAGAATTGTCAAGGAAAACAACTACTTCCTCTACATAATGGTGATGGTTGAGTTGGCTTATGAGCCTTCTTGCAGGTTGATTCTTGATACTGACTTGAATTATGTATGTTAGCTCATGTAGAGATGATTTAATGACTTGAATATTGGTGGGGCATTGGTGTTCTCTAAATCCACCTTGATCACATTTAGAAATGGGACAGATGTATTGCTGGTATTTGCTTTACTGGTTGTATTGCTGGTCTTCCTTTATCTGCGCAGTTGGTACTGGCAGGAATACCAATTTCCGGAATTGGGACACTCACTCACCTCGCCGGTGAGTCCTGCCTTTTCAGGCAGAGCCCCAGACCTGGATCAATACCTACGTGTGGAATGAAGGTGCTTTTAATCCGTGCCCATTGCCCATAGTACAGTAGGACGTATTGCAAATTAAGAGCAAATTCCCCAATCTGTGTATTTCCAGATGTCCGGTTGTTTCCGTTGTTTTGTCCTCAAAGACCTATGTTCGATATCGGATGGTAGTAACGTTATGTACTATATGAAATTCTTCATGAAATTGTTCTGGATTCAGTTAGCTCATGCCTAGTTTTAGCAGTCTTTGAACTTAATCTTTTACCAATTACTGAGACTAATATAACGACCCAGTTGTCTAATGTGCATCTCATGGTCTATTAAGTAGAAGACAGAACCCATGTGAATGAATTGTTACCTGTAATCTTACGTGGCATGTAAGTGTCAGTAATTGGGAACACAGTGAGAGCAGGCACACATTCCAAAGGTTTGTTACCATCCTTTTATGTGTGAGTCAGTTCCCTTATTACTGAACAGAAAAAATGGAGTTGGGAGACCCCGGCCCCCCCCCCCCCCCCCCGCCTTCTAGCCAGTCACTGGTCACACCTGTCAACATAATGTTGAGTGAATCCCATCCGTGTTTGAGTAAAGCGGGATGAACCCTGGTTCACTTGAAGGGGCAATGAGGCCTCTAAAGCAGTGGTCTTATCTTGTGGTTTGACTCATGGAGCGCCTGTCTCACAGTGTCTTTCACTCTTTTGGCCTAGCTCACACAAGGTGCGTGAGTGGGTCCTCTGGCCTCACCGACCATTTTCAGAAATTTCTCAGGATAAGGGAAAGAACCAGTTCGCCTGAGCCGCTTGACTTATATGAGTTGGCAAGTAAACTGTTTTTCCTGCAGTTGTGCTGGGCTGTCCACCCAAAGTCAAGTCTCCTTGCAGATTTCTACCATCACCATCCCCTTCAGGACCTGTGGTGGCAAAGTCCAGTCCAGGTCATCCTGTGGGCCTGTACGGAGAAGAGAGTGGAACTGGAACCAACAGTCAAGAGCAGGCAGACAAGTAAGTGCCATCTCGTGTGATGGGAGGCCACAGGTGTTGGGGGGAGGGTAGCACTGATCTCCTGTTAGCTGTAGCGCTATTTCAGATGGTGTGGAAATCCCTTCCCTGAGTGTCTAAGAGGGGAATTTCCGGGAACGTCGGGGGCACTCCCTGGGCACTGCTTATGAACCCCATGTCAGAGATGCTAGGTCTACCGCCAATTTCTGGGCTAGTCAGTGGCGTCTTTTTCCAGTCCCTATTGGTGTTCCTCTGTTTCCTGTGGGTGCCACTGTTACAGACACCTTGACTTTATTAGACTGTCAGATTTCAAAAAGAACCGATGTTGACATTTTCACGTCAAGGTTTTGATCTGTCTTATCCTTTGGAAAACCTTTGCCAGACCAGGCAGAAGCAGGATGGACTAGATGGGACGGTCAAACACAACCTTCAGGAATCCAAAGATTGTGGGAGATTGCTCATGTGCTTTTTATCTCGGGTGTGAGATCGTGGATTTGGATGTGATTTAAGACCGGGTCTAAGTGGGAAACGGGGGAGAAGGTGAGACCCGTCCACCAAGTGGGTGCCAGACAATGGCAATCTGCCAGTCTACCCCGGTTGTGGGTGGGTGAGCATTTACGTAGCAGTGGTCCTGCAGGCATAGTCTAGCAATTGAAGTAATGAATAGGTCCGTACTTGCTCACGCGCTTACCCCTCCGTACGTTGTTGGCCACTTTGTTGCCTAGCAGATGTTGCTGCGACCAGACGTTGTGTTTCGTGGACAATAGATTTCTGGTATCTGAGTGAGAAAGACCCTTGGCCCTTTCTAGCTCTCATCTTTGAGCTTGAGTTTCCACAGATGGAGATGGGGAGCACACCTTGCTATCAGGTATGTTGTGAGAATCAAGTGTGATGATCCTTGTAAGTGCTCGGCATGCAGCGGGTCCTGAAGGAAGTAGCTGAGCACTTCCAGAATCCGTAGATTAGAGCAGACCCTTGTGGCTTGGTTGAGGTCCTCTCCCTCCCTGTGAGCCCCCGCTTCCACTTCAGTTCTTGAGACCCTAGGCGTCATTTCAACGAAATGTTTTGTTTCCTTTCACAGGACCAGCAAATTTCCTCAGCGATTCCTTCAATCTCTCTAGAAACCAACTTCTCTACTTCTCCTGTGATGCCAGGGGAAAGCCGGGCAATTCGGACTTTGCCTTCTCTGAGCTGCAGTCTTTCCGGCGAACATGGACACCTTTCGTCAAAGCTGATGTGGCTCAGCACCAAGTTCAGGCTGGAGGCTTCTTGTTCACTGGCAGTGCCACCAAGATCTCCTCTGTTCCCTGTCTGTATAAAGTCACTTGTTTTCTGCGGGGTGGTTAATTTGTTGAAACTTAAGTGAAGAGTTTGGGTAATTGGGAGGGAGTTCTTGATACAAATCTGCACTAGGTAAGGTGCGTTCCAAGACGCTTCTGCCCTTTAGTCTCATGGATGGCTCTGGTTCCCGGTTCCTCTATTGCTTTATTGGCACAGGTTTCATCCAGAAGGTCGCATCACAGAAGCTGAAGTTCACTCACCAAGGGTGAAAACAATCCACATTTCTTTGTGAGTAGAGACTAAAGTATGTTGCCTTTATGCAGCCCACTGACACTTCAAAGTCATTGTTGATCCTTCTGATTGGTTGGATCACATAAGATTTGCAGAAGATAGGGGTCATTATGTTGTCTGCCCAGTGAAAACCTGAGACCTGAGATACTTAGAAATACCTGTGCTCAAGCCCATGTTCCTTCACCAAGTGACATGACAGTGACCATCACTGGCCTGGTTGCTAGTCAAAAACTCAACTTGTGAAACTTAACCGTAACTGCGATGCCTTCTTCCCCTTCCACATACACTAGGGCCCGCTGCCCAGGACATTCATTTGAGGTCCCTTCATGGCGGGAGGGGTGCGAAAGACCTAGATGAATGGTTTCAGGGTCAATCTGCTGAGTATTGGCACTTGAAAACAAGTGACGGCTTTGAGGATTCCAAAAGAGTGACTCTAATTGATGACATTCTCAAAATCAAGACTCTCAGGGAAAGAGAAGCTGATCGGGTTCTCTCCCAGGAGTTCGTTCTGAGGCGAGCCATGTCACTCACCCAGTGAGACATGTACTCATGAATGTCTGCTCACTCCTGGGAGTGTTAATGTGCTGTAGCTTTTGGTGTGAAGTATTCCATGTCAAAGTCGCGTTTGCCATATGTATTTTTTCATTCCTCTTGTTGCTGTGGGGGTTGGAAAGAGAAGGGATTATATTGGACCCCTTAAGGGTAGGCTCCTGAAATGGAGTGTATTCCTTGTTATACTGGTTCCCTGTTCTGTGCAAAATGTCTATGGCGGAATAGTATTCCATTGTATGTATGTACCACATTTTCTTTACCCACTGATCTGTTGATGGACACTGAGCCTGTTCCGTGTGTCGGCTGTTGTGAAGAGTGCGCCATTGAACACCGGGGTGCAGACACGGCTTTGAGACAGTGATTTCGTTTCCATTGGCTGTACACCCAGGGCTGGGATTGCCGGATCATGGGGTGGCTCTCCTTTTACTTCTTGAGGAACTTGCATACTGTTTTCCATTGTGGCTGAAGCAGTTTACATGGGGGAACACTTCTTGAACTAAAGAGATTTCATGACTGGTTCTCCAGCCACTTCTGATTGTCTGTTCTCTTGAGGAGAAGAATGATGGAGGTTGGAGGCTCTGGTGGGGAAGGGGGTTCTGTGATCAGGAAAGATGGAAGGACTAACTCCTTGCTTCCGGGGCTTGAAGCCTAGAGCTGGGAAGGGGCCTGGACAGAGTGTCCTCTGTAGAGCTGCTCTCAGAGCAGGAGGACAGAGCAGAGAGGAGGGTATGCGCCCTCAGTGTCAAAGGCGTGTTGGCCTTTGTATGTTCCAGAGTGCCTCCTGCCCGCTGGCCCATCCATGGCACTACCAGGGATCAGCATGGCTGGAGGATAAAAGATAACAATGCAGATGGTTGAGTGTGACATGAGAACATACGGCCCTCTGGCCAAGATGAAATTTTGATGATGGGGACTGTTGCTGACTTGTGCAATAGGAGTATTTTGGACTTTGCTGCTGAGGAATGCTTTGCTGTTTCTGCCTGATTCTGTGCACTGACTTAGCCTGTGAATAATGGCTCAAGGAACATTGGCTCTTTGCCCTCCTACGTTGTTGTGTAGTACATTAACATGAGGGAGTCTTCTGAGAGAGAACTGCTGTTGTCTCTGGGGAATAATCGCTCTTGGTTGAGGTGCCCAGTCACTCTTTCGTGCTGTTGATGAGTTGTGTCCCCATGGAGAGAATGATGAAAGCGAGCTGCTGTTGCTGCTGTGATATTTCCACAGACCACGCAGACACTTCTTCCTTCCACCATCACATGACTCAATTGCCTTTTTCAAGTCCCTCAAAAAGCGCATGCCGGCAATGGCCGAATGTGGGGTGTGGGAAATTCTGGGTCCCTGGGGAGAAATTGGCCGTGGCCCGCCGTCAGGCTTGCGTGCTCTGACATGAAGGTGCTGAACAGAATGTCGTCCACCATGCAGGGCGATGGCATCTTAGGAGTCATTAGGGATGCTGAATTTCTGGATGGGAGTTGGGCTGGAGCTTTAGCCAAGCGTTTGCATGTGAGCTGTCGGCACTCTTCCGCTGAGTACACTCTGCACATTGGTAGGAAGAGGAGAGTCACTGGGCCCTGTCCATGAACAGTAGATGAGGCCGTGGACATTTAGATCCTCATGGATGTGCGCAGATGAGCCTGGATATCCAGGAATGTGCCTGGTGAGCTCTCCAGGCTGGAGGATTTTGCCCACCTATTCTTCATTGCTGAATAGGACAGCATGTAGTCAGTGGCTCTGGCTGTCCCTTCCCCTGTTTCTGTGAGAAGGTTTTGCTGCTTGGTGGTCTGCCCCTCTGCCCTTCTGGTCCTCTCACAGGGGTGGTGATGTTGCCTTGAGGGGACCTTGTGTGCACTCTCAGGGAAGTGGGTGCTGTCCACAACGGTGAGGGGCGTCGGCACAGTGTTGGATGCTGCAGCTATGGAGGGGCAAGCGGATGTGGACAGTTGCAGTTTGAGAAGAGGACGCCTCCTCTGGTTTTCCTATATTTCGCTGTTGATTTCTCTCCATTGCTGAAGTCTGAGGCGGGCACATAAGTGCCGAGTGGAGATATAAGCACACTGTGAGAGTAGAATGAAAAATTGAGAGTGTGAAGGAAAAGGGACTTTGGTGTGACAGCTGTGATGGGCATCGTGGGTTCAGGGCTGTGTCTCGTGTCCCCTACATACATTCTCCCGCACTACCTTTGGGTCATCTTATCCGTGGGCCAGAAGGTCACAGTGGACACTGATGGACGTGATATGAGATAATATGGCTCCCTTGTCCAGTTAAGATGTTTATTGTGGTGACAACTGTCATTTTCCGTTTTCCCAGCGAACTGAGTTTGTCTGCAGGTGAAGTCAGAGGGTTGATCTCTGTGTGTTGTGACACACAAGAGGTGACATGACACTTGGTAGGAGGAGAGGACTCTGATCCTGTTTTATGGCTAGTTCGTGTGCTGTCCTCTCAAAAGGGTGGAAAGAATGTGCAAATGTGGGCACTCCCGTACCATTTGAATGATCTCCTCTAGACCCCGCGGGATTCGAGTTTGCCCTCTCAGTCCATCGTGCTGACTCCAGGAGCACAGTGTGTGGATTCCCGAGGGTGGCCAGTCAGGCCAGCTCCACGTTGATATTTGCCTTGGCCTTCTGAGCTTCCCTTGCCTCTCCTTCTTCATGCGCAGACCTAGCGTGCTGCTGCTTCTCCACTTCAGAGAACAGCCGTGGGCGCTGTGCAGTGAATCCTGGGGGGAGTCACTGCCTTTCTCAGTGTCCCCCAGCAGTCAGACACAGCGGCCTTCCAGAGTGCCGAAAGGCCCGTGGTCGAGCCAGCTCTCGGATCAACTGGGGGACTGTTGTCGTGGGGGCGTTGCTGAGCTGCCGTGTGTGAAATATGGTTAAAGCCGGGGACCACGCAGCTGGGCCACTTCTCCAGAGCCCAGGAGAGATGGGCTGGGTACTGAAAGATTTGCTACGTGTGTCCATTCTATGTTGTCTTCTTATTACACAAAATAATAATAATGGTAATTATTATTATTATTATTATTATTAGAGGGTGGAAGGAAACTTTGGAGGGGATGGGTCTGTTTATGGCACAGGTTTTGGTAATGGTTCACAGATGTCTACCTATTTCCACAGTCTTTAAATCATATACATTAAATATGTACAGCTCTTTTGGGTCATTCTTTCCTTCATCCCTCAAGAAAGTGGTTTCAGAAAATAATATTAAAGGCCCACCCGTGACTACAGATGAGCGCTCCCTCCAAAATGTCTTTAGCTTTAGGACTGAAGGGAAGACTGCTTCTCCATGGTTAAAGGGGTAACAGCGTTGACTGCGTGTGGATTCTTTTGGGCCTTGGATTTTCCACTTATATGGAGCCTTAGCATTGGCCGTGTGTAAGGATAACTTTTAGTCCACAGGGTGTTGACTTTCCTAGACTCACAGCGGTTCTCCAGAACCCATGAACTTCACCTGAAGGACTTCGACTCAGAGATGGGGCCTGTGACATCAGCTACTTGTCATGTGACCAGAAATTGATGTCGGGGTACTGTGACTTTGGCATTAGGTTGGACTTTGGGTTGTTTTCCTTGTTTACAACGTGTGCTTTTGTGCTTACTCAAGAAATCTTTTGAAATACTGTACATGTGGAGACGTGTCCAGATGTGTCTGTCCTGTCCGTGTATTCTACAGGGTGACCGCCGAGGTCTCAGGCTGAGTAGCCTTTCCAGTAGGAACCTTTTCTCGGAGACCTTCCCTCACCCTCTGTTTACTGTGTGACTGAGTTCCCTGGCCATACCAACTCGGTGTGATACTTTTCTGCTATCCTCATTGCTGTGTCTTTACAATATGTTTGCTGCTTTTGTTTCTTGCATTTTAAAGAACCCTTGTGTTCTCCCAATAAAATTCAGTTGTTTCAGAAGATTCCACTTGTCGATTGTTTTCTTCGCAGTCAACACCCTCAGGTCAAGGGAGCTGCGGCTGTGCCATGTGCATCATCACTTGCACCGGGGCAGAGCTCTGTGCCATAGATCCTGAGGCATCAAGGACAGGGGCCTGGTGGCAGGGGAAGGGGCTCTCCAGGCCCTGATGGAAGTTCTCCCCTTTGTTAAGCTGGCCCCTGTGTTTAGAGACGTACTCCCCTACAGGTGGTGGGTAATCTAATGCCTCCCCTTATGGGGTGATCCTTTGAGCCACTTCTTGAAGGCCATCAGCACAGATGTGGGGACTGTGGAGTAAGGGTGGGAGGTCTTCTGATACGTCCAGGGGTAAGGCGGGGTAGGGTAGCCAGCATGCTTCTAGGAAGATCGGTTCAGAAGTGGTTCGTTGGTTGGGTGGGTTTCTCTTTCAGGGATTATATAAAGATCTTCTCCTTCAGATGTCAGCAACTTTGTTGTTGCCATCCAGTGTACAGGGACCCTAGCTACAATGTCTGATATTATACCCGAGGGAGTAAATTTGTATGCAGAGTTGAAATCACTTCTCTTTTGCCCCAGTTGCAGCTAGACCTTTATTTATATCCCTTTTCTTATCCTCTCTTGTGTTACAGGAGGAGTATGACATTAGGCTGTGACCATTCTCCCTTTTGGCCCTAGTTCTGCTCCGTGGGTATCACTCTACCAGAGACATTGGCTTTAACTCTTTGCCAAAGACCACAAAATCACATTGCCACTCTGATCATGACATTCCATGTTATTACCAGAAGTTCAATTCCTAGGCAGCTGGCCTAGTGCAGTAGAGGGCGTGGCCATCGGTGTTACCTGGCCACTGCACTGTCTCTGCCCGCAAAGCCAGTGGTCACTACTGCACAGGCGCAATAGGTAGCCAACTCAGTGGACTAGCAAGACGCGGGGGTGGGTCTAATGCCGGTTGGTGGAGACCGGTCCTAAATCATGGGAGGCGTGGCCAGAGTCAGAGGGGCGGGGCTGATGATTTTCACGAGGGACCACGGATGAGGTCTGGGCAACAGGAGAAGACCCCAGGCCACTTGGCTCCATACGCATGGTGAAGCGGGCTCCATACACAGCGGGTGAAGAGGGGAGGATACAAATGCTCTGGAGCTGAGGAGTCCGCGTGGTGCCCCCCCTCCCTCTCCACCACCCACCTGTACTGCTGACTTCCTCAGTGAACGCTGGCCTCTGGATGCCCCTTGTGGGAGGTTTTGTGAACACATCTTCCCGCTTATTCTTGCATCTGTCAGCCCAAGATTTTTGGCCCACAGGCCGCAGAAATTGCCTGCAAGATTATTGGGAAAGCGCCAAATATTAGCCCATATAATTCACAGCAGCATATTCAACGAAGAATGCATCATGGCCAGGGAGTGTAAGGAGTGTTCAATGTTAAGAAATGTGTTCACTCACTATATTAAGAGACAGAAAGAGGATAATCATATGGTCATTTCCATACATGTGAAAACATTAAAATAATTGGGGTTATATCATTTTACCAGAAGCATTTGATTTTAGTCTATAACACAAGAAAATCGAGTTACCACTCTGATTATTACGTTACTCCCTCTAACATCAAGATCACATATATGCACATAATGCAACGTTTAGTTAGGCAATGACATTCTAGTTTCTTTCATAAATCATGTATTTTTATGAGATAATACTGCGGGTCAACCCTGTGGATTTCCACAACAGTTCAGCCCAAAGACGATTCGGCACCTGTTGTTCCACTTTAAAATATGCAGTTGAATAATGACTTTAGAGTTGGACTTTTAAGTAGAACTGTTACTAATTTATATATTTTTATATATTGGAACATTCAAGGGAAACAACTCCACTGATTTTATAGGCTAATTTTTTTAAATCAATAGAATTATTTATTATTTGTGAAGGCTTTATTTGTTAAGCCTTTGATTGTTTTTTTCCTTCCCAAATCTACTCTTTCCCTGTCTTCCCCATCTGGGCAAATGGCAGTTCTTTCCTTCCTATTGTCCAAGCAAAACACCGTGGTGACCTCCTCAGTGCCCGTGTTTCCTCCCACCCCACATTAACTCCGTCAGCAAATCCTCAGCTCTACGTTCAACCACAACCAGAATGTGCCCAGGTCATTGCACCTCCACTGTCACTGCCCTTGTCTGAGCCTCCATTACCACTTTCCTGGATTATTCTAATGGCCCCGTAAGTAGTGTCTCTTCTTCCTCCTTGCTCTATGCAGTCACATCTTGTACATATCTTTGGTTGAACATCTGTACACATTTCTGCTGGGTAAAGAACTTGGAGTTACCATTGCTGGGTCACAAGGGATGCTTATGTTTTGCTTTGGTACATACTGCCCAACATTATCCACATTTGGTTGGGCCAATTTGCACTTCCAGAAGCAGTGCAACTTCGTAGTAAAGGGAAGAAAAGGAATTGTGTGAGGAAGAAAACAGGGCTACAACCCCACCCCGTTAATGCACCAAGTGTAGTCATTGTTTGATACTCCTATTCAGTGGGGACATGCCTTCTTCATGGCATTGGAATGACAGAGTAGCATCCAGAAGATGTATGTGTGTAGCTATTTATAGTAGACCATGAGGCTACAGTGGGATATGACACTGATGATGAGCCCACAAGACAGAGGAGAAGAGAACTTATGGGCCGAGATGAGCAGAGCTGCCTCTCTTGGGATGTGAGGGCATGGCCTAGGTTGACCACCATGGATACTTTTTCCTTCACCTCACCTCTGTCTACTCATACATGCCCTTTATACAACAGAGTTCTTGTCAGAGTGAACATAGAAGACAGCTTTGACAGGAAGCAAGAATTCAGGAAATGTCAATAAGCTGCCTGGATAATGTGTGTTGGAGCGAGTGCAGATGCACCCCTATACCTGCTGGCCTGAGGATGGCTTGTGGATGGCTTATATGAAGATGGGGTTCACCAACACCTCTCTGCCCTCTTGGAAAACTTGCAATCACTGCCCAGCTGACAGCAATGTGGGGCCCTGGGGAGCACAGGCCCATGTGCCACTGGTTCTTTTTGACAGATCTAGATAGCAAGTTAGTATCTTCCAGGGTTACTTTGGAGGGGGGCCATGGACATGCCTGTCCTGACCTGATAAGAAGCTCTGGTATCAGTGTGGCTCAAGAGTGTATTTATTTCAAAGCTTTCCAAGAAATTTAGCTCCCATATGTCTTGATATGGAGGCCTCAGCCTTTCAAGAGAACAAGACTGGAAGCTTCAAAAGCCTCCTTGACTAGGCTCAGAATTACCACAACATCCCCTCCACTACATTCTGTAGGTCAAAGGAAGTCACAGGTTAGCCCAGCTCCAAGCAGTTGGAAGAACAGATTCCACCTATTGATGGAAGGAGTAGAGAAGTCCCAGTGCAAAGGGCTGCACATCCAGGGAGAGGAGAAATTGCTGTGGCCTTCTCTGCAATCAATCTACCCCAGGATGTATCTGGAAATATGACCCAATACCAAGGGCCAAGTCTCATAAGCAGAATATGGACTCATAATAGGAGATGAAGTAATATGGAGAGTCAAAGTTTGTATGTGGGATATGAGCTTACCCAAGGGGTATGAATCCCTTCTAATCCACTGGATTGGACATTGAATCCAAAACTGGGTGTAAAGGAACCATCTGTGGGTTTGCAAGGGGGTGGAGTTTCAGCTCAGCCTTCCTTCTTCACCCAGGAGGAATTGGGTGAAATGCAGAAGAGAAACCTGATCTAAATGGGAGTCAGGAAAGCCTGTAGGGGGAGCTCTCATGTCCTATCATAGACCATCAATTACTCCAAACAGGAAGAGACCTAATCTTGGATCTCCAAGAGGAAGTACAACTACTTTACTACTGAAGGAAGATTTCTTTCCCAACCATGCAACAGCCCAGCCAATAAGAAATGTTGCAGCTCAGCCAGTGAGATACCATTACCACCACGAACTGTTACTTTCCCCTAATGGACTTTCCTTTAGCACCGCCCCCTCTACATTCCCTGTTCCTCTATAAAAACAAGCTCCCCTCCTTTGTTTTCCAGATTGGCCTGTGTTGTGCCATAGCATGCACATCCCGGATTGCAATTCTATTGATTGTTACTGAATAACCTTGTTTTCTGGGTAAAATAACTGGCAAATTTGCCTTTTAACTTGACAACAGTAAATAAAAGGAATCCCCGGTGTACCACCAGGGGAGTGGAAGAGAAGATCAACATGTAGCCCACAACTTGATGGTTGGGTAAAGTTCAGATGCAGGACTGGGGTTTTAGACAACTGTCTGGGATCAATGAAACTTTGCTTTGTGATGATAAATAAGGCATGGCTTGAGACCATTTGGGTTAGAAGTGAGAATGTGATATGGACTAGCCTTCTGAGGAAGCTCAGAATATTGGTTCCTGTTTTGGTTCCAGTGGTAATAAAAAGGACAAAACCCAAAAAGGGTTGGTCATCAGAGCAACATGTCATTCTTTGGCAGTATCTTTCATTGGAGGAGCTAGGAGCACTTTGAAAATACACCCCTATGAGGTCATCTATGCTATTTCCCATGGAAAACTCCTTAATCTCATAAACCATGATTCATCAAAAGAATGCAATTCACTAGGACTCTTAGGATGTAGACTCAGAGGGGCCTTGGATATCTCCTAGTGCTAGAACCTGAGTTGTGACCCCTCCAAATTCGTATGCTGAAGCCCTAAGTCAAATGTGATTGTATTTAGATATGGGGCTTTTTGGTGGTAATTGAGGTTAAATGAGGCCATGAGGGTGGAGTCCTAATCTGACAGAATGATGTGTTTGCAGGGGGAGTAAGAGACAGTCATAGATCTCTCTCTCTTGCTGCCTGCTCACAAACAGGAAAGGCCATGTGAGGACCTAGCCAGAAGGCAGTCATCTGAAAGCTAGGAGGAGAGCTCTCACCAGCGACCAAATTGGCTGGCACCTTGATCTTGCACTTCCCAGCCTCCAGAACTGTGAGAAACAAATTTCTGTTGTTTAAGCTTCCCAGTCTATGGTATTTTGTTTTGGCAGCCTGAGCTGACTCAGACACCTAATCTAGGGTTTTCTTAAGTTGGATCTGGGAAACACTGTTGTGCCTGGACTGTGAGAGGTGTTGGGTCTAGGGTCAAACTCCTTTGAGAATGCCGCATAAGATCAACCCCTCTTGGAGATCCAGGATATAGATCAGAATACCATGTCTCCTCAGGCAACGGAAAGAAAAGAAAAAGGAAATAAATGGAACTACATCAGACTAAAAAGCTTCGGCACGGCAGAGGAAACCATCAACAAAACAAAAAGACAGCCCACCAACTGGGAGAAAGTATTTTCAAATCATATCTGACCGGGGTTAATTTCTAAAATATGTGAAGAACTCATCCAACTCTACAATGAAAAACTGAACCACCCGATCAAAAGTGGGCGGAGTATATAAACAGACATTTTTCCAAAGAAGATATACAGATGGCCAACAGGCACATGAAAAGATGTTCAAAATCACTAATTACTTGGGCAATGCAAATCAAAACTACAATTAGATATCACTTCATACCTATCAGAAAGGCTGTGATTAAAAAGACAAGAAATAACAAGTGTGGGAGAGGATGTGCAGAAAAGGGAACCATCGTACACTTCTGGTGGGAACGTGAACTTGTGCAGACACTATGAACACAGCATGGAGACTCTGCAAAAAATTAAGAAGAGAACTACCATGTGATCCAGCTATTCAACTACTGGGTATTTATCAAAAGAACATGAAAACACTAATTCAAAAGGATACATGCACCTCTATGTTCATCACAGCATCATTCACAGTAGCCAAGATTTGGAAGCAACCCAAGTGCCCATCTACAGATGCAGGAATGAAAAAAATGAGACATATATACACAGTGGAATACTACTCAGGCATAAAAAATACAAAATTGTGCCATTTGCGACAACATGATGGACAATGAGGATATTATGCTAAGCAAAATGTCAGACACAGAAAGACAAATACGGCATGATTTCACTCACATCTGGAAGATAAATGAACAAACACATAGATAATGAGAACAGAGTGGTGGTTACCAGAGGGAAAGATGGTGTGGGGAGGGCAAAAGGGGTACATATGTATGGTGACGAATGGAAACTAGACTTTTGGTGGTGAACATGATGCAATCTATATAGAAACTGACATATAATAATGTAAACTGAAATTTAAACATGTTATAAACCACTGTGACCTCAATAAAATAACTTTAAAAAAAGAATATTAAAGGCTTCCAGAGCACTAGAGTAACACCTACATCACAGGTTCTTTACCTGGGGATTACTTTGGACGCACCTGTGAACTGTGCTTTTGTTTTTGTTTTAGATATGTGTCCAGGCCCTGACTCTGCTCCTCACTTAATGAACAGGAATATCTAGGGGTCGAGCCTGGACATAGGTATATTTTCAAAGGTCACAGATAGTTCTGATGGACAGCACTAATGACGAGCCGCTAAAGGCATGCTTTTGTGGAGCTGAGCTGGGGAACTGCTGAACTAGGACAACGCTCTCCTTTTACAGGGGAGGAAATTGAGGTCCCCATAGGGAATATGAACTGCCAAGGTTTGAGCACAGAGCCAGTAATGTTTGAACCCTTTTTCCTCTGATATAAATGGCCTCTAGATGGCACAGGCAGAAAAGTTTTAGTCTGTGTCTGCACAGGCAGAAAAGGTGAACAATGACTGGATGAATTTGAGCTTGAAAATACAACAGTTGAGTCAAATGAGTGTCTCTCATGATACGGTGCCTCGGAGCAGGTAGCTGCTGAACTGTGTCTGTGGATACCTCAGAGGCCAGGTTTCCAGCCTGGGAAGAGGAGGACTGAGGGAAGATGAAGTCTAGTTTGGGAAGGGAGAGGTGAGGGACAGCAGTCCCTTTCCCATAGAGCCTGTTGTGGCCAAGTACCAACCACTCTGCCCACAGCACCAGCTCCTGGGTCCTGACTGATGGGCGTAGACACATGTCACACTATGGCAACTGGTTTCCCCAAGCCCCCTGCCAGTTGGTATAACCTTTGAGAAGGAATAATTTTAAAAATACATCTGATGATGGGGCCGGCCCTGTGGAGTGGTTAAGTTCACGCACTCCGCTTCAGCAGCCCAGGATTTCGCCAGTTCGGATCCTGGGCGCGGACATGGCAGCGCTCATCAAGCCATATTGAGGTGGCGTCCCACATGCCACAACTAGAAGGAGCCGCAACTAGAGATATACATCTATGTACCTGGGGTCTCTGGGAGAAAAAGGAAAAATAAAACCTTCAAAAAAAAAAAAAGACACATCTGATGAAGGGCCACTTAGAGAGATGCCTTTTGAAATCCAGTCATTTTGAGAACCTTTTCTCATGTCCCAACTGTTCTTCGTTAGAATCTTAGAATATTTGTAGAGTTTCAGACTCTCCCAGGCTGATACTAGAGTTCTCACCTTTTATCTGCTACCAATTCAAAAGTGACCTTGGGCAAGTCACCTCCCATCCCTCAGCCTCAGTTTCACCATCTGATCATCCAATTGATTCTCATTAAACTGCGTCAAGAACTCAGTGACAGTTTGAATGATGGCTAATACTTGACTTCTGTGACTCTAATAATTTCTGTGGGGCGAGATACAGCAACATACACACACACACATACACTCACACACATACTCACAGGAAGTGCTCGTGTGCATTTCAAATGCTTGTTATACACTTAGTAATGGCTTCCCTTTATTTAGAATCATCAAGGGAGAAGTCCATAGATATACCAGGCTCCAGACACAGAGCTCCAGCTGCAATTCTTCGTGATTCCCTTGGATCCGTCATCTTCTGTGACTTGGCCTCATCATCAGTGTCTTGGAAGATGGCTACAGCAGTTCCCTGGGGTCACGTCCAGATCTGACAATTTCCACAGGCTAAAAAAAAAAAAAAAAGGACCACTCTGCCCTGCATTGACTTCTTAGGAGACAGGAACCCTTTCCCAGAAGCACCCTAGTGCACTTTCCAGATTCCACTGGCCCTGATGGAATCACATCCCTGTTGTTTGCTTTTCCCTTCAGTGATATAGGGAATGGTAGAATTATGCCTAGCTTGCACCAATGCTTGTCAGGCAATGAGCACTGAAATCAAGTACTGTTAACCTCTCATTCCTACCAAAGTAGAGAAGATAAAATGCTTAGAGTGTGAAGATGAGATCATTCCAAATCCACTGAAAAGGATTAAATAATCATTTTCATGCTGTGAGTCAATATTTGCTGTCTAATCTATTACATGGGACCAGTGTGTCTGTGTGTGCTGGGGGTTGGGCCATCTCATGGAGAGTTTTATATCCACCATCCATAGATGCTGTCATCCTTCTAGATTGACTTAAGGCGTGTTATCCAGGGGTCTGAAGTGAGATGCAGTGTCCAACAAGGAATAGAGTTAAACACAGAATGAGTAGTAGGCATTCATGAATTGTATTCACTGTGGCTGGGCTCATGCAGCAGGCTGTGATTCTGGCTTCTGGGTGGCCTAATGCAAACCTTTGTCAGATGGTAGCCTGTGATGTATGGCGTTGAGTGACTAGAAGCCCACTGATGTAATGTAGGGGAAGAAATTCAAAACTTCTGAACATGAGAGACTGTTTTCCATGTCATGAGCACCCACCCATTAACTCCCTAACTTTGCCCTCCAAGGAACTTAAAACATCTGTCGTGTAACCCTTGCCGTGAAAAATTGGTGGGTAAGGGAAGCATTAGAAGCTGTCAAAAGCACTTCTGTTGGCTGTTCTGTCCAGGCTGAGGATGCCAGTGAGAAGCAGGTGCCATTCAAATGGACTCTGCTGTGTAGCGTGTTGGAGGGAGTCAGTAATAGAGGAGTCCAGGGGGTGGCGGGTATCAGCAGCAGCAAGGTGGGCGTTATTACCCAACAGACATCTGGGGATCATCTGACATGCTGTTGTGGAGGGAACTGTGTCCCCCACGCCAGATTCATGAGGGGAAGCCCTGACTCCCAGTGTGCCTGTATCTGGAGGTGGGGCCTCTCAGGAGGCCATTAAGGTTAAATGAGATCATAAGGATGAGACCCTGTTCTGATAGTCCTGGTGTCCTTATGAGAAGAGGAAGAGACACCAGAGCTCTCTCTATATACACACACACACAGAGAAATAGACCCCATATGAGGACACAGTGAGAAGACAGCCATCTGCAAGCCAGGAAGAGAGGCCTCACCAGAAACCAACCCTGCTGGCACCTTGATCTTGGACTTCCAGTCTCCAGAACTAGGAGAAAGTCAGTGTCTGCTTTTAAGTCCCCCAGTCTGTGGTATTTGTTATGGCAGCCTGAGTGGACTAATATAGATGCTGAGTAATCTGCTATAACACTTGGGAACCTTCCCCTTAGCTTTCTCCCAAAAACACCTGTGCCCACTGACCTTGCCAATGTGCCAGGGCCAGCACAGCCCAAAGCTCTCAGAGACCCATTGGAAACAACCTGTAAGTCAATGCTAGTGTGACAGGACCCAGAACAGCCCTGCAGTAGCACCTACACTGGTCGGGGGAGTGCTAACTTAGGTTAGGGGAAATGAAATTCTACCCTGAGTCACCCACTCAGTAGCCTCAGTGACATGCTGACCACTTCCTCTGCGATTATTCTACAAGTTCCTGGATATACTTAGCATCAGGCAGCATCCCCACTCTGCTTAGAGTGTGCACTTTTGGTTATTGTGGTGGATGTTCAGCCTCACGGTGCTCACCCCGCTACCCATATGTGGAGGCTTAGAACCATCTCAGACACTTGGGTCTCCTTTTACTCCCACCACACCAAGTCCCCAACCTCCTGTCCAGGTGGAGTGTTCCTCATCTGGCTGGTAGCCGTCAGGGCTGCCCTGAGGTTCCTTTGCTTCCTCTACCCTCTGTGCTCCAACACATGGTGTCAGGGAGAACAGCAAAGTCATCTCTACCCGCTCTGAGGGAAGAAGAGAGCAGGCACGGAGTGGGAGTTTACCCCCATCCTTCTCTTCCTAAGTCCTCCACACTGTGGTCCCTCCTCTCCCTGCTGGTACAGGCTGCTCCAGGAAGCCTCCGACTTCAGAAGTCTCCCAGTGGAGACAAGTGTCTGTCTCCTATATATCTACCCCCACACTGGCTGCCCGTGCCCTGGAGAAAGGGTATGAGCATAAGAAGATGCAAAAGGAAGCTATTGGATCTCCCCTCCGTATCCACAGAGGAAGCAAAATGCTATGGCTCATCCTGGTGGGAACGGCAGAGACCTGGCCACCATCCAAGACTTGGAAAATGCAAGAGCTATTCCTGCCACACAGGAATGTGGCCGGAGTGATCCACAGGCTAATATGGATCCACAGCTAAACAGGTCCCCAGCTGCTGTAGGCTAACCTGCTAGGAAATCTACTCCTTAGCCATTCTCATCTAGCAGATCCAATGGTGCTCACAATGTTTGGGGTAAATCATTGTGCTATATGGAGCCTTTTTTTTCACTTTTGAAAAATAAATGCCACTTTTTGTTCTGTTTTTACCTTTACTATGACCTTGCAGTGATTTTGCTCATGCAAAGTTCCATAGAGTTAGGAAGTCCTGCGCTAACTGAAGATTGATGGCCATTTTGAGTTTTCAAGCATTTCCTTATGGTCTATGATTTGCTTAGAAAGCGTGGAAATCATGTCTCATGTAACAACTCAGGAGCACTTTAGGACTTACATACACTATTGCAGAAAGATAGGAAGGCAGAATCCGCCTGGCCTCATGTGCCACTGCCCAAGGACCCTTCCCCCAAATTTCCTTCTAATTGTAATAAATTCATTTCTGATAAGTTTTAATTTTAATTAAAGGAATACATGCATATATAGTTTTTAAAAGATCAAATAGTATAAAAGGGCTTATAATGAAAGGCAGTGAATTCTTGCCCCTCCTCGTTCTGCACTCTTGGTTCCCCATCCCAGAGGCCAAAACTACACGTCTGTTGAGAGGTTACCTCCATTTTTCTCAATAATGTGCTTTTATTACTACTTCTTGACTTGGTTACATGAGGCATTTTTTGCTAACTTCCTGCTGTCCCCTCGGCTCTCCTTCTCCCTGGCTGTGCTTGTATCACTACTTTAAACTCTTCTGTTGGTTTCCTTGTTCACTTGAATAACACGATCCCTAAATCTGTCTTATTCTTTCAACTGGAGACAGTACCTGGACTTCTTACCTTATGAGAAGAACGCCGCTGTTCTGTTTCCTCCCCTTTGCCTGTTAACTTGTTGCCTGGACTTGCACACTGTCAAAGTTGGGAACATTCCCATCTGCTCTCTAACCATAATGAAGTCTTCCCTGCTTTGCCTAGAGTTTTACTCTAAAAATGGAAAACCATAACTAACATTTTCATTGTAATGATTATTTGAATACTGTTCACTGAATGACAGAGTGGGATGCTACCATTGAATTTTCTCATCTGTGACTGCACGATATTGCAGTGCATTCCCTGTCTCTCACTCCTGGCGATGGTTTACAAGAAGGCTCCATCTGAGGTTGCTGCATATTTGAAGCATGCTTTCCTCAAACAGTCTGAAATCTTTGTTTTCCCCTCTAGTTTCTGTTTACCATTGTGTTTCTTTGGGAGGAAGAAATGTATGCTTTCCAGGTCATGTTATTAATTTCCTTCTGCTTCTAACTCCATCCACCTGTTGCTGAGAATTCATTGCCTTCAGTTGGAAGTCTATTCACTTCTTATTCTAATTTAGAAGACTAGCCTCCTCTTTGCACCATTCTTGTACAGTTTCTGTCTATTTAACTTAGTGATTTTTCCTTTTTTTCCCCTTAGGGCATCCTATGCCCATTGACATTTCCTGAAGTTCATGCTGCCTTTTGTTTTATGGATGCAAGAACTTCTCAAATGTTTCTGAGGATTTTCATATTTCTAAATTCTTTTCTGTTCCTTGAATTCTCTATTTCTTTGAAAGTCCACTTTCCATTATATCTAAGGCTTTGTTGGTTACATTGCAGGCTTTCTGCAAATCATGATTCTAGCTGCCCATTTCTATTAAAAGATGTGGCAATGGAAAGACAGACGGGCCAGTCTGTGTGCCCGAGTGCAGCTGGTCGCTTTGCTCTAGGCTGGTGAGCTGGTGGGTGGAAGGTAGCTATCCTGCCCAGGACACCCCTTCATCAATGCCCCAAAGTTCTTTGCTCTAAATATGTACCTGCAGGTGGATGCTGAGCATCACGGAGACCACAACATAAAAGTAGGGGTAGTTCATGCACAGGCCTGGTCGAAGAATGTGAGCAGCACACACAGGAGCCCATTGCAGAAGGTGCTGTAGGAGCCGCGGGCCGCCACTGAGTGCAACAGCTGCACCCCCAGGCCTGACAGGGCCGCCACCACCATTGGGCTGATGGAGCCTCCCATACTGTGCCCAGAGCCCAGGGCCTCCAGCGGGCTCCGTGAAACCACCGACCAGCGGGCAGAGGGACAGACGTGGAAGGAATTGGTGTGGGAGGCCAATTAGGCAGCCACAGATGTGAGCTGGGCTGCCCAGCAGGTGCCCTCCTTTCACTGCAGCACTCAGGCCATCGCTAGTGCCCAAGGGCTGGGCGGGGGGAGGAGGAGGCATGCTAAATTGCCTCCTCCCTCCCTCCCCGGAGCCAAGGTGATACTGAGCAAGGACTTGACCTGCCCCCTGCAAGAGAAAAGGCCAAGCAAGCAGTGGTAGAGAAAGAACTTTAATAAGTGATAAGCTAGTATATCTGAACGTGGTGGACTATCATCCTAAAAAAACCCATCTTAAAGGGAGCTGATTTGGACATGACTTATATAACACAAACGAGGTTGGGGAGGGTGCTCAGAAGTGTCAGGTGATGGATCACCACACAACGTTGGGTGCCTCTCCATAGCGGATCTGCTGAATGCAACATTCCTGAGAAATCTAAGAAAATCTCAGCTACTTCTTTATCTGGGACAGAAGGAACAGTTTGGGCAGAGGACATAAATTTTCTGCTAACAAGTTATTCTTTCTACCTGTTACGGATTAGCTTGCCTACATGCAGTTCTAAGCGTTTTTCCAAAGCACATTGTGAGAATAAGATGGGGAGGGGACATGTGGCCTTGGGGGCCGAAGTTCCAAGAGTCCTCTGCACAGGGGTGACTGTCTTTCATATTTCTTATGACGTGCGGAGCTTACAGTTGGTCATTTTAGCTTCTCAATGCTCCTGTGTGATGCTTAGTCAGGCGGAGGGCTGTCAGCAAGCTACTCTCTTACCAGGCGTCCTCCTGCTGTTCTGCAAGGCAAGCTCAGAAACTTTGGTTACTTTGTTTCCCACATTAACCTTGTGGATACAGGCACAGTTTCATCCTAATCCAGGGAAACTGTAACTCCTTTGTCCTTGGTTTCAAAGGGAGCCCCATGGGACAGGGCTGGGTGGGGCGCCAGAGATCCCTGGCACTGAGAAGGGGAGGGGAGCACCGGAGAGACAGGGGACTAGAGGGGGGAGGGGCGCGCAGCTTACCCGGGAGACCTAACTTCCTGGCCCTGCTCAAAACATTGGAAAATTTCTTTCATAAACATGATCTTGAGCAGCTTAAAAGTGTGAACAGATTTCCTGTTGCCTCAGATCCTTCTAGGAACTTTTTCAATCCTTAACTGTGAGCTAGTACAAATATACAAAACCTACTAATTTTCTGAACTTTAAAATGTGTGCATTGTTTTAATGAGTCAAGTGACTTTTTTGTTTTTCCTTTGGATCTTTAGTATTCTTCTAATGGGAAAAGTTATACCAACAAGTTTTTAGAAAGTTTCAAGAGCACAGTTAGAACAATGGAAGGCAAATTCCCTGAGTAGCCCCCATCCCACCCCTGCCATGAACTACTACTCTGTTTCCCTTATATACCTCCTGACTTGGGATGTTGATATATTGCTTTTACCATATCAATGATATACAGCTACTTCACTCTCTTTAACGACTAATTATTACACCAATATATATGCTGACTAATAATGTTCAATGATTTATTTAACCAGTTCCCTACTGATAGATGTTCTGAATGTTTCCCGTTTTCCTATGCCAAAGAGTGTTGCAGTGAACATCCTTGTACACATGAGTTTACAAGTGGCAGAAGAGTATAGATAATATGATCCCATTGTAACCGCAGGCCCTCCAGGACCAGTTCAACTCATCCCATCTCTTATCAACAGAGTGATTAAGAATTGCCCTTCAGAAAATCTGCGAAGTCATATAGCCAAAGCATGCACAGAAGAAGAAATCTTGACCTGAAATGACTGCAGAACCAAAGATCCCTCCTCCCTACAGGACCCAAGGACCTGGACAAGACCGGAACTTGAATGTCAGACTCCTATCAGAAGCGAGGGTTCCCTCATTCAGGAAGATCCAGTGTTAAATTCCTTCCTTACCTCATCAAAAATGTTTAGCACCCTATCATAAAAGTTTAGAACCTCATCATAAATGTTTAGAACTCTGTCATAAATGTTTAAAACCTTACCATAAATGTTTGACACCCACCAATCAAAACTACCCTGCCAGCGTTTCCACGTGCCAGTCTGTTCTCCCTAACCTCTTAAATTTCGCCACAAATCCTGAATTGGGGAGACACATCTGGGAGCACATGTCCCCTGTCTCCCTGCAGGTTGATCTCCCAGAATAAAGCCGATCTCTTTTCCCAGAGGCTGATGCTGTTATTAATTGGCCATTTATGCACACTGAGCAAGAGAACTCCAATTTTTGTGTGATAACATCATCTTTATAAAAAACAATTACATAAACACATATATTTAGTGTTGGAGATAAAAAAGTTTTACTAATACATATGGCCAATCAAAAATTTTAGAGACCAGGACTCTATACAACATTGAGTGTTGATCTTGGAATTTTTTTCACCACTACAATAGGCAATAATTATATCTCATTCTTCTAATTTGCATTCATTTATCAGTGAAACTTAGCAACTTTTCTAAAGTTCTTAATTTTTCAATGTTGTTTCACTGATTGCTTCTAAAACATTATAAATATATATTATGAGAAAAGTAAAATTCCTAGGATCACAACCCCCAGAAAGAAAGACTATTAATAGATTGGTATATGTTTTTATCAATTATTAACATATATTAATAAGCAAGGTATATATACATATATCACACACAAATCATAAAATAAAAATGGAATCAGACAAACATACTGCCCAGACAATTGCTTTTAGACATAAGGACATATCTTACATATCTTTCAAAATTGATATCTTATGAGCTGTGTATTATTCTTTATGGATGGCTAGTAGTTAACTGATGGTTTCACATTTTTCATGATTGTAAACAATGTTGAGATTAATGTCTTTGCATGCATATCTTTGTACACTTCTCTGATATTTCCCTTGGATACAGTTTTAGAGAGGGAATTTTTGGATCAAAATGTTTTTGTCTGTTTAAGGATTTTAATACAGGTTGTTAAAATGCCTTCCACACAGTTTGTACCAGTGTATCCATGAACACCCTCAACTTTCCTAATAATGAGTATTGACGTTCTCTTAAATCTTGGCCATTCTGATAGGTGAAAAAAAAAATCTCACTGTTTTAATGCGCATATTTTGATTACAAGCAAGGTTAGACATCATTTATATGTGCATATATCTTTGCACATTTGTATGTAAGGAACTACTCTGTCAAAAGTTTTGCAGTCTTAATTTTTTTTTTTTTTTGCTTTTTCTCCCCAAATCCCCCCAGTACATAGTTGTATATTTTAGTTGTGGGTTCTTCTAGTTGAGCTATGTGGGACACCGCCTCAACATGGCCTGATGAGCAGTGCCATGTCTGTGCCTAGGATCCAAACTGGTGAAACCCCGGGCCACCAAAGCAGAGCACATGAACTTAACCACTTGGCCACAGGGCCAGCCCCTTGCAGTCTTAATTTTAATCAATATTTTCAATTACCATGTAAAAAAGGTTGTAGAAATTTGCACTCTCTCAGGCAATGTGAGGCTGTCCATTTCTCCACACCCTTGTGCATATTATTATTATTTTATTACTGATAGCCTAAAAGCAAAGCATTATTCTAATTATTTTAATTTGCTTATATTTGATTACTGGTGAGGCTGAATATTATGCTTATTGGTCATTCATAGTGGTGTCAAAAGTAAGGAGGACCAGGTGGACCAGATGACTGGCTAGCAGGTGGAGGCCTTACAACTAATACACAGACTAAAGGGTCCTGGAGCCCCCAGAGATGGTATCAACAGTGAGGAAGAGGAGAGTTAGGCAGCTGTCCTCTCTCCTCCCCATAGCTCCCTGCCCCACAGGCTGCCCAGGCTCTGGCCCCTTTGCTAATTTTTGCATTAAAATTTTTGCCTATGGCATGAAGAACAGCACAAGCAGCCTGAAATGATAAAATTTCAACCATAGCCCTTTGGAGAAAAATAGAGTAGACAAAACGGCCTAAGATAATGCATTAAGCAAAGGAAACGCCTCCTTCTCCTTCACACCACACACTGAATATAAAATCGTAGTAATAGGGAGAGTGACATCAGCAACATGGGGGCGTGAGCTCCCCTGGGACTCTCTCCCCTCCAAATTACAACCAAAAAGAGCAACTGCTTTCCAACCAAAAAAAAAAAAAATCCTAATAACAGAAATCGTCAGAGACCCACAGCAGCCAAACGATGGAGGTCGGAGACACTGGAGCCGCCCTTGGAGGAGCTGGAATGGGGTAGGAGAGAACTCCACCCCCTCCCCTAGAGACTGGGATCACTGCCGCGGGTGTGGGAAGGAGCGGGGTAGAGGCCGCATGTCTGGGGATCCTCCAGGACTCCCACCCTGGTGCAGTGGAAACCCTCTAATGGGGAAAGCTTTCACGTGTGGGAACCCCAGCAAGCCAGGGCCCTGGGAGACCAGAAAGGGAGAGCTGATCCAATCCAGGTCTGTGTGAGTGAAAGTGCCCCTCCTCTCTCAATCCACGTTGCGCCCCACCATCCAGGCTGAAGGCGGAGGGCTCAGAACGCAAGGCTCTCGACCCCCATCTAGTGGCGACAGGCTGTAACTGCAACCCAATAATAGCATCATGCGCAGAAACCGCTCCTCTACCATTCAGCAATTTATAAAAGCTCCAGTCCAAAAGAAAAACAATAAAAATACAGAAGTAGGTCCTGAGGGCTTGGGAATGGGTAAACTAAGTGAAGATGAGTTCAAAATAACTATCATCAAAATACTCAATGAGGTAAAGGGAAATGTGGAGAAACAACTCAATGAGTTCTGGAGTTACTTCACAAAAGAGATTGAAATTATAAAGAACAATCAATTAGAAATATTAGAGATGAAAAATACAATGGATCAGATAAAACAGAATACGGATTCCCTGAATGCCCATGTAGACACCATAGAGGAGCAAATTAGCAAAATCGAAGATAGACAGGCTGAATGGCTCCAGACAGAGGAAGAAAGAGAAATAAGAATTAAAGAAACTGAAGAAGATCTCAGAGAAATAGCTGACTCAATGAGAAAATGCAACTTAAGAGTCATTGGAATTCCTGAGGGCATGGAAAAGGAAAATGGAGCAGAAAGTGTGCTCAACAAAATAATATAAGAGAACGTCCCAAATCTAGGGATTGAAAGAGAAATGTGTGTGGAGGAAGCTTTCGGATCTCCTAGAGTTGTCAATGTAAAAAGACCTACTGCAAGGCATATAGTAGTAATAATGGCAAAAATGAATGACAAAGAAAGAATGCTCATGGCAGCAAGGCAGAAGAAAATAACCTACAAAGGAACCCCCATCAGACTTTCAGCAGATTTCTCTACAGAAACCATACAAGCTAGGAGATATTGGAGTGACATATTCAAAACTTTAAAGGATAAAAATCTTCAGCCAAGAATACTCTATCCAGCAAAAATATCCTTGAGATATGAGGGAGAAATTAAATCTTTTCCAGACAAACAAAAGCTAAGGGACTTTGTAGTCACAAGACCTCCACTACAAGAAATCCTCAAGAAGGCTCTCATACCTGAAAAAAGAAAAAAAGGGAGTAGGGGGTCACAAAACACAGAGTAGAGAGACAGATAGAATCTGAATAGGATAGCAAATATTCAACGATAGCATTAGGATAAAGGGAAGTAAATCACCAAAGCAAAGACAATCTTATCACTCTAACCACAAACTCACAACACAAGTTGATATAAGAGATGAAAATAATAATTTAGGAGGGGAGGAGGAAAGGGACTGAAACAGTCTAGGCTAAGGAAGTAAGAGACCACCAGAAAATGGACTATGTTGTACATGAGATTCTGAATACAAACTTCAGGGTAGCCACTAAACTAAAAAACAGAACAGAGAAACAAAACATAAATAAGGAAAAATCTAAGAAACCCAGCATAAGAAATTGCGGAAGTCAACAGGTAGGCTAAAACACACAGGACGAGAAACAAAGGAAACACAGGAAAACTGGAAAACAAGCAAAAGAATGATGGCATTAAGCCCTCATGCATCAATACTCACCCTCAATGTAAACGGATTGAACTCTCCAATAAAAAGACACAGAATGGCAAAATGGACTAAAGAACAAGATCCAACAATTTGTTGCCTCCAGGAAACACACCTCAGCTCCAAGGACAAACACAGGCTCAGAGTGAAGGGGTGGAAGACAATACTCCAAGCTAATAGCAAACAAAAGAAAGCAGGTGTCACAATACTTATATCAGACACAACAGACTTCAAGATAAGGCAGGTAAAGAGAGACACAGAGGGCCAATATATAATGATCAAAGGGGCACTTCATCAAGAAGAAATAACATTTATAAATATCTGTGCACCCAACACAGGAGCACCAAAGTTCCTAAAGCAACTACTAACAAACCTAAAAGAAAATATCAAAAATAACACAATAATTGTAGGGGACCTCAACACCCCACTCACATCAATGGACAGATCATCCAGACAGAAAATCAACAAGGAAACAGTGGAGCTAAACAAAAAGCTAAAACAGTTGGACTTAATAGACATATATAGAACACTTCATCCAAAAACGGCAGAATACACATTCTTCTCAAGCAAGCATGGAACATTCTCAAGGATAGACCATATGTTGGGAAACAAGGCAAGCCTCTACAAATTTTAAAAAATTGAAATAATAACAAGCATCTTCTCCGATCATAATGCTACAAAGCTAGAAATTAATTACAAGAAAAAAGCTGAGAAAGACACAAGGATGTGGAGACTAAACAATATGCTATTGAACAAGCAATGGATCATTGAAGAAATTAAAGAAGAAATCAAAAAGTACCTGTAGACAAATGAAAATGATAACACGCCATACCAACTCATATGGGATACAGCAAAAGCTGTATTAAGAGGAAAATTCATCACAATTCAGGCACATCTTAAGAAACAAGAAAAATCCCAAATCAGCAATCTTAAACTACACCTAACTGAATTAGAGAAAGAAGAAAAAACAAAGCCCAAAGGAGAGAAATAATAAAAATCAGAGCAGAAATAAATGCTATTGAAACAAAAGAGGCAGTAGAAAGGATCAATGAAACAAAGAGCTGGTTCTTTGAGAAGATAAATAAATTGACAAACCCCTAGCCAGACTTAAAAGAGAAAAAGAGAGAAAGCTCAAATAAACGAATCAGAAATGAAAGAGGAGTATTAACAACAAACTCCGCAGAAATACAACGGATTATAAGAGAATACTATGAAAAACTATATGCCAGCAAAAAGGATAACCTAGAGGAAATGGATAAATTCTTGGACTCCTACAATCTCCCAAAGCTCACTCAAGAAGAAGCAGACAATTGGAACAGACCAATCACAAGGAAAGAGATTGAAACAGCCATCAAAAGCATCCCAAAGAATAAAACCCCAGGACAAGATGTCTTTCCTGGGGAATTCTACTAAACTTTCAGAGAGGATTTAACACCGATCCTTTTCAAGCTATTCCAAAAAATTAGGGAGGATGGAACACTTCCTAACACATTCTACAAGGCCAACATCATGCTGATACCAAAACCTGACAAGGACAGCACGAAAAAGGAGAACTACAGGCCAATATCACTGATGAACATAGATGCAAAAATACTCAACAAAATTTTGGCAACCCGAATACAGCAATTCATTAAGAGGATCATACATCATGAGCAAGTGGGATTCACACCAGGGACACAGGGATGGTTCAACATGCGCAAATCAATCAATGTGATACATCACATCAACAAACTGAGGAATAAAAACCACATGATCATCTCAATAGATGCAGCGAAAGCACTTGACAAGATCCAACAGCCATTTATGATAAAAACTCTGAAAAAAATGGGGATAGAAGGGAACTACCTCAACATAATAAAGGCCATATATGACAAACCCACAGCCAACATCATACTCAATGGGCAAAAACTGAGTGCCATCCCCCTGAGAACAGGAATGAGACAAGGATGCCGTCTATCACCACTCTTATTTAACATAGTACTGGAGGTTTGGGCCAGAGCAATCAGGCAAGAAAAAGGAATAAAAGGAATCCAAATAGGGAGGGAAGAAGTGAAACTCTCACTGTTTGCAGACAACATGATCTTATACATAGAAAACCCCAAAGAATCCATTGGAAAACTTTTAGAAGTAATCAACAACTACAGCAAAGTTGCAGGGTATAAAAGCAATTTACATAAATCAGTAGCATTTCTATACTTTAGTAACAAACTAACAGAAAAAGAACTCAAGAACACAATACCATTCAGAATCACAACAAAAAGAATAAAATACCTCAGGGTGAATTTAACTAAGGAAGTGAAAGACCTATACAATGAAAATTACAAGGCTTTTCTGAAAGAAATGGATGACGACATAAAGAGATGGAAAGACATTCCATGCACATGGATTGAAAGAATAACCATAGTTAAAATGTCCATTCTACCTAAAGCAATCTACAAAGTCAACGCCATCCCAATCAGAATCCCAATGATATTCTTTACAGAAATAGAACAAATAATCCTAAAATTCATATGTGGCAACAAAAGACCCAGAATTGCTAAAGCAATCCTGAGTAAGAAGAACAAAGCCGGAGGCATCACAATCCCTGACTTCAAAACATACTACAAAGCTACAGTAATCAAAACAGCATGGAGCTGGTACAAAAACAGGTGCACAGATCAATGGAACAGAATTGAAAGCCCAGAAATAAAACGACACATCTATGGACAGCTAATCTTCGACAAAGGAGCTGAGGGCATACAATGGAGAAAAGAAAGTCTTTTCAAGAAATGCTGCTGGGAAAACTGGAAAGCCACATGTAAAAGAATGAAAATTGACCATTCTTTTTCACCATTCACCAAAATAAACTCAAAATGGATCAAAGACCTAAAGCGGAGACCTGAAACCATAAGGCTTCTAGAAGAAAATGTAGGAGGTACTCTCTTTGACATCAGTCTTAAAAGGATCTTTTCAGACACCATGTCTTCTCAGACGAGGGAAACAAGAGAAAGAATAAACACATGGGACTTCATCAGACTAAAGAGCTTTTTCAAGGCAAGGGAAAACAGGATCGAAACAAAAAAACAACCCACTAACTGGGAAAAAAATATTTGCAAGTAATACATCTGACAAAGGCTTAATATCCATAATATATAAAGAACTCACACAACTCAACAACAAAAAATTAAACAACCCGATCAAAAAATGGTGAGGAGACATGAACAGAAATTTCTCCAAAGAAGATGTACGGATGGCCAATAGGCACATGAAAAGATATTCATCATCGCTGATCATCAGGGAAATGCAAATCAAAACTACACTAAGATATCACCTTATACCTATTAGAATGACAAAAATAACTAAAACAAATAGTAACAAATGTTGGAGAGGTTGTGGAGAAAAAGGAGCCCTCATACACTGCTGGTGGGAATGCAAACTGGTGCAGCCACTATGGAAAACAGTATGGAGATTCCTCAAAAAATTAAAAATAGAACTACCATATGATCCAGCTATCCCACTACTGTGTATCTATCCAAAGAGCTTGAAGTCAGCAATTCCAAAAGTCCCATGCACCCCAATGTTCATTGCAGCATTATTTACAATAGCCAAGACGTGAAAGCAACCTAAGTGCCCATCGGCAGATGATTGGATAAAAAGGATGTGGTATATATATATATATATATATATACAATGGAATACTACTCAGCTATAAAAAAGAACAAAATCATCCCATTTGCAACAACATGGATGGACCTTGAGGGAATTATGTGAAGTGAAGTAAGCCAGATAGAGAAGGATAATCTCTGTATGACTCCACTCATATGAGGAATTTAAGCATGTGGACAAAGAGAACAGATTAGTGGCTACCAGGGGAAAGGGGGTTGGGGGGTGGGCACAAAGGGTGAAAGGTTGCACTTACAACACAACTGACAGACAATAATGTACAACTGAAATTTCACAAGATTGTAACCTATCATTAACTCAATAAAAAATTTTTAAAAAAATAAAGAAAAAGAAAGGATAGACTGACCAGGGTTCAAATGAGAATGAATACCTGCCATATTAAATATGACAAATTAAAATATTTGGAATTTTAAAGTGTTTAGAAATGTGGCAAAAGAAGGGACTCAAGCTTTAAGGCAGAAACTCTAGCATACATATAAACTGCTTATCTTTGACAGGTGGTATAGGATCTGATGATGATATTTCAAAGAAACAAAAACTGTCTTTAGAAAGATTAAAGAATAAAAAGATCTCTCCTTTGCCAGTGGCAGTTTGTCAATTTCTAGCGTACCATGAAAAACACCCTTAAGAGCTTTTTCTTTTTCCATTTTGAAAGATACGTGTTCACTGTTCGAACACAGCAAGGTATATATGTTATTTATTTATTTATTTGACCTTTTAAACTCATCTTGGCAAAAACTTTGACCAAAACACCAAATAATGCCCAATAAATTGCTTTATAAGGAATTTGTTCAATGTACTTTTAAAAAAATTAGCTAATTCCTAAGATTACTTTTGCAGTGTAAATTCTCAGTTGAACCTTAACAAATAATAGTCATAGAGTTGAAGATCTCTTAAAAAAAATAGTAGTAATAGGTTAAAGTTATTGTCTTTGGGAAACTATACAAGCCTTCTGTCTCTTTTTTCCCCACAATACGGTGCATATACTTGATTCTTGTATCTGAATCACTCACTCTTAATATATATGGGAGGAATATATTTTTTAACTGCTATATTGATCTACAGATAATAGATTTAAATTTTATCAGAGGCTTTTGTAAGAGAAGACACTGAATTTAACATAGGTGTTTAACTCTCCAAAACAAATAGAAACAATTATAAAGAAGTGCAAAATAAATTCATTCATAAAATTAGTGGAAGGGGTGAGGATAAAGGACTGAAGAGCTTTATAAACTTCTGGAATGAATGAAGATTGAAGTTATTCTTCAAACTGAAGAATAACTCATAGTGAAGGGCATTACAGCCCAAAAAATCTCTCTCGCAGAGGCAGAAGCCATTTTCGTGGAAGAAGCACCCCCACACACACTCTCCAGGTATGGAGAGTGGGAGTAGAAGGATGACATAAAAGAGATGAACATTTGAAAATCTATTTGAAAAATGACTGAATAGGTTCATTTCCACCATTTTCCCCTGACCCCACTTAGTGGAAGAGTTTATCTCCTGGATCCTGGAACGGTGTTTCTCTAAAGAAATTGAGTGATATGTCTAAAAAGGGCTAGGGCTAGGGCTCCTGAATGGGGAAGGAGGATTGGTGCCTATGGTAGAGTGTAAAAATCACCACAAATGTTTCCCCTGCCTGAATCTATAACTTTGCATTGACATTGCAGATCCTCTCATCAAGGAGTAGTCTATTTTTTTCTTGAATCTATCATATTACTTGCTTTGGTCAACAGGACATTGGCAAAAACAGTGCAAGCAAAAGCTAGAAAAGTGCTTATGCATTGGGGCCTGCACTCTTGCTAGTCTTTGAAACATACTGCCACCATGTGAACAAACCAGGTGATGAGACTCATGCCCCAGTCATCCCTGTAGCCCCAACTGATGGCCAACCAACCTGTAGAAGCAGTGTCACCAAGACCACCAGCAGCAGCTGACCACAGACACATGAGAAAATCCAGCTGACACCAGCAGAAGAATAGCCCAGCTGAATCCAGCCCAAACTGCCAATTCCCAACAATTATTCATTAAATGGTGGGGTTTTAAGCCTATAAGCTTTGAATGGTTTGTTTCACAGCTAACTGGCAACCAGGCCCCAGAGTAGAGTTACAGAGCAGAGTGGTAACGAAAATGGTCTGGTCCACAGTGACCTTTGGTGGTGATTACTTGATCATGGGGACCCTAGGATTGAAACAGAAGCATGACCCATTTAAATGAATGAATTCTGGCAAACAGAAAGTTGGGTGGCCATGATAGAGTGTCACAGCCCCTCAGGTCATATACCCAGAGTCCCTAGGATGAAAGAGAGACTGAGTATCTTGAGGAAGGATGCTATGATAACATTATAATTAAGTACTGTGAATCTTCCTAGCTATGCCCAAAAGGACTTGCAGCAATTTCCCAGGGTAACTGTTCAGAGGAGAAATACAAATCCATAAACTCTCCAGAGATTATTGGACAATGGCTCCGAGCTAACACTCATCCTGGTGATTCAGAGCAACATTGTTGCCTACAGGGAGGGCTAATGAAGATCAAATGATAAATGGAGTATTGGCCCAAATCCAACTCCTGGTGGGCCCAGTGGGTATACAAACATACTCTGTGGTAATTTCTCCAGTTCCTGGGTTTACAGTTGTGATAGATATAACCAGAAACTGGAAAACACCCCAATTGGCTCCCTGACCTGTGGAGTGAGAATTCTTGTGTTAGGAAGGGCCAGGTGGAAGCCTGGAACCTACCCTCCCTTACAATTTTAGCAGTAATAGCAAACACACATATATAGCACTTTTTATGTGCCAGACACTCTTCCAAGCACTTTACATATATTAACACATTATTCCTTGAAACAGCACTACAGAGTAGGTACTATTATTGTACACATTTTACAGAAAAGGAAATTAAGGCATTGAAAGCTTAAGTAACTTGCCCAAGGTCTCTAGTTAGTAATTGGTGGAACTGGAATTTAAGCCAGAAACTGGCTCCAGAGTCTGTGCTCTTAACCACTATGCTGTACTCTCAAAATATTAAACCCAAACCAATACTGCATGCACAGAGGACTCCCAGAAATTAGGGTCACCACCAAGACTTTAAAAACTCTGGGGTAGTGATCCCTATCACATCCCCATTTGGCCAGTGAAGAATACAGAGGGATCTTGAAATAGAAGTAGTATATGTGGATTGGCCTCTAGCAGGTTCTGAAGACACAAGTAAGGTACGTGAGCAGTGGTTCACACTCCCAGTGTGTTAGCGCCTGCCACACTGCCTTCCCTTTCTCAACCTACACTTACAGTTTCATAGGGACTGTTATGGACTGAATTGTGTCCTTGCCAAATTTATGTGTTGAAGTCCTAACCCCCCAGTACCACAGAATGTGACTGTATTTGGAGATAAGGTCTATCGACAGGTAATTAAGGTTAAATGAGATCATTGTGGTGGGCCATAATCCAACATGGTTGGTATCCTTACATGAAGAGGAGATTAGGACAGATAGACCCAGAGGGAAGACCATGTGAAGACAGATGGAGAAGATGGCCAAGGAGAAAGACCTTCAAAGAAAACAACTCTGTTAATACCTTGATCTCTGACTTCCAGCTTCCAGAACTATAAGGAAATAAATTTCTATTGTCTAGCAAACTAATATAGGGACCTTTCTATAACCAGTTGTATTAGTCGGGGTTCTCCAGAGAGAAGCAGAACCAATAGGATATATAGAGATAAATATAAGAGATTTGTTATAGGAATTCTCTCTCACAAGGTTATGGAGGCTGAGAAGTTCCACAATCTGCTGTCTGCAAGCTGGAGAATTTGGAAATCCAGTGGTATCATTTTATCTAAGTCTGAAGGCCTGAGAACTGGGGGATGCTGGTGTAAGTCCTGGAGTCTGAAAGCCCAAGAACCAGGAGCTCTGTCTGTTGTGCAAGGGCAGGAAAAGATGGATGTCCCAGCTCAAGAAGAGAGTGAATTCTCCCTTCCTTCACCTTTTTTGTTCCATTTGAGCCCTTAAGGGATTGGCTGATGCCTACCCACATTGGTGAGGGCAGATCTCTTTACTCAGTCACAAATCGGATGCTAATCCCTTTCAGAAACATTCTCACAGACACACCCAGAAATAATGTTTTACCAGCTATTTGGCCTCCCTTAACCCAGTCGAGTTGACACGTAAAATTAACCATCACACCAGTTGTTTGAGGAGTAGATAACTCAAAGATATTTAAGTACAGTTTTGTATGACATAAGGGCACTTGTCAGAAGCATATTGCTGCAGCATCAGAGCTCCACACAGGGATACCCCAGAAGGGCAGTGAAGAAGTAAAATCTTCTCTGAGAACATAATTTCAAGTGGTCTATCTGGTTGTTTGCTTTGCTTGGAAGGAGAAATGGCCTAAGGTATGGCTCTACACTGTTTGATGTTCAGGGGCTTGGAAAGAACAAAATGTGTAGTATTGGTGACAAGATTTGGGAGAAGTGACATGTGGTTGGACCTCTAGGAATGGCTACAGAGTGTGAATACATTTATGTTCCATATAAGTGCCCAACAAAGGGCACCAACTGTGATGAAGGCTCTCAATAATCATGTGAACAAGATGACTTGTATAAGAATGTCAGTCAGCCCCTTTCCTGAACCACTCTGAAGCTTGCTCAGAGGCCCATGTACAAAGTGGCTGTGGTTGCAGGGATAGAGGTTCTGCATGGGCTCAACTACATGGACTTCCCCTCACTAAAGCTGATCTAGCTATCAGAACAGTTGAGTGTCCAATCCCAGCCTGCCAATAGCAGTGGCCAATGCCAAACCCCCAATATACACCATTTCCTTGTGGTGGGAGGAAGCTCCAACCAGCCACCTGGTAGCAGAGTGATTACTTTGGGCCCCTTCCATTATGGAGGGGCCTACAATATGGATTTGCCTCCTGCAACACTTCAACAAGCACCACTTTCATGGGCTTGCTCACAATTATGATATCCCACACAGTACTGCTTCTGACTAAGGAACTCATTTTACAGCAAAAGAAGGCAATAAGGAGCTAAACAGAATTCGTGTTGCTCATACCTTATCCTGCATCATCTTCAATGGTGGGTTGCCTATTCAACATCTATTTGCAAGTATTTTCTTCCTGTCCCCTTGATTCTGGCCTTTGCTGATTGAGAGGCCTCCCAGTACAAAAAACAATGATTCCATTGAACTGAATGTTGAGACTGCAACCTAGCTATTTGAGCTACTCATGTCACTGGACCAAGAGGCAAAATATGGACTTTATTGATGTGATTGATCCTAATCATCAAGAAGATGTTTAGTTGTTCTTACAATGTAGGCAGAGAAGATTAAGTCTGACACTCTGGGGCTCCTCATAATACTGCTGTGTTCAGTGGTAAAAGTTAATTAAAGATTACAGCAACATCACATAGGCAGGACTATCAAGGCTTCAAAACTCTCAGTAATGAAGCTCTACCTCAGCACACCAGGCATAGAGAACTTGATAGCTGAGAAACTGGCTGAGGGCAAGAGAAAATGGAATGGGTAGTGGAAGAAAAAAGTTATAAATACCAACTATGGCCTTGTGACTAGTTTTAGAAACAAAATGGAAGTTGCCTGTTTATATATTCTTTTTTCCTTATTTTGTCGTGTGTGTGTGTGTGTGTGTGTGTGTGTGTTAATATATTCTCTTCACCCTGTCCCCTTACATAGGGTATGTTGATGGTGGTTGAACTTCACAATTTAGTTCACAAATTACAGAATATCAGTACATGATTGTGATGAACTTAAAGAGGAATGAGCATTGTTCAACAATCCTGAATTTAGAGGTGCATGTGATAACTTGGGAGACTTTGGGCATCCCTTTTCGGGGAGAAGTTGAGTGTGATTTGTTTTGTACAAGGCATACTTGTATTATGTTAAGTGGGAGCATGTTATTGTTGCTGTCATTGTTATTTAGAATTTTAAGTGTGGAAAAGGATTGTGTAGATATCCGTCATTAATTGAATCTAATCTGGCACGGAAAATATCTTGGATACCACATTCTTGGATAGCAGAAGCCTATCTTTCATTAATGTATTTTTTATTGCGATAACATTGGGTTATAATATTGTATAAATTTCAGGTGTACCTCATTATATATTTCAATTTCTGTGTAGATTACATCATGTTTACCATCCAAAGGCTGATTACAATCCATCACCACACACATGTGCTTAATCACCCCTTTCCCCTTCTCCGCTCCCCTCTTCCCCTCTGCTAACCACCAAGCCAATCTCTGTCTCTATGGGATTATTTGTTGCTGTTTTTATCTTCTACTTATGAGTAGTCACCAGATGAGTGAGATCCTATGGTAGTTGACTTTCTCCCTCTGACTTATTTCACTTAATGTGATACCCTCAAGGTCCATCTATGTTGGTTGTCACAGATGGCCAGATTTCATCATTTCTTATGGCTGAGTAGTATTCCATTGTGTATAAATACCATATCTTCTTTATCCATTTGTCCCTTGATGGGCACCTAGGTTGCTTCCAAGTCTTGGCTAGTGGGAATAATACTGCAGTGAACATAGGGGTGCATGTATCTTTACACATTCATGTTTTCACGTTCTTTGGATAAATACCCAGCAGTGGAATAGATGGATCATATGATAGATCTATTCTTAATTTTTTGAAGAATGTCCATACTGTTTCCCATAGTGGCTGCACCAGTTTGCACTCCCACCAGCAGTGTTTGAGGGTTCCCTTCTCTCCACATCCTCTCCAACACTTATTGTTTCCTGTCTTGTTAGTTATAGCCATTCTAACGAGAGTGAAGTGATATCTCATTGTAGTTTTGATTTGCATTTCCCTGATAATTAATGATGTTGAACATCTTTTCATGTGTCTGTTGGCCATCTGTATATCTTCTTTGGAGAAATGTCTGTTCAGATCTTTTGACCATTTTTTGATTGGGTTGTAAGATTTTTTGTTGTTGAGATGTATGAGTTCTTTGTATATTTTGGATATTAACCCCTTATCAGATATATGGTTTGCAAATATCTTATCCCAATTGGTAGGTTGTCTTTTCGTCTTGTTGATGGTTTCATTTGCTGTGCAGAAGCTTTTTAATTTGATGTGGTCCCGTTTTTTCTATTGTTTCCCTTGCTTGGTCAGACATGGTACTTGAAAATATACTGCTAAGATCGATGTTAAAGAGGGTACTGCCTATGTTTTCTTCTAGAATTTTAATGGTTTCAGGTCTTACCTTCAAGTTTTTAATCCATTTTGAGTTAATTTTTGTGTATGGTGTAAGATAATGGTCTACTTTCATTCTTTTGCACGTGGCTGTCCAGTTTTCCCAACACCATTTATTGAAGAGACTTTCCTTTCTCCATTGTATGTTCTTGGCTCCTTTGTAAAAAATTAGCTGTCCCTGGATTTGTGGGATTATTTCTGGACTCTCCATTCTGTTCCATTTATCTGTGTGCCTGTTTTTGTGCCAGTACCGTGCCATTTTGGTTACTATAGCTTTGTAGTATATTTTGAAATCAGGGAATGTGATACCTCCAGCTTTGTTCTTCTTTTTCAGAATTCCTTTGACTATTTGGGGTCTTGTGTTGTTCCATATAAATTTTAGGACTCTTTGTTCTATTTCTGTGAAAAATGTTGTTGGAGCTTTGATAGGAATTGCATTGAATCTGTAGATTGCTTTGGGAAGTATGGACATTTTAACTACGTTAATTCTTCCAATCCAAGAGCATGGAATATGTTTCCAATTCTTTATGTCTTCTTCCATTTCTTTCAACAATGTTTTATAGTTTTCAGCGTACAGATCTTTCACCTTGTTGGTTAAGTTTATTGCAAGATATTTTATTCTTTTTGTTGCAATTGTAAATGGGATTGTAGTCTTACTTTCTCTTTCTGATACTTCTTTGTTAGTGTATAAAAATGCAACTGATTTTTGTATGTTGATTTTGTATCCTGAAACTTGACTGTATTCATATAGTATTTCTAAAAGTTTTTTGGTGGAATCTTTAGGATTTTCTATATATAAAATCATGTCATCTGCAAATAGTGACAGTTTCACTTCTTCCTTTCCAGTTTGTATCCATTTGTTCCTTTTTCTTGCCTGATTGCTCTGGCTAAGACTTCCAATACTGTGTTAAATAAGAGTGGTGACAGTGGGCATCCTTGTCTAGTTCCTCTTCTTAGAGGGATAGCTTTCAGTATTTCTCCATTGAGAACGATATTAGCTATGGGTTTGTCATATATGGTCTTTATTATGTTGAGGTACTTTCCTTCTATCCCCATTTTATTCAGAGTTTTTATCATAAATGGATGCTATATCTTGTCAAATGCCTTTTCTGCATCTATTGAGATGATTATGCTATTTTTATTCTTCATTTTGTTAATGGGTGTATCATGTTGATTAATTTGTGGATGTTGAATCATCCCTGCATCCCTGGAATGAATCCCACTTGATCATGGCGTATGATCTTTCTAATGTATTGTTGTATTCAATTTTCTAGTATTTTGCTGGGGATTTTTGCATCAATGTTCATCAGTGATATTGGCCTGTAATTTTCTTTTTTTGTGATGTCCTTTTCTGGTTTTGGTAACAGGATAATGTTGGCTTCATACAATGAGTTAGGAAGCTTCCCCTCCTCTTCAATTTTTTGGAAGAGTTTGAGAAGGATAGGTATTAAATCTTCTTTGAATGTTTGGTAGAATTCACCAGGGAAGCCATTGGGTCCTGGACTTTTGTTTTGGGAGAGGTTTTCGATTACTGTTTTGATCTCCTTACTGGTGATGGGTCTATTCAACTTCTCTCTTTCTTCTTCATTCAGTTTTGGAAGGTTGTATGTTTCTAAGATTTTTTCCATTTCTTCTAGGTTATCCAATTTGTTGGCGAATAGCTTTTCATAGTATTCTCTTATAATCTTTTGTATTTCTGAGGTGTCTGTTGTCATTTCTCCTCTTTAATTTCTGATTTTATTTATTTGAGCCTTCTCTGTTTTTTTTCTGGTGAGTCTAACTAAAAGGTTTGTCAATTTTGTTTATCTTTTCAAAGAACCAGCTCTTGGTTTCATTGATACTTTCTATTGTTTTTTTAGTCTCCATTTCATTTATTTCTGCTCTGATTTTTATTATTTGCTTCTTTCTGATCATTTTGGGTTTTGTTTACTCTTCTTTTTACAGTTCCTTTAGGTGCACTATTAGATTGTTTATTTGGGATTTTTCTTGTTTGTTGAGTTAGTCCTTAGTTGCTATAAACTTCCCTGTGAGAACTGCTTTTGCTGTATCCCATAGATTTTAGCATGTCATATTTTCATTTTCATTTCTCTCCAGGTAATTTTTCATTCCTCCCTGATATCCTCATTGACCCAATCATTGTTCAGTAGCATTTTGTTTAGTCTCCCCATATTTGTGGCTTTTCTGATTTTCTTCCTGTCATTGTGGTCAGAAAAGATGCTTGATATTATTTCAATTTTCTTAAATTTATTGAGCCTTGTTTTGTGGCCATTATGTGATCAATCCTGGAGAATATTCTGTGTGCATGTGAAAAGAATCTGTGTTCTGTGGTTTTTGGATGGAATGTTCTATATATATCGCAACTAAGTCCATCTGGTCCAATGTGTCATTTAAGGCCGATGTTTCCTTACTGACCTTCTATTTGGATGATCTATCCATTGGTGTAAGTGGAGTGTTAAAGTCCCCTACTATTATTGTGTTACTCTTTCTCCTTTTATGTCTGTCAATAATTGCTTTATATATTTAACTGCTCCTATGTTTGGTGCATAGATATTCACAACTGTTATATCCTCTTGTTGGATTGTTCCCTTTATCATTATGTAGTGCCCTTTTTGTCTCTTGTTACAGTTTTTGTGTTAAAGTCTATTTTGTCTGGTATAAGGATTGCTACCCAAGCTTTCTTTTCTTTGCCATTTGCATGGAGTATCTTTTTCTATCCTTTCGCTTTCAGTTTCTGAGTGTCTTTAGGTGTGAAGTGTGTCTTTCTATGCAGCATTTAAATGGGTCTTTTTTTTTTTATCCAATCGGCCACCCTATGTCTTTTGATTGGAGCATTTAGTCCATTGACATTTAAAGTAGCTATTGATAAATATGTACTTATTGCCATTTTATCACTTTTTTTCTTGGTGTCTTAGTAGTTCTTCTCTGTTCCTTTCTTCTTCTCTTGCTCTGTTCCCTTGTGGTTTGATGGCTTTCTTTAGTATTGTGTTTGGGTTCTTTTCTCTTAATTATTTGTGTATTTATTACAGGTTTCCGGTTTGTGAATACCACGAGGTTCATATATAATAAGCTACATATATAGCAATCTATACTGAGTATATGCTCTCTTTAGTTTGACCTCTTTCTAAAAGCTCTACTCTTGCTCCCCTCCTCCCACGTTTTATGTTTTTGATATCAAACCTAACCTCTTATTTTGTGTGTGAATCCATTACCTTCTTATCAGTGAAATAGGTAATTTTAGTACTTTTGTCTTTTGACCTCCATATTATCTTCTTAGGTGCTTGATCTGCTACTTTTACTATATTTTTCCCTTTGCCAGTGATTTTATTACTGTTTTTTGATAATTTCCTTATTCCTATTTGTGGTCTTTTCTTTTCCACTTAAATAAATCCCTTTAGCATTTCTTGTAAAACTGGCTTCTTGGTGATAAACTCCTTTAATTTTTGCTTGTCTGGGAAACTCTTTATCTCCCCTTCCATTCTGAACAATAACCTTACCAGGTAGAGTATTCTTGGTTGTAGGTTTTTTCCTTTCAGCAATTTAAATATATCATGCCACTCCCTTCTATCCTGTAAGGGTTCAGCTGAGAAGTCAGCAGATAGACTCATGGGGTTTCCTTTGTATGTCACTTGTTGCCTTTCTCTTGCAGGTTTTAGGATTCTCTCTTTATCTTTAATTTTTGACATTTTGATTACAATGTGTCTTTGTGTGGGCCTCTTTGGGTTTATCTTGTTTGGTGCTCTCTGTGCTTCCTGTACCTGGATATCTGTTTCCTTCTTTAGGTTATGAAATTTTCAGCTATTATTTCTTCAAATAGATTATCTTCCTCTTTGTCTTTCTCTTCTCCTTTTGGAACACCTATAATACGAATGTTAATGTGCTTGATGTTGCCCCAGAGATCCCTTAGACTGTTCTTGTTCTTTTTAATTCTTTTTTCTTTTATCTCTTCAGCTTGGTTGATTTCCTCTAGTCTTTTGTCCAGCTTGCTGATCTGTTCTTCTGTATCCTCTACTCTGCTGAGTCTCTCTAGTGAATTTTTCATTTTCAGTATTGTATTCTTCATTTCTGATTGGTTCTTTTTTATATTTTCCAATTCTTTGTTGATGTTCTCACTGTGTTCATCCAATCTTCTCCCAAGATCAGTGAGCATCCTTGTGACTTTTTGTTTGAACTCTTTGTCTGGTAGATTGTTTATTTCTGCTTCATTTAGTTATTTTTCTGGGGTTTTGTCTTGTTCCCTTGCTTGGAACATATTCCTGTGCCTCCTCATTTTGCTTCTTTCTCTGTGTTTATATCTATGTATTAGGTGAGTCAGCTGTGTCTCCTGATTTTGGAGAAGTGGGCTTATGTAAGGAGATGCCTTTTGAGGGCCAGCAGTGTGTTTCCCTCTCATCACCAGTTTCAAATGTTCCAGGAGTGACCCCTGTGTGAGCTACATGTGTCCTTCTGTTGTGGCAGGTTTGCTCTTGCTGCAGGTGCCCAGGGAGTCTAGGCTGTCCCCCTGGCCACCTGGTTGTAATGCTCAGCTGCATGTGGCTGTTATGGACCCTTCAGTCACTTTATCAAGTTTGGGGAGCCCCAGCACAGTGGCTACAAGGTCTAATAGCACATTCCTGTTGCTATTTTTCTGTTAAGTAAGTGGGCCCCCAGCGTGGCTCGTTGCTAGGCTCAGGGGCTTACAATTGCTGTAGTCCTCTGGTCTGTAAGGCTGTTGTTGGCTCTCTCAGGATTGCAGCTGAGTGGGGCTGGCCCCAGGCATGAGAAAGCCCAATCGTTTCATGCTTTGGAAGGTGGGGCCGATCCCCTATGTGGCTATTTGAGAAGCACATGTCTTCTGTTGATGATAAGTCCCACAGCCCACAGATCCACACACACTGTCAACATGGTCCTGGCCCATGCACACGTCCCAGCCCCCTGGAGCATACCCAGTCACCCCACTGCAGAGGCCCACACACACTCCACCAATGCCCTGCTAACTACACTGCTCCTCACGCGCACCCTGTTCCACAGAGGAGGAACCATTTGCCTGCTTGCAGCAGATCCAGGCACCCAGTCTATGCAGGTCAAAAGTTGCCTGAGGGCTTGCTGTTGGGTGAGGCCATTCTCTAGGGTGGGCTGCCTGCCCTGGCTGAGCTGGATTAAATCTGTACTCTAGTGGGTGGGGCAGACCCCTGGGCTAACAGGCTAGGGGAAGAACTCCAATGGCATCTGCCAGTGTCTGTGACCACACACCTGTACTAGGTCACAATAATGGCTACCGCCAATGTCTCAGTCCCTGGAGAGGTCTCATCTCTCACCAAGATGCACCCAGGGCCTATCAAGTGAATCTCTTTTCACCAAAGGACTTTGCATCTTTCTTTCTGGTGATTTTATATTGCTTTCCAAAACTGGCAAATTTGTGCATGGACCCATTAATAACTGGCTTTTTTTCAGCTTATGTCTGGTAGCTTTTCTCGGGGTATTCCCCATTGTAGTTACTAGCAAGAAAAGCCAGATATTATGAGAGTCATCTCAGTTGTGCTGAGTCTGAAGGATGCTTATAGCAGTAATGCTCCCCTGTTCAGGTAACCTGCTCCTCCAGGGAAGGCTGCGTACTTTAGGGTTGCTCCTGGCCAGCTGTGGAGCACTGTGGCTTGCAAAGGTGGCCTTTTTCTCTCCAGAAGGTATTTCTGCCTCTTCTGCCTCAGTCAGGACTGTCCCTTGTTTTGGGGGTTCTTTTTATCCAGTTTTCACTTCTCTCTCAGGGGTAATTGTTCCAAAAATAGTTGTAGATTGGTTGTGTTCATGGGAGGAGGTGAGTTCAGAGTCCACCTATGCCACCATCTTGACACCAACTCCTCTTTCATTAATGTAAATGGGAAAAATAATAATGTTTCTCAGCTTATCCCAAACCAATTTTCCAAAATTTTGCTAAAACACTCTTTACAATGTCTATATAGGCCACCAGAGGTTTCTGCATAATATAAAGCATTTACTACCTAACTATCTAATTCTAATTATTTAATATTTAATGAACTCACTAGTTTACATATTTATGTGCAGTATGTGATGATATCACACAGTATGGAATATGAATTATATTCTCCTTCCACACTGCAGGAAACACATTCTGTAATGTAATTAGGGTAAAGTCTTATGTTTGCATTTTATCTATTTTATTTTTCAGATTATCATACTATAATGTTGCAGTAATTGAACAGTGTGGCATTGAAGAAGCGAGAAACACACATATCAATGGAACAGAATAGAGTCCCAAAATAGATCTACACACATATGGCTAACTGATTTTTTACAAAGATAAAAAAGCAATTCAATAGAGAAGGGATAGCCTTTCAACAAAAATGTGTTGAAATACTTGGATATCAATAGGCAAAAGAAGAAAAATTGAACCTTGACCTAAAAATAACACCTTATTCAAAAATCAATCCAAACTGGATTATAAATCTAAATATAAAACTCTAAAAAATCTTAGAAGAAAGCACAGGAGAAACTGTGTGACCTGGGATTAGACAAAGAATGATTAGGCATGACACAAAAGCACAATCCATAAAAGAAACAATTGATAAATCGGACTTTATCAAAATTAGAAACTTGTGCTCTTTAAAAATCACTGTTAAAGAAACAAAAAGACAAGATACTGTCAAGGATTCTACAGGATACAAGATTGTACCCTACTTATAAGCTAAATCGTTAACCTGTTACTGTTTCGTGGATATGGACAAAAGACACAAGACTCCTGCTCTGAGACAAATGACCTTCTTACTCCTGGCAAAAGCAATAGCCAGAGGATCAGCATAATGCTCATGCTGGTTCCCCATGCTCCCTAAGTCCCATGGAGGTGATGCAAAAGACCTATCATGGATGTTGGCACATGCAGTAGGCTACAGTACAGGAGAGGAACAGCAAGCTTGGGGAATTCATTGCTTTTATAGCAAGTGGAAACAAGCCCTCTCTATCTAGGGGAAGAAGTCACCTCATCCCTCAAGGCTGTTTACAGTGATGCAAACACAATCCTGAGAAATGGCCTACTAAAGAGTAGTCAAGATCTTCCAGTCTTGGCATGCCTAGCAAAAATTTACAAGGGCACTAATGGCCCATGGTGAGTGGCCCCTCCCAACATTCCACCCTTCAGCCCAACAAATTCTTGGCCAAATGTGGATTTTTACATGAATATGCCACTCTGATTAATCTGACCAATAGAGTCTGGGATCAAATCTGTTTAAATTGTCTCATAAACTATTTTCAGCAGAACTCCAAGCTGCAGGATAAGACCACTTGCTGTAGTGATCTCATCCATGCCTCCCGGAGTCCTGGTCTCTCCAACTCTGAATAAATCCCAGGGGGACTGCTAGGTCTTCTTTTAGACAGTAAGGATATAGTCTAAGGCCAGACTATTATCCATTGCAGCCCACATGAGGGAGTTTAGATTATCCTGATGATCTTTGTTGTCATTGCCAATATTTATAAAGAGCAGATGGGCCATAAAGCCATCCCCAATGGAGAGACAGATCATGGCCCACTCTCCCCTACATACAAACATATAACCCAAAGGGGCACAGTTCAGGATTTGTTGTCACCATTGCATTGGTTTGGCTAAGCTGCATGGGCAGTGTCACCAAGTATTGGCAGCCTCAGTCTTCATACATGGCATAACCCAAGGCCATTCAAGTGTCAGAGAAGCATATGAATTGGAATTAGATTGAAACAACGTTGTACTGGATCATGTGTTTATACATGTTCACTTTCAGGAGCTGCCATTGATGGCAACAGGAATAACAAAATAGTTCCTGACTGGTTATATCCACATGAGTTTTTCTGTTTACATATCACATAGAAGGAGATTATAACCTCAGTAGTAGCAGGTCAAATTGCCAGTACAGCTGCTGCTTGACTCAGATGGCAATGCTGGATCTAGGGAACAAGGACAGCATTAATGATCCTCCTATCCTTGCACCTCCAGAGGTCTGAGGTATTCTCTCCCAAAGTACTGGGGTTGGCACTTTCCCTCCACTGCCACATAATTGGTGTGTCCCATCCCAATACCTAAAACTTTACCTTTTCTCCAATCACCCCCTGCTGGCATTCAGACTTTTCATCCTGATCATCGCCTATAGACCCCTTTCTGGGGACAGCTTCATTCAGTGACCAAAATGCCCTGCTAAGCTGTGTGGACTCAGAGGAAGTAGAGTCAGAAATCATTCCAATGCTCAACAACATCAGATACTAATGGAGTGTGGAATGTTCATCAAATACTTTGACTATTGACCTATTACTGGATGACATTTGAGGGAAAAAAGTACACCATTTGTCAGGCTGCAAATGGGTTGGAAGACTGAAAGTATGACACAGATAAGACTCACAGACACCACAATGATGTGGCAGGAGTCAGCTGATCATACTGGAACAGCAATAAGTAAGCTGAAAAAGTTTCAAAAGTGATGAGACCATCGGTAGCACTGAGGGGGACAGTCAAAGGTCTGATGTAGTCTGTCAGGAGCAAGCAGGGTCAATGCCCTGTCAAATGTGCCCTCTTTTGTTGCAAGATAAACAGGCCAACTTTTGGTAAGAATTACAAGTCTGGCATGTAGTAGTGACTTCTGCATCAGAAACACAGAGTCCTTTACTTTGTCCCCAGTCCCTGATGGCAGATGTGTTGCTATGTCTGATGGCAATCTGGGCAGTGTAGGCTTGATTTTAATTGGTTGTGAAAGGGAGCAGAATATGCCACCCCAAAATGTGCCTATTTGGCATGTGAATTATTTTAAGCTCAGGCAATCAAGACTGAGCAGATTCAGCAAAAACTTTTACCTCTCCCTAAACTGCCTAAAAGAACTTAAATAGAGGGCCTGGCCCAGAAAGAGAGCAATTACCAGATATAACTTCTTTATCTGAAAGACTTACCTGCATGGCAGGGCAAACATCTGATTACAGAACATCTGCTTTTCTTATCTTCCTATAAAATGCCCTCTTCTCCTTTAAAGCCCTAGGCCCCTATCCCATTCCTTAGCTCAGGATGTCATATAAACCTCAATTGCCTAACTGTCTTTGGGTCTCATATTTTTATGGGGTTCCCATACTGATGGACTTAAATTTGTTTTTCTCCTGTTAATCTGTCTTATGTCAATTTAATTATTAGACCAGCCAAAAAACCTAGAAGGGAAGAATTTTCTGCTTCTACAGTCTCATCAAAGAACAGATCTTTGCTGTGGGCATCTCTGTGAGTGACCCAGACAGTCCCATCAGTATCTACAGTTTGTCTCCAAGTTTACCATCCCAAAGAGAGGTGTCTTTGCCAATCTGCAGTCTTTCAAGTGGCAGCTCAAATGGCTAGATCAATGGCCACTGGGAACAGCCCCAGAGTCAGTAAAAATATAACAAGTTTTCTCAAGGGGAGGATTGGCCAGACTTCTGAGAACAGCCTTGAGTTCTGTCCATTGAGCAGAAGTGTTATAACACTGCAGTCAGGGCTATTGATTTGGAGGAGTTCTGATGTGCCAACCACCAGGACATCATCTATACAGTAGAAGCTTTGGACATCAGAGGATAAAGGGACTCACACTCAATGCTGACACCCCCACACATACACTGGTGGCAAATAGTAGGGGAGTTTGTCCCACTAGCACTTCTCTACTGGTGTCAGTGCTCTGAATGGGAGAATAACCTCTGACACTTTATGAGCATTTATAGTACAATCATTTAACACATCAATTTTCTTATACATTTTCACAACAATAGTAGATTGAATTGGCACAGAGGGCCCCATGCACAAGGTCACTTGAACTGTTTTTCTTCACTGAGAGTTTTACTCAAACCCTATCAGTTGAATTCAGGCTCTTTTTGTTCCCTAGGGGAACACAGACCAAGGAGTTTAACATCTGCACTTCAGCAGCTCTGGGTAGTTCCAGGCTTAGGAGGAGGGAACAGAGGGAGGGGACAGGACTGGAGGAGGCCAGCCTCAGAGGAATGGTTGCAGGCTTTTCTCCTTTGTCTCCTAGCTCCAGGAGGTATCTGCACATCCATCTCCTCCCCCTTGTACTTTCAAGAGCGCCCCAGCTCTGAGAGCCTTCCTTTCTGCCTCCTCACTGGCCACAGCTCTACCCTGGAGACCTCAAGGCCATTGGCCACCTCTGCACCCAGTGCCCTCTCCTTCCATAGGACTGGGCAGGATGGTAACTTGGATACCTGTTGCCAACAGAGTTATAAAAGTTTGAGTCCGTCCATCCCCCCCACCCATGCAAGTTCACCTGCATACTCTTTTTTGTTCTTTAGAACAGCTGAAATCCTGGAAGAGGAGGAGGGAGGCATCAGGAGGTATGAAGGAGAGAGCAGCTCTGCACCAGTAAGCAAAGCTTTTCATTTACTTTCAATTTTGAGTAGCTGCACACTTGGGCTCAACAAATGAACTTCTAATGTTTCTCATTATCTAAAGCTCTACATCCTCGTTTCTGACACTGTTTATTTCAGCTTTGGTGACCCCTTGACTCAGCAACTATAGTCATGTTCCCTTTTAACTAAGTCTCCAGGACTTGCTGTCCCATTGTCATGATAATGTCATTGTCCACACAAAGGAAAGGGATCAAGAACTAAGGTACCAAACTCATAGAAAAAGAGATCGGATTTGTGATTGAGGGTGGGAATTGGTGATCAAAAGGTCAAAACTTCCAGTTATAAGATAAATAATTACTAGGGTTGTAATGTACAACATGGTGACTATAGTTACCACTGCTGTGTGATATATAGGAAAGTTGTTAAGAGAATAGATCCTAAGAGCTCTCATTACAAAGAGAGAAGTTTTTTCTTTTTTTTCCTTTTCTTTTTACTGTATCTAAATGAGATGATGGATACTAACTAAACTTATTGTGGTAATCGTTTCACAATATATGTAAGGCAAACCTTTATGCTCTACACCTGAAATTCATATAGTGATGTATGTCAATTATATCTCAATAAAACTGGGGGGGGGGAGAGAACTAAGGTATAAGTGCAGGCCCTCCACAACCAGTTCAACTGACCCCATCTCTTATCAACAGAGTGATTAAGAACTGCTTTTCAGAAAATCTGCAGTCACATAGCTAGAGCACGCACAGAAGAAATCTTGACCTGAAATGACTGCAGAACCAAACATCCTCCTTCCCACCCAACCCAAAGACCAGGACACGACCAGAACTTGACAGTTGGATTCCTATCAGAAGTGAGGGTTCCCTCATTCAGGAAGATCCAGTGTTAAAATTCCTTCCCCACCTCATCAAAAATGGTTAGCACCCTATCGTAAAAGCTAAGAACCTCATAATAAATGTTTAGAACCCTGTCATAAATGTTTAAAACCTTACCATAGGGGCAGGCCCCATGGCCAAGTGGTTAAGTTCACACACTCTGCTTCAGCAGCCCAGGGTTTCACCAGTTCAGATCCTGGACGTGGACATGGCACCGCTCATCAGGCCATGCTAAGGCGGCATCCCACATGCCACAACCAGAGGCGCTCACAACTATAATATGCAACTATGTACGGGGGGAGACAATAAAATAAATAACTAAAACATTAGCAACAGTTGTTAGCTCAGGTGCCAATCTTTTTTAAAAAATATTTATTTATTTATTTATCAGGTGCCAATCTTTAAAAAAAAAAAAAAAAAACAACCTTACCATAAATGTTTGAAGCCCACCAATCAAAACCTACCCTGCCAGTGTTTCCATGTGCCAGCCTGTTCTCCCGAACCTCTTAAATTTTTCCCCAAATCCTGAATCGGGGAGACAGAATCTGAGGGCATATGCCCCCTGTCTCCTGCAGGGCAATCTTGCAGAATAAAGCTGATCTCTTTTCCCAAAGGCTGGTGCCATAATTAACTGGCTGTTACGTGCATGGCGCAAGAGAACCCCAATTTTGTGCAGTAACAAAGGTACCCAGTAGAGGAATCTTATAACAGAGCCCAGATGAATTCTTATGTGGTAATTGCAAATGCCCTAGAGAATGGTGACTTCTGAAATGGACACTAAGTCACAAGAGAAGTATGTAGTTGAGGAGAACTGTTGCCCAGAAGCTAAATAACCTGCGTGTATGGATACCTTTCCCTTAAGATGATGGCCACTGGGAAAAAAAGAGAGAGAAAAAGAACTAAGGTACCAATCAGATGGTTCGTTTCAATCCTACCTCTCATCACTAAGCCTCCAACATTCATTAACAGGTTGGACAATGGGGGATCAGGCCATTTGGGCACTTCCCCATTTGGGCAAGAGCATTCCCTACTGGATCCTAGGAAGTCTTCTCATATTCCCTAACCTGGCTTGTGTGGGCCGTCATCCTTTCTCTTCTAGAAATCCTATCCTAATCTCCCAAACTGTCAAGCACTGTGCAGGATCTGACATTTGATCCTACTTACAAACTAACAAGTTAGCTTGTTATTGTTTCATGGATCCTGGCAGAAGACACAAGGCTGCAGAATCAGAGACAAGGCCCTTTATTATTCACTGTAAAAGTAGGAGCCAGAGTGTTTGTATTGTGCTTGTGCCAGTCCCCATGCACCCAAGTCCCATGGGAGCAATGCAAAGGGACCATCATGGGTGCCTTCACACACAGTGGATGTGTTGAGACACTGAGCTTAGGGGATTCACTGCTTTTATAAAAAGCGGAAGTGAGCTTGCTCTTTGGGGTAAGACAGTGCGGCCCTTGAGGTGAAAAATGACTAGGGTAAAGAGTGGCTAGGGCCTTCCCCAGCAAGAATGTGCAGGGACCCACACAACCCATAGTGAATTGCCTCTCCCAACAGATACAAGCCAAGAGAAAATATGGTAAATCACATGTATGGCAAAGGATTTGTATCCAGAATATAGAAAGAACTCTCAAAACAACAGTAAAAGAAAAACCCAATTTAAAAGTGAGCAAAAGACTTGAACAGATGCTTCACAAAAGAGAATATACACGTGGAAAATAAACACATGTAAAGATGTTCAGTATCTTTCTATTAAGAAAATTCAAATTCAAACCACCATTAGATACCACTACAGGTTTTCAGATGGCCATCTTCTCCTTGTAGCCTCACATGATGGAGAGCAGAGAGAGAGAGAAAGAAAGTTCTCTCCTATGTCTTCTTATAAGGTCACTAATACCATCATGAGGGCTCCACCCTCATGACGTAATTACCTCCCAAAGGCCCTTCTAATACCATCACATGGGGGATAAGAGTTTCAACATATGAATTTTGGGGACACACACACACACAAAGTCCATAGTAATACCTACTAGAATGGCTAAAATTAAAAATACTGACAATACCAAATGCTGACAAGGATGTGGAGCAACCAGAACTCTCCTATATAGCTAATAGGAATGAAAAATGGTACAGCCACTCTAGAAAACAGCTTAGCAGTTTCTTATTGAGTTATGCATACACTTACCATATGACTCAGCAATCCCATTCCTAGGTATTTACCCAAGTGAGTTGAAAACTTATGTTCCCACAAAAACTTGTACACAAATACATATAACAGCTCAATTCATAATTGCTAAAAACTACAAAAAAAACAAATATTGTTCAATGAGTGAATGGATAAGCAAACACTGGTACATCCATACAATGGAATACTACTTGGCAATAAAAAGGAATGAAATATTGATATACTTAACAATTTAGATGAAAATCAAAGGCATGCCAAGTGAAGAAGCCAGTCTCAAAGGTTACATACTATGTGATTTCATTTATATGACCTTCTCAAAGGATAAAACTGGAGTGATGGCGAGATCAGTGGTTGCCACAGGGTAGTGATGGGGGGAGGGTGTAACTTTAAAGAGATTACAGAAGGGAGTTTTTTGGAGAGTGATGCAACTATTGTGTAACAAGACTGTTAAAATTCATGGAACTGTGTTCCCTTCTCCCCCAAAAAACCCTACCATTCCCAGCTTCCCTTACCACTAAGTTGTAGACATATGACTTAGGTTTATGCCATTGTGCTAGGCTTTGATTTGGAACTAAGTTAAATGTGAAAAGAGGCAAGGCATGGGGGCATCCACTTTCTTCATGTGCAGCTGCAGAGTCAGATCCTGGGATCAATGCTAATATCAGCCTCTTCTCATGGTAGTAGCAGATGAAACGTGGTTCTGAGTTCTCCCTCACCTCTCCACCAGAGTTGGTCCAAGAAGCCCAGCATAGAGTCTCTTCCACTACCTTTCCCAGATTCCGTAACATACCTAATATACATGTAATAAATTTATGCTAATTTAAACTAGTTAAGAGTGGATTCTGTTGTCTGAAAGCAAGAACACTGACGGACGTATTTATGGATGACTGATGGTACTATTCAATTCTCAGCCCATGGCTTGCTTCTCAAACATACCATTTAATGATAACAATCAGTTATTAGCCATGACAAGCAACCATTTTAAGAGAGGAACACCTCAATGTCCTTTTAAAATAGATAAAGGAGGAGCTGTGAGCCCTTAAATGGCCAAGTACTCCATAAGGATTCCTTGGCACTTGAAGTGGTAAAATACTAAGTCCAAATACATTGGTCAGTTGATTGCAGAGAAGGCCATGACAATTCCTCCTCTCCCTGGATGTGCAGCCCTTTGCACTGGGACTTCTACATTCCTTCCATCAAGAGGTGGAGTCTTTTCCTCCACCCCCTTGGATCTGGGCTAGCCTGGGACTTCCTTTCACCTATAGAATGTAGTGGAGGGGATATTGCGGCAATTCTGAGCCTAGTGAAGAAGCCTTATAAGCTTCCACTCTTGTTCTCTTGGAATGCTGGGACCTGCATATCAAGAAGCATGGGAACTACATTTCCTGGAAAGCTTTGAAATAAATATGCTCTTGAGCCACAGTGCAACCAGAGCTTCTGATCATGAGGCGAGACCAGGCGTGACCGCTGCCCCCCTCCAAAGCTACCCTGGAAAATACTGACTTGCTATCTGGATCTGTCACAAAGGCCCAGTGGTGGCTGGGCCTGTGCTACCCAGGGCCACACATTGCTGGCATCTGGGCAGTGACTCAGAGTTTTGAAAAAGGGGAGAGAGGAGTTGGTGAACCCCATCTTCATATAAGCCATCCACAAGCCATCTCAGGGCAGCAGGTGTAGGGGTGTGTCTGCACTCACTCCAACACACATCTTCCAGACATCTTATTGCCATTTGATGAATTCTTGCTTCCTGTCAAAGCTGTCTTCTATGTTTACTCTGACAAGAACTCTGTTGTATAAAGGCATGTGTGAGTAGACAGAGGTGAGGTGAAGGAAGGTGTACCCATGGTGGTCAACCTAGGCCATACCCTCACATCCCACCAGAGGCAGCCCTACCCCTACATCCCACCAGGGGTAGACCTGCCCTCACATCCCACCAGAGGTTGACTGCCCTCACATCCACCACAGGCAGGCTTGCCCATCTTGGTCCACGAGGTCCCGTCTGTTTTGTCTTGAGGACTTTACATCAGCATCATATCCCACTGAAGCCTCATGGTCTACTGACAAAGATTCTCTCCTTGACCAAACTCTAGCCAGGCTCCTCTGAGCCCTCTTCTCACTTAGGCCTCAACGTTGGTCCATAAAGAAGCAAACAAACACTAACACAGTCTCTAGCAGCTCAAGGCCTCATCCCTAGGATGACCATACTCCCCCTTTAAGTACCTGTGTGAGAAAACTCAAGGCTGCCAAAAGAATTTACTATTTGTTCCAACCAACACCTGAAGATAGGGCCCCTGTCTCCCAGGCTCTGTAGGAGTGTGGGGCCTAACTTTGATAGGTACCAGTTAATAAACCCAGATGTGTTTCACATGGACCGACTCCCCTCACCTTACTTCCTGCTTTTTGTGATTTTTCACTTTCCTGACTCTACTGAGCCCCCATTTATTCCCCATCCAATTCCTTCGTTCGCCCTTTAAGACACCCAGTCACCTCTGTACAAAGGGAAGGTCAGTTCATGCTGGACTCTTCCCTCTTTCAGTAGTGTTTTACTGATTAAAATCTGTCCTTAGGGCACTTCAGTGTTTGGCTTTGTTTATCTTTGACACTACTGCCAAGAGTTATATGTATACAAATCTGCTGCCACTGTGTCATTCAAGTGGCATGAAGAAGGCATATCATAAAGGAAAAATGAATACACTTGATGCACTAATGGAGTGGGATTGTGGCCTTGTTTTCATTCCTGATACAGCTACTTCCTTTGCTGTTGCTATGAAGTTATTTGAAGTGAATTTTTTTAAAAAAAATTACAGGTGTGAAAAAGCATGTCCTCCTTAGTCAATACTTCCAGACCCAATGCCAGTCTAGGATGACAGAGCTGGTCTTGAGCATAATGAATGTTGAAGGTGCTGTCTAGAAGGTGGGGTTAACCTTCCAGAGCTCACCTTGTTGCCTGACTACTCAGGAATTCAAGGAAAGGCAGTGACAGGAAAGGGTTATGGGGGATGTATTTTAGAGGCCGAAGGCTTCCTCACTCATTATAAGCTTTCCACAATGAGATTGTGCGCACTGCGTTTATGATCACAGATTTTCAGGCTTGAAGCCTCCCACCTGTGAGTCTGTGTAAGTTGGAAGGAGAGTCCAGGGCTTCTGCTCAGGGGCTTGGGGTGATTGTTTCTGTCTGACCATCCCTCATCACAAGCAGTGGCTTATCTTGGTGTACCGCTGTATAGGGTGTGTGTGCGTGTGTGTGTGACGGGGTGAGCATGTACCCATACTGGGCCTGCTGCACTGGTATCTGCTTACGTGGTGAGGTAGGGAACAGGCGTCCTACTAGTACAAGGCCACCTCAGCAATTCACAGTTGCCATCCCAGAGAGAATGGCATAGGAGTTGAGTGTGCTCTTTACAAGATGTAGGACATCATCATTATGGCAACAAGCTTCTTGTCAGTGTCCCTTTACCCCCCATCCCAGTTCACAAAAGAAGAAATGGTAGCTGATGAGTGAGCATAAGGGGGAAAAAATGTTTAACTTCATCAGTAACCAAAGAACGTGGCCCTTATTGTCTATTACCCACTATGCTGTGTCTTTCCTCTCTAACACCTTGTCCAACCCGTAACTACCAGTTTATCAGTTTCCTTTGTTTTTGGCATGCCCCGTCTCCCTAGAACTTGAGACTTGGGAGAGTAGAATAATCTCTGTCTTATTCTCTGCTGGGTTCCCAGTGTACGGAGTATGACAACAAATCAATGCTCAAAATATATTTCTTTTACATTTGATTGGTGAAGAGGTACAATCTAAAACAACTATGATGTAACATGTTTCCTGTCAAATTGGCAAGGATTTTAAAAGATAAGAACAGCGTTGCAAATGACAGGGTCAAGGCAGCATTCTCTCACACTTCTGGGGAGAGTGTAGTTCTTGCCGTCTTTCTGGAAAGCAACTTAGCAATATGTGTCCAAAACCTAAAAGGATTACATTGCCATTGAGGCAGCAATTCCTCCTCTAGTCATTGATAACCTAAGCTAAGGGGCTTATCAATGGTATTGAAGGGGAACAGAATTTGCCAGCGCAAAATATGCCTCTTTGGCTTATTGATTATTTGGGGCTGATTATTTTTGAGAGTCTGCAGACACAGGAGAAGCTCTGAAGACCAAATAGAAGTTATCCTTTTGTAAGAGACATTTACATTTATAAGGGAATCTCCATTTGTAAGGGTGTCCCCCTCTCTGTACCAGAAAAAGGAGATGATTAATCTCTAGCAACTCTTATCGATGGAGAAGGCAAGGACTTAAATCTGCATAATAACCTTACCCTTGTTTACGGTGCTTTTCCTGGTCATCTCCCATAACTGGCTCCCACCCTGCTCCCAACATCGTCCTTTGTCTTTAGTTGAAGATGGTATTTAAGATGATGGCTTGTGACGTTTGGGGGAATTTCTTAGTTTTCCTAGGTCTCTCCCATATATACAGGAAGCACACATGTTGTTAAACTTGTTTGTTTTTCTCCTGTTGATCTGTCTTTTATTACAAGGTGAGGGGTCTCAGCCAAGAACCTAGAAGGGTACAGGGAAAATTATTTCTCCTCCCCTACAGTATGCCCCCAAAATATAACCACAATGAAGTATACTGTCCATGATTTTTGTAATAATTAAACATCAGAAAATAATGCCATAGAAGAACATATAACACTTAGGAAAGATCTTTACAGGATTTTGTTACAAAGAAGAAATAAGATAGTATGTAGAGAAATACTGCATTTAAAAATTTTATTTACATTTAGGTAGAGGAGAAAACTAACGTAAACAAAGTGCCATAATGTTCTGAGTGGTTGTCTGAGGTACAGGATATCAGGTGATTTTTATTTTCTACTATTGGCTTATCTATATTTTCCAAACGTTCCACACTTTTGTAATAAGAGGCAATTCGAATTTACTAAACTAGAGCAGCTTTGCCCCCTGCTGGCTGATTCAGTAATTGTCGGCCTTTAGTCTGAAGGAGGAATGTTACCCACTGAAAACGAAGAGAAGATACTACTGCAGGCTTTAATCCCAAGGCTGAACTTTCAAGATTCATAAGTCCTTTAGTAGGACAAGTGTTTGTGTCCTAGAGGAGCGATCTTTTGGAATTCTAGCAGTTATCTTTGACCATATGATGACAGTATGCTCTCAGCTGCCATGAGACATAGAGAAACACCAACAGCAGGAAGAGGAAAATGGGTTCCAGGATCAGCTGGTCGCTTGTGGCAGGGCCTCTGCAATCAGAGGGCTAAAGAGGGCAGGCAATTGGAATTGGGGTGGGGGCCTTGGGGTTGGAGAAGAGGGGGGACCCACTGAAGTGAGAGTTACAGGGCAAAATGGATTTAGTGACTGGCTGTGGGGGACTAGTAAGAGGGTGAACTTGAAAAGGACTTGGGATGGATGAGTGGGAAAAGATGGTGCAACCAGCAAGAGGGCCAAAAGGAGCAGAGTCAGAGAAGTAAGGAGCTCTGGTCCAGGCCAGCAGCCGCTGAATCCAGCCAGGCAGCCTTCTTGGGGACACAATCTCCCTTATCACGATGTCAGGGCACCCTCTCCCCATTTCTTAGGGCTTCAGATTTTACTAGGATCCCTGAAGAAACTGGAAAATTTCCCAAAACAATGGTTTTCAAGCTTTCTGTGAGTGGCGTCCTACCTGACTACGATTTTAGGGACCTCTTCAACCTCAACTCCTAATGCACAGTTTCGTGTGAGGATCTCTGATCAGCTCCAATGTGTGGTGGAATGGAAGGGCCTGGAGCACCCATACCGTATATCTACTGTTTAATACGTTGATTTTATGACTTGCTGTTTTGGCGTGGCCATTTCCCCATATCTTTATAGAGGCTTTGAAAACAGGATGAATTTTTGTTTTGTTTTGCTGAATGTGTATTCTGGCTGATCCTTTTCTCTTTAACTACTGGCCCCATGGATGAGTATTTATTTTTGTTTTTAGGCTTGTTGCTGCTCATATCTGCTTGTCAGAGAACCTAAGTAGCCACTGTGCCTCACCTGATGGAAGGCAAAGCAGTATCAAAGGTTTTCATCCTAGAAGCAGGGAGCCCATAAGGCTTTGGCACCTGCAGGAAGCCACCCTGATTGCAGGGCTTCTGGCACTTTCCAGCCTACTGCTACATATAAATCATCGATAAACATGAGATTGCAATTAAGAAGAAACAAAGCACTTTGAATGAGAGACAGCAGAAGAAAAACAGCCCAATCAAACCTGAAAGGGCCTCAGATATTGAAAATGTGCTTTAGTCTGAGAAAGGAATGTACTGCTCCACTCATTTTGCAGACCTAGAATGTAAAACTGATATCTTGCATATGTTTAAAGAAATAAGCGAATACCGGAAACATGAACAAGGAATAAAGGGCTACCAAAAATGATCAGATTTCTTCTTTCTCTTCTCTCACTGAAAGATTCAGTCCAAAAGCAATTAGGTGAGGCTAAGCAATGTAGGTATTTGTGTTGGAGGAGCTAGGGTGACCCTGCGTTACGTGATGTCAGAGCTTGAGCAGGGTGAGCAGAGCAGCCACGTAGGGGAATGGTGGTGGTGATGGTCTAATGTAGTGTCAGAGCCCAGTTAGGGTGAGGAGAGCAATTTCATCGGAGAGAAGAATAATGGCATTGGCCCAGGATTTTAGAACCTGAGGGGATGCTGAGGGTATCCATGCAGGGAGGTGGCCTGGCATGGTGTCTCATGATCTGACTGCAGTAAAGAGGGCAGCTACATGGGTTGGGAAGTAACTGTTACAGGTCAAATTGTGTCCTACCAAAATTCATATGTTGAAGTCTCCTGTAGACTGAATGTTTGTGTCACCCCAAAATTCATATGTTAAATCCTAACACCCAATGTGATGGTATTTGGAGGTAAGGCCTTTGGGAAGTTATTAGGTCATGAAGGTGGAGCCCTCTAGAATGGAATTAGTGCCCTTAAAAAAGAGGCCCCAGAGAGCTGCCTTCCCCCTTCTGCCATGTGAAGACACAGTGAGAAGACAACTGTTTGTGAACCAGGAAGTGGGTCCTCATCAGACAGTGAATCTGCCAGTGACTTGATCTTGGACTTCTCAGCCTCTAGAAGTACAAGAAATAAATGTCTGTTGTTTATAAACCACCCAGTCTACGGTATTCTGATATAGTAGCCCGAATGGACTGACAAAGTTCTAACCCCCAGTACCTCAGAATGTGAACTTATTTGGAGATAGGATCGTTGCAGAGGTAATCAAGTTAGGACGAGATTGAGGGTGAGCCCTAATCCAATATGACTGGTGCCTTAATGAAAATGGTAAATCTGGACACAAAGATACATACATCTAAAGCCAAGGAGAGCGCCAGGGAACAGATTATCCCTCATAACTTTTCAAAGGAATCAACCCTGCCCACACCTTAATTTTGGACTTCTAGCCTCCAGAACTCTGAGACAATAAATTTCTGTTACTTCAACTACTCAGTTTGTGGCACTTTGTTACACCAGCCCTAATAAACAAATACAGTAACCCAGCACAGGGTTTTGGAGCCTGAGCTCTGTAGGAAGGGAGCCCACACAGTAGGGGGGGGGGCAAGGTGGGTATTGGTGAGGATGGCCTGGTGTGGGGTGTCAGAGCCTGAACTGGGTAAGAAGGGTGTCCATGTGGGAGCCAGCCCAACACAGGATATCAGAAGCCAAGCACATGTGGTAATCATTTCACAATGTATCAAAACATCTAGCTGCACACTTTAAATACAATTTTTATATGTCAATGATATCTCAATAAAGCTGTTTAAAATATAATTTGAATTAGGATGGTGCAATATGCTACAGAATTACACAAAAGGGAAACCTCTCTGTAGCTGAAAGATTTCCAATGGGCTTAGTAAAACATATCCTGATTCCTACCTTCATTTTTCTGGAGTGAAAGGAGAAGTCGGCCTTCAAATGCCCTACAGATACACTCATCACTAACCTTGGTACATGTTTGGGCAAAAAAAAAAGAAACCAAGCACAATGAGAAGGGCTCTCATGGGCAAAGGATGGGAGGTTGGATCCTGGCAAAGGATGTTAGAGCCTAAATGCGGTGAAGATGGTCTGTGTGGGGGCAGCCTGGCACGGAGTGTCTGGGCTTGAGTGAGATGAGATGGGCATCCACAAGGAAGGGTGAATCAGTGTGGAGTAGCAGAGCCCAAGTGGGGTGAGGGCAGCACCCATGCTAAGCGGTGGCAAGGGTGGCAGTTAAAATCTTTTTAAAAGGTCTAAGACTTCACACTGAAAACTACAAAACATTAATTGTGTCTTTTTATTGTGTATTTTTGATGCCTTGACACCTGGGGCCTTGCTGACACTGGGGACTGCCCTCCCAGGCTTAGCCAATTCCTAGAGAGAGTAAGGGACTGGCCTGTGAGCAGGCCTTTCAAAAGCAAACCAGCCAATCCAGGACCCATACCACCAACCCCCAACCACCTGCTTTATGGGGCTATCACACTTGCACACAATATCACCTGCCCTAATCACTGCATTGCCAGGTACCAGGCAACCAGGGACAGCCTCTATGCCCCAGAGCCCACTGAAATTATTCAAACCAACCAATCTTAAACCTGCCTACCTGCCTTGCCCATTCTTTCCCATAGAAACCACAGTAAAGACTCTTGCCCCCCATTTATCCCCTCCCTCTTCCTCCTGACCAACCCGGGCCTTCCTCATGTGGCTCTCCCATGGCATGGCATGACCCTCCTCTTGGGAACTATAACAAACTATCTTTTCAATGACAATCATCTCCTGATCTGTTGGCCTTATCATACCTAAATAATAATAAAACCTATATTACAGTAAGAAGACCTGAATAAACGGATATACATACCAGAATCATAAATTGGAAGACTCACTATTGTGAAGCTATTTCCCCATAATAAATATATAGAAGCAACACAATTCTGATGAAAGTGTCAACTTAAGCAAATTTGCCTGTTATTTTACCCTCAAAATGAGTTTATTCAAGAATAGCCAAAAGAATTGCAATTTTGGGATGTGTGTGCCATGGCAAACCATAGGCAAATCCAAAGAACAAAGGAAAGGAGGTTGCTTTTATAGAGAAAAAGGGGAAGTAGGGAGGGACTGTCTAAAAGAAAGTCCATTGGGGGAAAGTCACAGTTCAGGGTGGCAACGTCTTCTTATTGGCTGAGCTGCAGCATCTCATTGGCTGGACTTCTGCCCGGTAGGGAGAGAAATCTTCCTTCAGTAGTAAAGTAGTTGTACTTCCTATGGGACATGCAAGGGTAAATCTCTTCCCGTTTGGAGTAATTAACGATGTATGATAGAGTGTGAGAGCTCCCCCTACAGGCCTTCCCGACTCCAATTTAGTTGAGGTTTCTCATTCATTTCACAAAAACCAGAGCAGTTTTGTTTTTGTACATGTGTGAAAATTGACATGCTATTTCTAACATTTATATGAAAATGCAGAAGGCCAGAAATAGCCAAGGCAATCTTGTCTTGGATTACTTGGGTTAAATCACCAGATATCAAGACCTACTATAAAGATACATAATTAACTCAGTGTAGTAGTTGCATGAGGATAGACAAATTGACCAATAGAACTGAACAGAGATTGCAGAAAGAAACCCATAGATATAGTAACCTGATTTATGACACTCTAGTACACTGAGAAAAGGATGTCTTTTCAATAAGTGGTGCTGGGTCAGTTAGATATCCAAATGGAAAAAAAATTGAACCTTGACCCCTATCTTACCTGATGCACAAAAATTAATTCCAGATGAACTGTTGATCCAAATGTGAAAGGTAAAACAGTAGAGTTCGTAGGAAAGCATCTTCATACTCATGATCATGACATAGGCAAAGATTTCTTAAACAGGGCACCGAGTGCCGAAACCTTAAAGGAACAAAAATATAAGATGGATTATGTTAAGCTCATAAACATCTGTTTATCAAAAGACATCATTAATAGATTTAAAGGTAATCCACATAATAACAGAAGCTATTTGCAATGCATATATCTGACAAAGGATTTGTGTCCAGTGTATATAAAGAACTCTGTAAAAAATAATTATAAATAAGAAAAAGACTGGAAAAAAGTAGAAACATGGACAAAAGACATGAACAGATATTTCCAAATGGCCAGTAAACATATGAGAAAATATTTAGTTTCATTACTCATCAGAGAAGTGCAAATTAAAACCACAATGGGATACCACCACATAACCACAAGAGTGGCTAGATTGAACACAACAAAAAGCACCAGGTGTTTGTGATAATGTGGAGCAGGGAGAATTCCCATACCCTGATGGTAGGAGTATAAATTTGTGCAAGCACTTTTGAAAACCAGTTGGAAAATTTGAACAAGTGCATTCCCTATGACGCAGCAATTCTACTCCAAGGTCTATACCTGACAGAAATGCGTTCATATGTTTACCAGTAGATGTGTTCAAGAATGTTCATCCTAGCACACTTTGTAATAGCCCCAAATGGGAAGCTTACCCAAATGCCCGTGAAAAGTAGAACACATAGATAAATTGTATATAATCGCCTAATGGGATACTAAACTGTATGAGAATAAATGGACAGGATATGGATCATTCTCACAAACGTAACATTGAGCAAAAGATGAGAAATGTATAAGAATACATATGGTCTGATTCTATTTATATAAAGGTCAAAAACATGCAAAACTATTGTGTTAGGAGTCAGAACAGCGGTTTCTCTCAATGAGTCGTGACTGGAATGAGGCCCGAGTGGGGCTTCTGAGGTGCTGGTAATATGCCATTTCTTGATCTGGGACCTGCTTATACAGATGAGCTCAACTTTTGAAAATTCATGCACTACACTCTTAAGATTTATGCTCACTTCTGTGTGTCTGTTATGAAGCAATTTAAAAAAAATTTACCCTAAAGAAAATGTAAGAGAATAAGATGAATATTTATCTTGTCTCTGGAAAAAAATCTTTAGCATAGTGACAACATAACTAAAAAATAAAACACTAATAGTTTTGATGAGTTAACATTTTGAAATTTGTATTTGTCAAAAGAAATTTAATGAAAGAAATTGAGAAAATCTTTTCCAGAGGATTACAGATGTTTACTGTGTTGAGTTAATAAAGACTTCATATAAATAGATTTTCTTTAACAAGAAAAACAATCTGAAGTTAATTGACAGATTATGGGGAAGGAAGAAAGAAAAATAATAAGGAAAATGTGAAAAAGGCCACACATTATTGGTAATCAAAGAAATGGAAATGAAATTAATTATTAGGTACCCTTTTGCTTATCAGATATCATGGTTATCAAATGATAATTACTTTTAGTAGGGGTGTAATGATATAGGCTGCCTTACACTCTATTAACAGAAGTGGAAATTGATATAACCATCCTGGAAAGCAATCTAAGAAAATCTATCATGAGTCTGGAGAATGTTTATGCATTTGATAAAACATTTCCATTTCTAGACATCTAAAAGTATGAGCACAAAAGCAGCTAAACGTATATAGGGAAATGTTTATTATAGCATTCCTTAAAATAGCAAAAGAAGTAGAAACAAATTAATATTGTCCAACTTGGGAATGTTTGATAAACTGTGGTATATCCACAGACTTGGATATGCAAACATTAAAAACCATATCTTTGTCAGAAATTTTTAGCGATATGGGATAAATATGATACAGAATTATTGAAAAGATCAGGACACAAAACCCTATCAAATTGTAACTATGTGTAATATATGTGTGGGTATATTATAGAGACAGAGAGAGAGAGACTGAAAGAGAGTGAGAGAGAAAAAAAAATGTTAACAGTCATGTAGTATATTAGTCAGCTCAGGCTGCCATAACAAAATACCACAGACTGGGTGGCTCAAACAACAGACATTGATTTTCTCGCAGTTCTGGAAGTTAGAAGTCAGAGACCAAGGTGCCAGCAGGTCTGGTTTCTCCTGAGGCCTCTCTCTGTGGCTTGCACTTCTTGCTGTGTCCTCACATGGTCTTTCCTCTGTGCAAGTGCATCCCCAGTGTCTCTCTGTGGGTCCAGATTTCTTCTTATAAGGACACCAGTCAGGTTGGATTTTGGCCCACCTTAGCGACCTCATTTAACCTTAATCACCTCTTTAAAAGCCCTATCTCCAAGAACAGTCACATTATGAAGTAGCAGGGGTTAGGACTTCAACAAATGAATTTACAGGAGGACACAATTCGGCCCATAACACATAGGTCCCGAGTTTTCTACCAAATGCAGCAGGGAGCACAGGGGTGTTAGACACCAAATGTGAGAAGGCCCAGGCAGGGCAGAAGCAGGAGGGCCTTGATCATCTGCTGGAGGTTCGTGCACCCTTAACACAAAAGGAGGAAGGAGGGAGAAGGGTCCTTGAGGAACAAAGACCTAATCACCACCTCAAAGTCACATGGCTTTTTCATTTCCTACAAACAATCGCATAATCATGCCTGTGTGAAATATATGTAATAAGGGGGAAAAAGAAAAATATTTAGAACTTACTAAAACAGAGCAACTGCTGCCCCCTGGTGGCTCATTCAGTAATTGTCTGTTTGAGGTGAGTAAATAATGCTGCAGTCCTGTGCTCCGGCTGCAGAGCAGGTACTACCACAGTCTTAATCCCAGGGCCCAAACCAAGACTCATTGACTCTCTGAGTACCACAAGGGTCCTGAAATTCTAAACGCTCCCCCTTTGGTCGTGTGGCAATATGCTCTCAGGTGCCATGAGACATAGAGAAACACCAACAGCAGGAAGAGGAAAATGGGTTCCAGGATCAGCTGGTCGCTTGTGGCAGGGCCTCTGCAATCAGAGGGCTAAAGAGGTCAGGCGATCGGAACTGGGGCAGGGGCCTTGTGGTTGGAGAAGAGGGGACCCACTGAAGTGAGAGTAGGGGGCAGAACGGATTTGGTGACTGTCTGTGGAGGACCAGTAAGAGGGTAGACGTGAAGAAGACTCGAGATGAGTGGGAGAAGGTGTTGCAACTAGCAAGAGGCCCAAAAGGAGCAGAGTCAGAGAAGATGAGCAGTTCAGTTGTGGGCCAGTAGCTACTGAATCCAGCCAAGCAACCAAAGCCTTCTCATAGACATGCTCTGTGTCATCATGATGTCAAGGGCCACCCCCCCCCAAGTTCTTAGGGGCCCATGGTTTTCTCTTGAGGATCCCTGAGAGGCCCTAGAATTGTCCATAAATAGTGGCTTCCCAGCTGATCTCTCCTTATTTACTGAGTATAACAAGGAATGGGCAGCATTGGGCCTGCGCCCGGGCCTGAGGCTGAGACTGGAACTGCCCTTATCTCAGGATGCTTGGATAGTCAGGTTTGACCAGGAGAAGAAATATAAGGGTGGGAAGAGAACTCTGACATAGGAACACTCTCCTATGACTCAGGGTTTAATGTCGTGGCAAGGACCCGTGGAGCCGGTGTTAATATGCTACTGAGATGGTTACCTGAGGCTGGGGAGTGGGCAGGACAAACAATGGCCACAATAAATGAAGTGGACATGCCAGAACTGATTAGATATTGGGGAAGAAGTCAGAAAGTTCAAAGTCAGGGATGGAGCAATGTTAGAATGGCTTTTTTATTTCTTACAAACAATTGCATAATCATGCCTGTGTAAAATGTGAGTCCAGATAAACTGCCACATGACTATGTTCCCTGGGGAGGTTCAGAAGACATTCCTTCAGCAGGAATGCACTGGTAAGCAGGGGCACCAGCTTCTTTGAGAAGAACGATAGTGGTTGTCTTCTGTAGACCAAGATTGACAGTGGGAGATGCCGTGGTGGAACTGGGCCCCTCAGTAGCAATGGAGATAATAGGATTCTGGTATAGCAGAAGCCAAAGATGATATTTAACTGACCTGAGCAAGACTGAAGTAATTTCCAAAATGGGCCATGTTAGGGGCTGATTGTGTCCCCCCAAAATTCATATGTTGAAGTCTTAACCCCTACTTCTGAACATCACTGTATTTGGAGATAGATTCTTTAAAGAGATAATTAAGTTGAAATGAGTCGTTAGGGTGGGCCTAATCCAATATGACTGGTGTCCTTATAAGAAGAGGAGATAAGGGCACAGACACGCACATAGAGGGAAGATCACGTGAAGACACAGGGAGAAGATGGCTATCTATAAGCCACGGAGAAAGGCCTCAGAAGGAACCAACCCTGCCAACACCTTGATCTTGGACTTCTAGGCTGCAGAACTGTGAGAAAATAAATTTCTCTTGCTTAAGCCACCTAGTCTGAGGCTTTGTTATGGCAGCCCGAGTAGACAGGTCAGAAGGCTGGAGGAGTGACCAGAATGCCTTGACCTGCAGAAATCTATAGTGATGTTTAATGGACACGGTATCTTAGGGATAAGAGAGATGGACAGCCAACTGGGGTGATAGTTGACTTGTATACTCTATAGATATTTAAAGCTGGGAGCAAAAAGCTAATGTCAGCCACTACAATGGAAAATCATGATCCTTCATCCAGTTTCCAGATCTAAATTGGTTCACAGATCCAGAGTCCAGCGATTGAAGGGAAGTCGGTGCCCTTGGGGAAGAACTCTGCAATGCCACTGAAAGTATGTACAGTAAGTATTCCCCCATGCTTCGCCAAAGGTGCCAATGTCCATTTACCTCGAGTTATATGGGAAGGAGGTTGAAGCAAGCTGATAACTCACCAGGGCCAGCACTCATAGGCGTTGGAGGACAGAGAAGCTGAAGGTGGAGACAGGACCGTAGTATGCTGCTATGGACTGAATGTTTGTGTCCCCCTAAAATTCGAATGTTGAAGCCCTAGTCGTCAGTGTGATGGTATTTGGAGGTGGGGCCTCTGGGAGGTAATAAGGGTTAGACTAGGTCATAAGGGTGGAGCCCTCTGTCTCTCTCTCTGTCTCTCTCCCTCTCTGCCTGCCTGCATGGACCAAGAAGAGGTCATGTGAGGACATAACCAGGAAGAAAGCCCTCACCAAGCACCCAGTCATGCTGGCGCCCTGATCCTGGACTTGCAGCCTCCAGAACCGTGAGAAATAAGCGTTTGTTGTTGAAGTCACCCAGTCTATGGTGTTTGTTATAACAGCCTGAACTGACTAAGACATATGTCAAAGTCAGAAAAGACGAAAAGACATCAGCAGTGAGTATCCAGAAGCCAGACGTCAAGGTGAGACAGTATGTCAAGGCCAGTTAATACCCAGGAAAGTAGAAGCAGACATAATTCTAGTCAATTTTGTTACCCAACAGTTTAAGCCAACATGTGATAACTTTAAAAAATATGTTCATGAATTCCTGGGTGCTGGGTAGAGTACTAAAGGAATCTAAAGATGTCTATGGACATCCCTGTCTTTTGGGTGGCAGATGCCAAAAGAGGATACTTTCCTTTTCTACCACCAATCTCTTGTTTCTCATCAGTGGCAGAATCCTGGACTCAACAAGCTTAAGTGTTGACCTTATTTACATTCCTTCTGTTTTTACATTTTTTTAGAATGAGGCCATGATCTAAGGTGACCCAACCATCTCGGAAGTATCATCTAGTAAAACCACCTTGTTAATTTAAAATGCAAGGAGCTGGAGAAAACACACCTCTAACATTAAGAGGATTTTGATTGGCCAATATTTTCATCAAAGAAAAATATTATAAAGAGTGGCTATACCATTTTTTCAAATCCGTGTCTACCTAACAAGGTTTTATTTCATTTCCTAGCACCCACCTTTCAATACAGAAAATCCTCAGGCCTAGTGAATCCTGATGAGACAATCTTAGCATTGCTTTGGCAGCACCTGTGAAGCCGGCCTGGCTTAAAGGATGGTGTTGCCCTTGGTTTAAAATCTTCATAAATGAGTGCTGAGTGTTTGCTGCTATTCATTATGTGAGCGCTCTTGAGAAAGGAATTTTAGTAGCGACATTAACGGAATTCCTGTAAGCGCTTTAGTAAGTCATAACCCGTGCAACAGATACTTAGCAAGAAGCCTGGGGTGGAGCTTTCTTTCTCTTCTAGGGCTACAGTAACCATCTGTTCAAGATTATTGTTTTCCATTATAGAAGAGAGTTTTATTCTGCACATGATTTTTTTAACCTACCAGCTTACACCGAGTTATGCCCTCATACTGAGATAAAAGCTTGGTAGGAAGCATTCACGTCAGATCTCAGGGCAAGGCCCAGTTCACTCCAGTGGGGCCACACAGACTGTGCGGATCTGAGAAGTGGAGCTGGAGTCTTCCCACGAGGAGCAGGGACAGGCATTGAGGGACAGATACAGCTGTGGAGTCCCAGACAAGGAGGCAGCCTTAGGTGTGGCTGTGTGATCAGAGTGAGTTGAGGGGTTCCAACCTGAAGTGACAATAAGCGTATTGACAGACTCTTCAAGCGGGGAGTAAACTAGAACCTCCACAGAGTTATTCTGAGGAACCAAGGCCCTGCTGGCCAAAGGGGGAGGGAAGTTACCGAGTGGGAAGAATAAAGGGACCTAACACTTACCTTGGACACCCCTGAGTGTCCACTGGAATCTCACTACTGCCTCATGATGATGCCTTCTCCCTCCTCTCTCTGACACACACATGTATAAGGAACCAGATGTAGAGGAAGGAACGTAGGTTTTAGAGTTCAGAAGACCTGGGTTCAAATCATGGTTCTGTCATTTATTTACCTGCTGTGTGACCTATAACACATTACTTGCCCTCTCTGATCTTCAATTCCTTCATCTATAAAATAGCAATAATAAGAGTATTTACCTTATAGGGTGTTTTTAGGATTAACAGAGGCAATGAAAGTGTAGTGAGTTTATTGAGGTGTCTCAACTCATCGGGGATATGTACATAAAATAGTTTCACTTTATTTATTTCATATTTCCCAGTAAATACCCCTCAACTGCGCTGTGCCCCTGATCGAGGTGTAATACCACTTTCTGATGAGGTATGAAACTCTTTGCCCTCATAATGTGGTAGGTTTTGGCAAGACCATGAGCCCCAGTCTTCTCTATCATTTTGGGACAATTCCTGGCCTTGCAGATATATGCCATATATATCTTACCTACTCCTCAAGAATCAGGAAATTCAGGGGCCTGTCCTTGCCCCCTCTCCACCTGGCAGTGCCCCTCTCGCAGTGTCTTCCTCTATGCCCCAGCAGCATCAGGCACAGTGCCAGTACAGTAGAGAATGGATAGACACCAGTCCACATTTTAGTAAGACCACAGCGGGTTACTTCCAGTGACCCCTATTTTTCTGAGTGGTTCTCTTACAGTTTCTCCTTTCTAGGCTTGAGGAAGGGAAACATTGCACAGCCCCAGACTAGACCTTTGATGTCGACTGGGCACCGGGGCATAAAGCTGGTTTTTCCACTCAAGATCTGTGGGCTGATGGCTGGCCCTAATAGTTACTGGTCCTCCGAACTTAGAATGGGGGGCAAGGAGTATCTTTTGCTTTAAGTTTTGAGCCCTTAGCTGCAGTTCCAAGAAAACTGCTAAATTACAAGGACAGAAATCAGATCAGTGGTTGCCAGGGGCTCAGGGTAGGTGTGAGGGGATTGACTGGGGAGAGACATGTAGAAACTTCTGGGGGCAACGGAAATGTTACACATCTTATTCTGGTAGTGATTGGGTGACAAAATTCACTGAACTGTGCACATAAAAAGGGTGAATTTTGCTGAATCGAAATTATACCTTAATAAAAGAAAAACAGGAAACAGGGAAAAATCCCTTTGGGCAGCTCACAGTATCCTATCACAAGGTAGGGTGCGTACTGCCTGGCACACAGTGTTCAATAAACAGCGGCTGCTGTCCCTGGTGTGGGCCAGCTCTGCTGGAGCTCTGCCAGCACTGTCGTAGTCACAAAACTATGTATCTAGTCATCCCATCGCTCCCTCTCCTGGGCCGTCCTGTCACCTGTAGCTGCTAGTGTGGGCATTAGTGGCGAGGTTCCTATTTCTGTAGGTCTCAGGCAAAGGGAGGGCCCGCTTCAGCATTCCTGCTTTGGGACTCTGAAGGGTTAGAGCTGGGGTGGAGGTGGAGAAGTTACTGACCACTGAGAAAGCCTGCCTGGGGCCTCTCGGGAGATCAGCCGGGTTGGTACTTTGGACTATGATCTCAACGCTGCCTTTCCTGATGTCTCTGCACAGAGGCGCGACCTCACCCTGAGCCCGACTCGCTCATTCTCATTCCTAGAAGCCCTGTGCTCGGAACAGAGGATACAGGGAGATAAAGCAGGAGAAAGAGGCCTGTTTTTTGCCGACTCCTGACTCAGGAGAGCAGCTGCTAAGGCCTCACTTGTGGCGTATGCTTCCCTATTTTCATCAGAAAGTTTAAAATATTTTATTTAAATATTTCAAGCTCTTGTGGCTTGACACTTTGGAAAAGGAGACCTTGCCCAAGGCTTTCAAATAGCTCTTCTAGAGTAAATGAGTGACCCTGTAGGGCAGGCCTGGGGTCACCCTGTCATTTGAGATTCCCGTCTGATTGGTTTACACCCCTGTCCCCCATCCACAGGAGCCCCAGCGCATGTCTGGGCTCTCTGAGGAGAACCTGCGTTTCTCTAATCACACATCTCAGGCTCCGAGTGTTTTTTTTAAATTGAGTTCAGAATAGTTTACATCATTGTGACATTTCAGTTGTGCATTATTTCTTGTCCGTCACCATATAAGTGCTCCCCTTCACCCCCTGTGCCCACCCCCCAGCCCCTTTCCCCTGGTAACCACTGAACTGTTCTCTTTGACCCAGTGTTTGTTTATCTTCCTCATATGAGTGAAATCATCTGGTGTTTGTCTTGCTCTGTCTGGTTTATTTCACTTAACATAAAACCCTCAGGTCCATCCATGTCGTTGTGAATGGGACGATTTTGTCTTTCTTTATGGCTGAGTAGCATTCCATTGTGTGTCTTCTTTATCCATTCATCTGTCAATGAGCACTTGGGTTGCTTCCACATCTTGGCTATTGTGAATAATGCTGCAATGAACATAGGGGTGCATAAATCTCTTTGAATTGTTGATTTAAAGTTCTTTGGATAAATACCTAGTAGTGGGATAGCTGGGTGATATGGTATTTCTATTTTTAGTTTTTTGAGAAATCGCCATACTGTTTTCCACAGTGGCTGCACCAGTTTGCATTCCCATCAGCAGTGAATGAGGGTTCCGTTTTCTCCACAACCTTGCCAACGTTTGTTCTTTTCTGTCTGAGTGATTATAGCCATTTTAACAGGTGTAAGGTGGTATCTTAGGGTAGTGTTAATTTGCATTTCTCTGATGGTTAGTGATGTTGAGCAACTTTTCATGTGCCTATTGATCAGGCTCTGAGTTTTTGCCTAGGCTGAATTAGCTCAGTTAAGAGATGTGCTCTCCCTCTCACCCTCACTGACAGTGTTCCCCACACTGAAGACTGTGGGGTGTCGAAATTAAGAGCCCAGCCCTGGCTGCACATTTGCATCACCTGGGGAGCTTTTAAAACTCTCAATGCCAAGGCTTCAACCCGTGCCAATTACGTCAGAATCTCTGGGGGGCAGAACCCAGGCATCAGTACTTTTTAAAGCCCCCCATGGGCCTGTGTTGTGCAACCAAAGTTGAGAAACAGTGCTTTCGAAGTTCAGACAGACCTGAGTTTAGTCCTGGCCCTGCCGCTTGCAGGTTGATGGACCTTGAATAAACTACTTAAGCTTTCTGAATCTCAATTTCTTCATCTCTAAAAGGGTTTGTATGAGGAGTCCATGAGTTAATCCCTACAAAGCATGGTGTCTGGCAGAGAGTAAGAATCTAATAAATGGAAGCTGTTAACGTATTTTTTATAAGACAGTCTGTCGCTCTTATTAACGGTGGATGAAGAGCAATTTCATGCCCTTGAAACCACTAGCTTGGGAAACCAGTGCTCTGAATGGAGGTATAAGAGAAGATCAATTCAGCCACAGATATTTATTGTGATTCTAAGTCATGCTAAGCTTTGAGGGGATGAAGAGATGATATGCTCTATGATCTCCAGGGACTCACCATTCTGGTTGTGGGGAGAATAGATGTGTAGACAAAGAAAGAGGAAGTTAAGCTTAACTTATGCTACGAACAATGAATAAATTCGTGCTGTGTGCTGCAATGGCCAGGAGAGTTTTCACAGAGAAGGATGTGGCTTTGCAATACGGGTAGGATTTGGACTGGCAGAGAAGACTGGGGAGAGCATATGGCTACGTAGAGATCCAGTGGCTGGAATAAAGTTGAGTGGACTGGTCTTAGTGAAATAGGGTTTGTTATAGAAAGCAGTGGAGGATAAGTGTGGAGAGGCAGGTTTGGGAAGAATTTGAATCCTGGATGAAGAGCTGTGGACTTTATCCTGTAGGTTCTTAAGGAGTGTGTGTGTGTGTGTGTGTGTGTGTGTGTGTGGTGGAATCCTTTGAGCATCAAATGAAAAGCTATGTATATGGTGGAAGAGGGGGTCACGGATGGTAATTAATCACATATCTCTCCCATGGGATCTGAACCAATAGAGAAATAGACACATGAATCAGAAACAAAGTATGGTCTTAGTTAATAATAAAGCTGTGTTGGAGCAGGGCCAAAGTGAACATCCTACTCCTTCCTCCTAAATTAGGCGAAATTAGCCATCTAGTCACAAGCAGGAGAAGCCCTGACCTGGTTGCAGAAGTAGGAAGCAGAGAGAATATTTGCCAGTGGTACAGAGAAATGGAGCAAGGGGTCAGGTCATTTATTTGCACAGTGACCTTGAACATACTAACCCTGCCCAGAATTGGAACCAATGGAAATCAGGCCATCACAAAATGGCAAATTTTAAATATAATTTCAGGAAGTTAATTGACTTCCTAGGAGTTGATGGACCCCAAAATAAAGATCCCTGAGGTAGGCAATGATAAGTCACAGGTTTTTTTCAGTAGGGAAATTAAGTAGCAGATTTATTCATGATAGTCAAAAAGTGGAAGCAACCAAAATATCCTTCAACTTTTAAATGGTTAAACGAACCATGGTCCATCCATGCCATGGAATGCTACTGGACAATAAGAAGGAATGAAATATTGATACATGCAACAACCTGAATGAATCTCCAGAGAATGATGCTGAGTGAAAAAAGGCAATATCAAAAGGTTCCATACTGTATTATTCCATTTATGTAATGTTTATGAAGTGACAAAATTATAGAGAGGGAGAACATAATTGTGGTTGCCTGGGCTTAGGGATGTTGGAGGAGGGAGGGAAGTGGCTATGGCTATAAAAGGGTAGCACAAGGGATCTTTGTAACGGAACTGTGCTATATCTTGACTGTAGTAGTGGTCACATGAACCTACATGTGATAAAACTGCATAGAACTAAACACACACTAATGAGTGCATGTAAAACTGGTGAAATCTGAATAAGTTCGGTAGATTGTATCAATGTCAATTTCCTGGTTGTGACAGTGTTCTATAGTTATGCAAGATGTGACCATTGGGGGAAATTGGGTGAAGAGTGTATGGGAGCTCTGTCTTATTTCTTATAACTGCACGTGAATGTACTATTAACTCAAAGTGAAAAGTTTTTTAAAAGCACGTTTCACAGACCATCAAGTGTAGTATGATTCCCTTTGTACTCATGCCCTCAAAAGGACATACATGTATATTTGTGCTTATATATGCATTAAAAAATTTCTAGAAGACCACACAAGATACAGTTAATAGTAGTAGTTTTGTAGGCCTGTGGTAAGAAGAGACCTAGTTTTTACTGTGCATCCTTTTACACTCCGAATTATTTTAACAAAGTGCATATTTTCTTTTTAACTTTAAAGGAAAATTAGTTGAAGAAAATTAAGTGTTGTAGTCACTGGAATCAGATGTGCCACTTTATCATCAGAGTCCTGGCATCTGATTCCTCTTCCTTGGCTGCGCTCTGCAGAGACTCTGATCTTTGCATTGTTGGATGAGACTGACTGCCTGCTGAGGCCACCAAAAGCCGGGACCCATCTCTGATGGACACTTTCACTGAAATCAGTGCCCTTTATGGTTAAAAGTAATAATTCTCCTCTTCAGTGGACAAAAAAACTAGGTGGATCCATAAGGAATGATATAAACAAAAATCAAAATATACTTTTAAGAAAAAGAAAATTACAGAAAAATATTGTATTTTTAAAAATCTGCATGTGTGCAAGAATTGTGAGGATTGCACATGCATGAACACTATATGTATTTATGTCTATACATAAAATGTTTCTGGAAAAAACTGTTATCAGTGGCCACCATTAAGGTATAGTGTGGTAGGCAAAATAATGTCCCCTCAAAGATGTCCGCGCTCAACCCCCAGAATCTGTAAATATGCTTTGGTACATGGCAAAGAGGAATTAAGGGTGCAGATGGAATTAAGGCTGCTAATGAGCTGACCTTGAAATGGGGAGATTACCCTGGATTATTCAGGCATGCCCAATGTAATCACAGGAGTCCTTATAGGTGAAAGAGGGAGGCAGGAGAGTAGGGGGTCAGAGTCAGAGAGAGATTTGAAGATGCTATACTGCCGGGTTTGAAGATGGAAGAAGAGGCCATACACCAAGGAATGCAAGCGGCCTCTAGAAGCAGAAAAGGCATGTGAACAGATTCTCTTCTTGAACCTCCAGAAGGAATGCAGCCCTGCTGACACCTTGATTTTAGCCCAGTGAGATCCGTTTTGGGCTTCTGACCTCCAGAACTGTAAGATAATAAATCTGTGCTGTTTTAAGTCACTGAGTTTGTGGTAATTTGCTACAGCAGCAATAGGAAACTGACATAATGGATGTGAAGGAAAGAGGATCCATGGGAATATTTTTACTTTTAATTTACACCCTTCTTTAAGAGAAAAAGAAATAAATTCAACAATTTAAGAGCTAAGTGGTGACCCTAGATAAATGGTTTTCATTTTAATTTGTTTTAAAAAATTATCATCACAGGGCCGGCCCGGTGGCGTAGTGGTTAAGTTCACGTGCTCCACTTCAGAGGCCCAGGGTTCACAGGTTCGGATCCCAGGTGCAGACCTAGCACTATTCGTCAAGCCACACTGCAGTGGCATCCCACATAAAATAGAGGAAGACTGGCACAGATGTTAGCTCAGTGACAATCTTCCTCAAGCAAAACGAGGCAGATTGGCGACAGATGTTAGCTCAGGGCCAATATTTCTCACCAAAAAAATAAAATAAAAAATTATCATGGTGTAAAACATTACATGCTTTCAAAAAAAATTAATATCCCCCTAAACCCTTGTCCTGTTTCCCAGTTTTGCCACCTAGAAGTAATTTTACTTTTTTAGCCATTTTTTTATTGCAGTAACGTTGGTTCATGACATTATATAAATTGGTTTTCATCGAAACTCTGGAGCCCAGAGGGAGAGAGGGGCTCTGAGTGGATGGGGCTCTAGGCCCACTCAACCCTGTTTCATTTTTATCTTGTTTATATTGGGCTTTGGTGGCTGTATTAGTTAGGATTCTCCAGGGAAACAGAGAGAGCAGAGAGAATTGGAAAAAGCTACAGTTCTCCTCGGGTGTCTTTCTTTACTGTCACACAGAACACTCATAACACTGATACCAGATGTGTGGAGTTTTTCCCTCCACCAAGAAATACTCTGTAACACTAGCTGGGGGTGGGGTCCTGTGATTTAACTCAATTCTGACACTATCTACCTGGAGATAGCGTCAGATCCCATGTTAAGGGCTCAGTCCCACAAGACTGCCTTCTCTCCACTTCAGATGCCAAATCCCAAGTCCAGGTTGCCACTGTGCTTCTAACCACTCAGCTATAAATCAGAGATTCCCACAACCCCCTCCTTGGGTTCGATTAATTTGCTAGAGAAGCTCACAGAACTCAGAGAAACACTTACTTATGTTTATCAGTTTATTGAGGAACATGATAAAGGGTACAGATGAGCAGCCAGATGAGGAGATACATAGGGTGAGGTCTGGGAGGGTCCCGACTGCAGGAGCTTCTCTCCCCTAGAGTTGGGATATGTCATCCTCCAGGTACATGGATGTGTTCACCAACCTGGTAGCTCCCTGAACCCCATACTATTGGGATTTTGTGGAGGCTTCCTCATGTAGCATGATCAATTACTAACTCCATTTCTAGACTCTCTCCCCTCTCTGGAGAATGGAAAGTGTGGCTGAAAATTCCAAGCCTCTAATCACGGCTTGGCCTTTCTGGTGACCAGCCCCCATCCAGGATCCATCCAGGAGCCCACCCACAGTTGCTTCATTAGAACAAAAGATGCTTCTAGTGCTCTTATCACTTGGGAATTTACAAGGGTTTTAGGAGCCCTGTGTCAGCGACTGGGGATGAAGACCTAATAGATACTTACAAATCACAATGAAAGAGAGAGAGACTTAGAGAAAAAGATTATAAGGAATAAGCTCACACAATTATGGAGGCTGGTAAGTCCCATGATCTTCAGGGTGAGTTGGAAGCTAGAGACCAAGAAGAGCTGATGGGGCCCCGGCCCTGTGGCCGAGTGGTTAAGTTCGCATGCCCTGCTTCCCCAGCCCGGGGTTTTGCTGGTTCGGATCCTGGGTGTGGACATAGCACCACTCATCAGGTCATGCTGAGGCAGCGTCCCACATAGCACAACCAGATGCACTCACGCTAGGACATACAGGGGGGCTTTGGGAAGAAGAAGAAGATTGGCAACAGATGTTAGCTCAGGTGCCAATCTTCAAAAAAAAAAAAAAAAGAAGAGCTGATGGTTTAGTTCCAGTCTGAGTACAAAGGCCTGAGAACCAGGAGAGCCAATGATACAGTTCCAGTCCAAAGGCCAGCAGGTTTGAGACACAGGAAGAGTGGATATTTCAGTTTGAGTCTGAAGGCAGGAAAAATCCAGTGTTCCAGTTCAAAGGCCATCAGGTAGGAAGAATTCTCTCATACTTGGAAAGGATCAGCCCTTTTGTTCTATTCAGGCCTTCAACTGATTGGATGAGGCCCATCCACATTAGGGAGGGCAATCTGCTTTTACTCAGTCTACTAATTCAAATGTTAATCCATCCAAAAACATCCTTACAGAAACACCCGGAATAATGTTTGACCAAATATCTGGGCACCCTGTGGTCCAGTCAACCTGACACATAAAATTAACCATCACAGTAACTAAAAAAGGTTTGAACATCTTTGACCTACTAAACATCCGCCATTTTACTGGTGAGAGATCTGAAGCCAGAGAGAGAAAGGCCCTTGATCTTCTGATCTTCTTTACTGCATTTACATTTGCTGATCCGATTTAGGTGCAGGGCTTCATTTTCATGTGGAAGCTCCAGGGTAGAATCTGTTTCCTTGCTTTTTCCAGCTTTTAGAAGCCACCACGTTGCTTGGCTTGTGACCTCCTTTCTCCATCCTCGAGGGCAGCAATGATAGGTCAAGCCTTTCTCACATCAAATCACTTCAGCACAGACTTTCCTGATTCCCCCACTTTCACTTATAAGGACCCTTGTGATTACTTTGGTCCAACCTGGATAATCCAGAATAATCTCCCCAGTTTGAAGTCAGGTGATTAGCAACCTTAATTCTATCTACAACTTTAGTTCCTCCTTGACAAGTAACATAACACATTGACAGATGCTGGGGAATAGGAAATGGACATCTTTGGGGATCCATTATTCTGCCTACTACAATACTATTGCAAGAGACATCTGAAAGAACCTCTCTCTTCACACTGCTGACCTATTTCCAGAGGGACACTGTCTTAAGGCTGAACCCTTCGTACTTTCTGGCATCCAGGCCCCTCTACAACAGGGCCTTACCTTACTTGGCCAGCATTATCCTCTCATAATTTCTTCTTTAATTGATTGTCCTGCCTGGAAAGTGGTCATTTCTCTTTGGACCCACATTATAGAACCAAAACCAACCAACCAACCTAAGGTCAGCTCTCATTATTGAGTGACACATTGAATCAAAATTCCAAATAGTTTCTATATACTTCAGGACCTTTGCATTTACTATTCCGTCTGCTTGGAATGCTCTTCTCCCAGAGTTCCATAAAGCTGCCTCACTTTTTTCAGGTCTCTGTCCCACTGCTTCACAGATCACCATAGCATAAATGGCATAAATTTGCCCCACTCCATCTCTGTCTCTTTCTAACTCCTTATTCTGCTTTATTTTTCTTCTTAGCATTTATCATGACTTCAAATAGATCATATATGAAATTGTTTTGTTTTCTCCTTCCCTCCTCACTAGAATGTGAGCTCCATGAGAGTAGAACTTTGTTTTCATCACTGCTATATCTCCAGCATCTAGAACTAAGCCTGTTACCTACTAGGTCCATATTACCTAAAGCAATTGCAGATTCAATGCAACCCCAATCAGAATCCCAATGACATTCTTCACAGAAATAGAACAAAGAATCCTAAAATTTACATGAACAACAAAACACCCCAAATACCCAAAGCAATCCTAAGAAAAAAGAACAAAGCTGGAGCTCTTAGTTTCATCACAATCTCTGACTTCAAAATATACTACAAAGCTATACTAATCAAAACAGCATGGTACTGGCACAAAAACAGACACACAGGTCTATGGAACAGAATTGAAAGCCCAGAAATAAAACCACACATCTATGGAGAGCTAACCTTTGACAAAGGAGCCAAGAACATACAATGGAGATAGGAAAGTTGCTTCAATAAATGGTGTTGGGAAAACTGGACAGCCACATGCAAAAGAATGAAAGCATCTTTTCGAATACCATGTCTACTCAGGCAAGGGAATCAAAAGAAAAAATAAACAAATGGGACTACTTCAGACTAAAAATCTTCTGCAAGGCAAAGGAAACCATGAACAAAATGAAAACAACCCACCAACTGGGAGAAAATATTTGCAAATCACATATCCATCAAGGGGTTAATTTCCAAAATGTATAAAGAACTCATACAACTCAACAACAAAAACACAAACAACCCAATCGAAAAATGGGCAGTCGGGGCTGGCCCAGTGGTGTAGTGGTTAAGTTCGCGTGCTCCGCTTCAGCAGCTTGGAATTCGCAGGTTTGGATCCCAGGCGTGGACCTAGCACTGCGCGTCAAGCCATGCTGTGGCAGCATCCCACATAAAATGGAGGAAGATTGGCACAGATGTTAACTCAGCAACAATCTTCCTGAAGCAAAAAGAGGAGGATTGGCAACAGATATTAGCTCAGGGCCAATCTTCCTCACAAAAAAAATGGGCAGAGGATATGAACAGACATTTTTCCAAAGAAGATATTCAAGATAGCCAACAGGCACATGAAAAGATGTTCAATATCACTAAATATCAGATAAATGCAAATCAAAACTACAGTGAGATATCACCTCACACCTATCAGAATGGCTATAATTAACAAGACAAGAAATAAGTGTTGGAGAGGATGTGGAGAGAAGGGAACCCTCATACACTGCTGGTGGGAATGCAAACTGGTGCAGCCACTATGGAAAACAGTATGGAGATGTCTCAAAAACTTAAAAATAGAAATGCCATACAACCCACTATTCTACTACTGGGTAATTATCCAAAGAACATGAAATCAACAATACGAAGAGATCCATGCACCCCTATGTGCATTGCAGCATTATTCACAATAGCCAAGACAACCCAAGTGCCCATCAAATGATGAATGGATACAGACAATGTGGTGTATATATATACAATGGAATACTACTCTGCCATAAAAAAAGACAAAATCGTCCCATTTGCAACAACATGTATGGACCTGGAGGGTATTATGTTAAGTGAAATAAGCCAGACAGAGAACAACAAACACCATATGATTTCACTCATATGTGAAAGATAAACAAACACAGATAAGGAGAACAGATTAGTGGTTACCAAAGGGGAAGGGCGTGGGGAGGTGGGTGAAAGGGGTAAAGAGGCACATATGTATGGTGACAGATAAAAATTAGACTATTGGTGGTGAGCATGATTCACTCTATACAGAAACTGATACATAATAATGTACGCCTGAAATCACACAATGTTTTAAACCAATATGACCTCAATAAAAAGAACAAAGGCAAACCAACCAATCCAGAGTCCTCATCTCTACCACCTCCTCTATCGGGTTCTCACACTCAGGGCTACTTATTCCTCTGTCTTAACTAGCCAGGTCCAGGTGCTAGACAACTAGGGACAGCCCCTATGGCCCAGAGCCGCTGAAATTATTCAAACTAGTCAGTCCTAAACCTGTTTACTCTGCCTCACTTCTTCCTTCTCACAGAAACCAGGATAAAGGCTCTTGCCCACATCTCCTCCTTGCTCCCTTTGCCTCCTGATCAACCCCAGTGCTTCTTTGTGTGGCCTCTGGAGTGGCATTCCCCCTCCTCTTGGGAACTGTTAGGACCAATCTTTTTATTGGCGGTCTTCTGTCTCCCGATCTGATCTGTTAGCCTTCACCATACATGAATAATAATAAAACCTACATTTGAAAACAAAAAACAAACAAACAAAAAGAAATCACTTCTCAGTGCCTTTCACATTTTCTGAGTGATGTCTCTGTAGCTTCGCCCATGTGGGCTCTACCTCTGGGTCTGATGTTTAAGACTATTAAGACTTTGGACAAGTGATCTCTCTGAGCTGTTAGACATTCAAGAATTTGAAGCTATTATTATTATTATTACTACTACTATGACAAATTCCCACTTGAAATGGGGATAATTAAGTACCCGCCTCGTAGGATTGGCATGGTAATGACATGAGACAAGGCTCCTAGCACTTTGGCCTGTGGTAATTGCAGAGTAAATGGTAGTAGCTATGAGCAGCAGTAGCAGTGTCACATCTGCTGTGCAAATTAAGTTATAAAGTCAGCGTATCAAGTCAAAATGAAGTAAAATTATGCTTGGAAAGTCCTACCAATTTCCCATAAAGTACACTATCCCTGCCTTTGTGTATATCCTGTCCAGCTGAATTACTTCCCCCATGCTCACCCCGTGGCATATGCTTACTGAATGGAATGGCAAGTGGAATTGTTTTTTCTATTTCTTTTATTTTCCCGTATTGGATGGGGAGGGAGGGGCGGCGTGCACACACAGCCGAATTTGCGTAAATTAAATGCAGTGGACGGGACACCACTGGCTTCTTAGTATTAGGAAGCTGGCTCCCTTCAGTGTTGTCTACTGTGAGCCCTGTCCTTGGCTACTTTCTTGTTCTCTGAGACTGAAAGTTTTTTAAAGGCTGACCATGAGACTCCTTTCTATAGAAACAACAGAATTTTAGTTGGAACGGATCTTGAAGGTGCTGGCCAACGCACTAGGTGGCAGAATATCAGAGTTCCAGATGTGACTGTGCTACTTACAAGCCGGATGAGCCACTCAATCTCTCTGCCTTTCAATACGCTCACAGGTGAAATGATGGCCTGTGCTGCCTGCCTCCCAAGGTTGTGGAAAAGACTTCATGAGACAGTAATTATCACAATAAAGATACTAATAATACCTAACACTCACTGAAGACTAAGTTATCTCATTTAATTTTTACAATACCCTTGAATGAAGTAGTGCCCATAGTTACCCCAATTTACACATGGAGAACCTGAGACACCAGGTGTGTCAAAACACTTCAAAACCTCTGAAGTGCTTTGCAAGTGTAGGAATGAGTGGAATGAGCATGTTGAGGGATAGAAATATAAATGTGACCTTGGGCAAGTCATATCCCAAAACCCGGCCTAGTTTTCTTATCTGTAAAATGAGAAGGTTGAACTCTTTCAAGGTACCTGAAAAAAGCTTGGAGTAAGGTCTGTTGTCTATACACTATAAAGTAAACTATTTCAAGAACAAATTCTAGTAAGTTCACTTGTCAAGCTCTCTCTAGTAGCTCTATTCGGTTTACATGTTGAAGCATGCATGACATTTCACTCATTGCCAAATCGCCCTTTTCTTTTATGTTTATTTGACAAGCATGAATGCTTGGAAATGTTCTGAATATTTCCTCCTTAGAGCACAATAAAAGGGCAGAGGAACATTCTCAGTAAAGCCTGCTTAGTGCCCGATTATAATTTAATAATATTCATGGCTCCTCTGGTGTGCCTTACTGAAATATTGAATGTGCGTTTCTCTGTAAGGCAAACAGCATGTGTTTATTTCCCCATGTTTTAATTGTAAATATGACATTAAAATTTTTCAGAGAGAGAGAAGGAAAGGAAGGAAGGAGAAAGAAAGGAAGGGAAGAAGAGAGGGAGGGAGAGAGAGAGAAAGACCCTCTGCTCTAACCCAATCCCAATATTTTTCATTCCAAGATGCTTCCTTCAGTCCTTGTTCATCTGCTTCCAGATTTTTCCACAGTTCATTCATTCATTCCACAGGTATTTATTAGCCCATACCACGTACCAGGCACTCACTGTTCTAGGCACCGAATATGCAGCAGTGAGTAAGACAAAGTCCCAGCCCTGGTTGCAAGCCCTGTGTACATGCACTGTTATTCCCTCTCTTTTTTTCCTTTGGCTTAACATTCCATCTTAAGCATTTTTCCATGTGCCTGTCCTGAAAGAATGAGGACAGAGAGCATTGCTGCTAGGGAAGAGACTTGAAGATGATAATAATGACTATTTCTTGAGCAACTCCTTTGCAATAGGCACCATCTACATGATATTCATACATGATCTCATTTACCTCAATCTTTACTACAACTCTGTGAGGTCAGAAATATCATTTTATCCCCATTTTACATATAAGGAAACTGAGACAGCGAGGTTATTACTGGCCCAGATCACATAGTTTATAAACTGCAAAGCCAGAATTGGAGTCCCAGTCTGCGTCGCCCCAAACATTTCCCTGTAGTCTTGGGATGGAACGGAGCCTTCTAGTTCTTCCTTAAGGGGCTTTGCTTTGGTTCCATTTCTTTCTTTTTGAGGAGGGTAGGGTGTGGAAAGTCATTCTGCACCGCCTTTTACTCAATTTCATAACTATTTCAGGTTGGAAAGGAGATAGAAGTAGAGAGAAAGGAAGTAAGATGCAATTCGGAGGAAGTGAAAGAAAATAGGAACTCTTCCTGTCTTTTTCCCTTTTCTCGCCTCAAGCTTTGCCACGACATCTTTTTGTTTGGAGAAATAATGGAGAAAATTAGAAATGGCACAAAACACAAAATATTAAGGTATAGGAATTAGACTGAATAGTCGAGGAATGCCAAAGACCCACAGCTTTATTGCATACATGCACCAGTGGCTGGAGGGAGGCCAGGGTCACCTTGAACTCTTGAGATATCTCCAAGGTAATAACAGCAACAAAAACAAAATTCCAATAACAGGAATCCCCGGACAGTTACGCAGCTCTTTATGGTCTTCAACGCCCTGCACCACAGTTTCTCAAATATGAGCCATGTGTGGATGCTTTCTATTGGCAAAAAATTCATTTAGACCCTCAGTGTTGATCTTTTATTATAATGCTACTTAAATACATGCTAACGTAAAAGAGACATCAACTCCTTATGCTTATAGGAGTTAAACAACTATATAGTCAGAATGATTTTGCATATTAAATGCAAACAAAACTACAAAATCAATAAAATTCAAATCACTAACATTAATTTAATCTGATGGATGATGTAGTTTTGCTGAAACTAAATCGCTTTCCCCAATGTGAGTATTGGCATGCGCATTATTAAAACACTTCCTCCGAATTAACTATAAACTATCTGCCTTCATTTGGAACAAATACATCATTTAGCATGAGGTCCACCTCTGTTCTTTTCTCTTGCATCAAAAACAATAAGACAGTACTCTTGGGGCTGGCCCCGTGGCCGAGTGGTTGAGTTCGCACGTTCTGCTTCGACGGCCCAGGGTTTTGCCGGTTCAGATCCTGGGCATGGAGATGGCACTGCTCATCAAGCCACGCTGAGGCAGCGTCCCACATTCCACAATTAGAAGGACCCACAACTAAAAATACACAACCTATGTACTGGGGGGCTTTGGGAGAAAAAGGAAAAATAAAATCTTTTAAAAACAAAACCAAAAAAACGCCAGTACTCTTTGTACTATTATGAATGTAAATAGAAGTGCAAATTCTGATGCTGAAATTGCATGGCAGCACTTAGTTATGAGGTGGTCATCCACTTAGTACAATCTGGGAGACAACTCGAGGACCACAGTTTTGGGAATATCAGCGATTAAGAGCATAAGCTTTGGAGTCCAACAGATCCGAGTTTGTATCCTGGCTCTGGCTTTGTCACTTTCTAGTTGGACAAGTTATTGAACCACTCTGTTCCTCAGGTTTCCTTCTCTATAAAATGGGAGTGATAATAATAGTACTTTAATTTTGCCAGCAGAAACAGGCACCATGACCCACTTTCTAGACGTGCATGATGTTTAAGCCTGAAACTGCACAGAAACTTCAGAGCTCCTCGGTAACTTACTTCAAAGCTCCTCTGTAACTCGAGAACTACATGGAGTTGGGCAAGTTGAAAAAAAATGTCTCTCTGGCCTCCCACCCTACCCTCCCAATATCTGCATATGCTGTTCCAGGTTCGTGTTTTAGAGTGGAAATGGAAAATGCGATTGAGCCTAAAAGGGGAAACAACTGGCCATGCCAGTAAATAGACAATTGAGAATGAGTTGAACCCATGCCACAAGACAGCTGTTTTTATCTGAAGCCCACCAGTAGGGGCTTGCCTTTTTGCTTCCTGGCCTGGCATGAATCCCTTGGTTCCTGAGGCCCCCAAGGTTGAAAATAGCTTTGCCACCTGCCAATGGTTGGTATATTTTTAGGACCAGCAGGATTGGAAACAGAGCTTCGTATGCCTGGAACTTGAGCCAGGCTGCTGGGTGGGTCTCTCACCTCCATTGGGTTGCTAGGTCCTGAGCTGCTGGATCAAATCCAACAGCAAGTCATAGAAGAGGAGAGAGAGTTCTGAGAGGAGCAGATCGGAAGAGTGAAAAGAGGTGGGGTTTGTTTGCTTTAGGGAGGAGAATGGGCTGAGCAGAAGGTCTTAGCTAGTGGATATTTGGATAAAGGATATAGGAAAGTTGTGTACACAGTAGGACCCCATAAGCAGAAATCACAGTACTAGATCTTTCTTTATTTTTTAAAAAAAGGGGAATTAAAATTGCTCTTATTGTCTCTTACTAATCTCTCAAACAAAAAGCCCAGTACTCTTGAAACTGTCCAAATACTGTGTGTTTGAAAAATTATAACAAACAAATCCAAAGATTTTGTTCTCTTCTTCCTCTATCCCCATCCTACTCAAGAGAAAAACTAATTCATCATATCTCACTGTGTGTGTCTCTCTCCCGAGTGATTTATCAAAGGCATTCTTCCGAACCAATACAACATTCCTTCTAAGGGGAACACACAGAGGGAGAGAAGAGATGAATAGGTGAGAGAGCAGAACAGGAGGACCTAACTCAATCAGGGAGACAGAAAACAATTCCCTGAGGAAATAGTAGGATTAAAGCGAATTGTACACAAATGCTCATAGCAGCTTTATTTGTAATAGCTGCAAACCAGAAACAGCACAAATGTCCATCAACTGGTGAATGGATAAACAAACTTTGGTGTATCAGTACAATGGAGTATTAGTAAGAAAGGGGAATGAACTATTGACACACCCAACGTAGATGAATCTCAAAATAATTGTGCTGAGTCAAAGAAGCCAGACCAAAATGAAAGGGACATACTATAAGATTCCATTTATATAAAACTCTAAAAAATGCAAACTATGTGCATTAAATATGTACAGCTTTTTGAATGTCAATCATACCTCAATAAGGTGGTTTAAATATGCAAACTAACCCATAGTGACAAAAAGAAGCTCAGTGGTTGATTGCAGAGGGGTGTAACAAGGGGAGGCAGGGATTACCCAGGGCCATGAGAAAACTGTCCAGAGTGATGGATATGTTCACTATCTTGATTGTGGTGATGGTTTCGTGGGTGTAGACATATGTCAAAACTTATCAAATTGTACACTTTAAATATGTACAGTTTGTTGTATATCCATTATACCTCAATTCATCTATTTTGAAAAATATTTTTTAAAATTGAGTTTAAGATCTGAAGGATGATTAGTATGAAACTGTGGTGCAGAAGTTGGGGGAGGGGCGGTGGGATGGGGAAGAGAGCACTCCAGGTAGAGAAAACAGTGCACAAAGTTTCTGAGGGGGGAAGGGTATGACATGTTTGAGGAGTTCAGAAAAGTGTTATTTAGAAAGATTTGAGAGATCCAAGGGAAAAGTGGCAGGAGATGACGTCAGAGAGGGCGGCAGAGGCTAGATCATGCAGGGCCTCACATTCATCTATTCTTTTAGCAAATATTTGCTGAGTGCTCACTACGTGCCGGGAACTGTTCTAGGTGTTTGGGATTGTATTAGTTTGCTAGGGCTGCTATGTCAAAGTATCACAGACTGGTGGGCTTAAACAACAGAAATTTATTTTCTCACATTTCTGGAGGCTGGAAGTTGGAAGTCAAGGTGTTGGCAGGGTTGGTTCCTTCAGAGGGCTCTCTCTTTGGCTTGTAGATACCCGTCTTGTCCCTATGTCTTCACACGTCTTCCCTCTACACGTGTCTGCATCCTAATTTCTTTTTCTTATAAGGGCATCAGTCCTATTGGATTAAGGCTCACCCACAGGACCTCATTTTATCTTAATTACCTCTTTAAAGGCCCTCCCTCCAGATACAGTCATATTCTGTGGTACTGGCAGTTAGGACTTCAACATATGAATTTGGGAGAGGATGCAGTTCAGCCCGTAATAGGGATATAGCTGTGCACAAAACAAAGATGTGTGGTCTTGTGGAGGGGGTCTCATTCTAGAGGAGAGAGGCAGAGAACAAACAATAGTCATAACAAAGTATATAGACTGTTAGAAAGTGCAATGGAAAAAAGAAAAAGTATAAAATCTTTAAAAAAAAAAAAAAGGGGGCGGGGGGCCGGCCCCGTGGCCGGGTGGTTGAGTCCGTGTGCTGGGCTTAGGCAGCCCAGGGTTTCACCACTTCGAATCCTGGGCGCAAACATGGCACTGCTCATCAAGCCACGCTGAGGTGGCGTCCCACACGTCACACCTAGAAGGACCCACAACTAAAAATACACAACTGTGTACTGGGGAGCTTTGAGAGAAAAAGGAAAAATAAAATCTTTAAAAAAAAAAAGAAAAAGTAGGGCAGGATGAGGGGACTGGGAATATGAGCTGTGTGACAGGTGGAGGTGAGGATGGAAGCAAAGAAGGAAAGTTACAAATTTTGTTCTTTATCCTGGCGGCAATGAAAAGCTATTGGAGGGTTTGAAACAGAGGTGGGACATGATATTTGCTATTGAAAAACATCACTCTGCTTATGGAAACTAGAATAAAGAGTGGGAGAGGCAGGTAGGAGGATATGGCAATAGTCCAGATGCAAGGTTATGCTGGCCCAAATTAGGCTGGTAGGAGGAGGATGGGATAATGTTGATAGATTTAAGATATGTTAAGGAAATTGAATCAATAGGATTTTTTTTCTGCTTTATCTCCCCAAACCCCCCAGTACATAGTTGTATATCTTAGTTGCAGGTCCTTCTAGTTGTGGGATGTGGGACACTGCCTCAAAGTGGCCTGACGAGCAGTGCCATGTCTGCGCCCAGGATCCGAACCCTGGGCCGCAGCAGCTGAGCACACGAACTTAACCACTCAGCCACAGAGGCGGCCCCAATAGGATTTGGTTTTTGATTGAATGCGGAGTGTAAGGAAAATGGACAAAACAAGGATGACTCCTAGGATTCTGTCTCACAAAACAAGATGGATGATGGTGTCATTCGCTGGGATAAGGAACACTGAAAGAGGACCTGGCTTGGGAGAGAAGATCATGAATTTGATTTTGGATGTGGTGCGTGAACTGCCTGTATGATACCAATGGTCAATTAGGTATGTGGGCCTGGAGGTCAGAGGAAATGTGTGGATTGGACGTACAGATCTGGGAACCAGCAACATATAAACTGTAGAAACAATGGGAGTGGATGAGGTCATCAATGCCTGGCAAGACTACTTTGTTTCTCTGGTCTGTTTGCTCTCCCACTTATAGCAATGACAGTTTCACACTTTCTCCATCCTCTGCAAGACTTCTACCACCTGGACTCAATCAACACACAAACATGTACCACCACCACCACTATCATCATCAACTGACCCCCGGATTCCAACCTCTCCTCCTGAATCTTGCCCACTATTCCCTTTCTCATCTTTTTTAAAAATTATTTTATTGAGGTCACGTTGGTTTATAACATTGTGTAAATTTCAGGTATCCCTCTCTCTTCTGTATCTTCAGTCACTCCCTCTTTATTTTCTCCATCTTATCATCATTTAAAGATGCTCAAGCCTTTCACATCTTTAGAACAACTTTCCTCGAGCCCACTTCCCCCTCTAGCTATCATTCTTTTTTCCCCTTCATTGTTAAACTTCTCCTAAGAGTTGTCTATTCTCACTGCCTCCATTTTTTCACTTCCCACTCACTTTTCACTCTACCTTAATCTGTATTCCACCCCACCATCAAGTGAAATCTTTCAAGAAGGTGGTCAGGACCTTCATGTTCCTAAATCTAATGGGCAATTTTTTATTCTCTTTGTCCTTGATATCTCAGAAGCATTTGTAACAGTTGACAGCAGTTGAGAACAAAGGTTGCTCTCTTAAAGTGCCAGGCTCACTTCATTCATGTATGAAAAAAATATCTGCCAAATAGTCAAGTCTAAATAACCATAGTTTGTCTGTCGTTCTTTCAAGTAAATGTGGAGTTCCATGAAAAAAGCAGCTAGTTCAGTTTGTAACTCAACTGAGCATGTTATTTCTTTTGAGACGACCATCACACTTTTTTATGCAGAAGTGCTTTGTGTATTCTTTTTATTTTATCACACAGAATATTAAAAAGACCTTACTCAAAGGTTGAAATTTAATCAAATTAATACATTTTATTGCTTCATCAAGTAAAAATTGGATTTTTTTCTTTCTTCAAGTGTGCAGTGATGAAAAGTACAATGACTATTAGTACAGTCTGATGCCACTGCCTTGTTTCACCCACCATTGCTTTTGCACCATCGGTGAAAATGTTCACACAGTAAAAAGGAAAGAGCAGGGCAAATAATAACTATTATTAAGCAAATAGTTTTGACCTGTGGGATCTTGGAAAGGGACCTCTAGGGACCACGATTTGAAAAGCATCATGTTAGATTAATCAGGATTTGCCCCTACACTGGTGCATAGAGCCACATTTCCTGAGAGGTGGATAGTGGAAAAAAGTGGGGTTCTGTTGGCATGGAAAAGGAACAGAATTGGTGTTGATAGCCAAGGAAATATCTTTTCATTGAAAGAAGCAGGTGTAGTGGGATAATTACGGGGAAAATGGTATAATGTGAGGTTTAATCAGAGAGTAGAATTTTGAATTAGGATAAATTTCTGCCGATTACCAGGGTAATCTAGAGTGTTGGAGTGGGTGGCTGAGTGGAGGAGAAGGTCATTGGAAACAAGGAGGTCAAGGGATAGAATGGCCAGGGTAATGGGTGGGTTGACCATGTGGACACTGAAGGCTCCCAGGATGATGGCAGCAGGACTTGCAGTAGAAAATAAGACTAAGAGCCAGTTGCTAAAGTCTCCAGTGGATACAGAACACTGGCCAGAAGTTCAGTTGGTAACAGGGACCAAGATGGAGAAGCGTTAGTACAGTCAAACAGTATGGACCTCAAAGGAGGAAGTAATGGCTTGAAAGTGACATTCGTCAATGTGGAGGACACCAGCCCCGCCTCCCAGCCTATGGAATGTGGGATGTTGAGAGACAAAGTAGACGCCATTTGTCTACAGAGAGAGCTCAGCCTACAGAGAGAGCTGCAAAGGAAATGTCATCCTCAGAGGAAAATCAGATTTCCATTAAGGTAAGAAGTTGGAAAAGATTGCTCAGAAAAGATGTTGAGGATGTAAAGGACTGTGATAGTTATGTAGCGGCCATTCCAGAAAGGGCATAATGGCAGTTTTTGGTTGCTGAGAGAAGAGTGAAACTTCGGGGAACAAGAAAAGAAACAGAGTATCATGGCAGGAAGTATATTTAGGAGATGGAGTGGGGGGAGGTATATGACTATAGGGGCTTAGAGTTGGGAAAAGACCTCTGAAAATAAACCTGTAAGCTACCCTAGATTTAGTCCTGCTGGCCTCTGGGAGGGCCAGATTTAGGCCTCTAGAATTCAGCTAAGTTTTGAAAAAAGGCCATGAGTTTATCAAGTCCTGAGGATACTAGGGATGGGCTTGGGGGGCGGGGAGGTGTAGGAACGGATGGTCTTGTGTTTTGTTAGACTAGAGGACACTTCAGCTAATTTTTTCAGAACAAAGGAACATCTGTCTCAAGTGTGCAAATCCATACCTCTCAAGAGATGGGAATGTTTGCAGCTGTGATATGAACTTCTCCAGTTTCTAACAATCCCATTCAAGTTATTTAAAATGGAAAGGGCTTCTACTACAGCAGCTATTCAGTTACAACAAGCGCAGTTACAACACTGCATGCTATAAACACAACAAAATTTGAGTTTAAAAAAAAGGCTATGAGAATATTATAAGTGGGACAAAAAAGGGCCAGGATTGTTCTTGGTTTAAATATTTTACGATATTACTCCAACCAAACAAAATAAAGGGATTTGTTACCTATACCTAAATAATCTCTAGTTATTTTTTTTATTTTAAAGATTGGCACCTGAGCTAACATCTCTTGCTGATCTTCTTTTTTTTTCCCCTTCTTCTCCCCAAAAACCCCCTGTACATAGTTGTATATTCTAGTTGTAGGTCCTTCTGGTTGTGCTATGTGGGACACCACCTCAGCGTGGCTTGATGAGTGGAGCCACGTCTGCACCTAGGATCTGAACCGGCAAAACCCTGGGCCGCCAAAGTGGAGCGTACGAACTCAACCACTCGGCCACAGGGCCGGCCCCACTATAGTTTTAATCTGAGCAGTGTCTTGGTTTGTCATGATGTTTTTAAGGCAATATGACTACAAGTAATCACTTCCATTGTGGTCAATTTGACCTAGAATGCTCCAGCACTAGTAGATGACTGAAGGTGAGAAGGTGGTTTGAGTTGCTGACGGATAAATTGCCATAGCAGTGTTCTCTTACCTATTTTCAGAGGCTTGCTAATGTGGCCACAGAAGAGTAGCGTTGCGCCCAGAACTCCTTGGTCCTTTGCAATCACAAAGGGACAGACCATCAGGGGCTCTCCATCATTGCTGAGACTATACAATTATGCAAACTCAAGTAACCCAGCTTAAAAGTACCTTTGGCCAATCCCATTACTGGGTATCTATCCTAAGAACCTGAGATCAGAAATCCCAAGAGTCCCTTGCACCCCTATGTTCATCGCAGCATTATTTACAATAGCCAAGACGTGGAACCAACCTACATGCCCAGAAACTGATGATTGGATAAAGAAGATATGGTATATATACACAATGGAATACTACTCAGCCATAAAAAAAGACAAAATTGGCCCATTCGCAGCAACGTGGATGGACCTCAAGGGTATTATGTTAAGCGAAATAAGCCAGTCAGAGAAAGACGAACTCTATATGACTCCACTCATAGGTGGAAGTTAACATATTGACAAGGAGATCTGATCAGTGGTTGCCAGGGAAAAGGGGGGTAGGGGGAGGGCACAAAGGGGGAAGAGGTGTACTCACAACATGAATAACAATAATGTACAACTGAAAGCTCACAAGGTTGTAATCTATCATAACGTTAATAAAAAAAAAAGTACCTTTGGCCAAAGTGTATTTTGATGACATAATCATTTGTAGCTTAGTTTTTATTGGCTAAATATGATTTTATTTGGGGATTTTGCTTCAAAGACTAGGAGCTTGTTTGGGCGTGTGTAACCAGATTAAACTAGAATTGGCTTCTTAAACATGGAGTTTAGGTGCTTTAAATGTTGGATTTTGTTTATTTAGTAAAGTTACCGATTCTAAATACATATCTAGACTCTGATTTTATTCCACGTGCCAACGTTAAAAATGCATTTTATAGAGTTGTACAGAGAATCTCAAAGTTTGTATAGTCACTCCTATTTTACAGATTAAAAAACTGAGACTACAAGAGGCAAACTTGCCCAAGGTCACACACAACTAGTAAGTGTCGACGATGAGGTTTTACCCAGATCTGAATGCCTCTTACCCATGCTCTTAAACCACCGCACTGCACCGTAGTACACCTGCCTTCTGCAGTGGACATTTGGAAAAATACTTAAAACTGGATTATAGGCCTGGCCACTTTTGAAGTACAAAATCACACGGGCTGAAGTGAAGTATAATTATATACAAGCTACATCTTAAGTATGTGTTATTGCAGGATCTCCCTGCCATGGCTTACTCATCCTGACCATTGAAATCGTTTGTGCCTCTGTGATGAAATGTTCCCAGATGTGCTGTGGCATGCATGCTTACCTTAAAAACATTGTTTTCAAGTATATTAGTTCAGTCTGCCTTCCAAGTGTGCCCATGAAGTGAGTGGATAAGTAGGTGAGTGTGACAAGTTATATACATCTTGGATACTTAATGAAATTTTAGTGCTGCCCTTTGGCGTGTTCCCTCAACAAGGTGTCCCAAAAGTCTCAGTGCAGTTTTAAGCTTTAAATAGAAATATATTTCATTGAACACCTACAAGATTACTTGAGAAAAATCCCAGATTGGTCTGCCTTTTATGAGAGAAGCCAAGGAGCTAAGCATGAAGTGCAGAGTCACAGGGAGAACAGGCTTTGGAAAGGAACAGAGTGAAAGGGTGGAGACAGCAAGATAGCAGAAAGCTACTCAGGGCACGATGTGGGACCTCCTTGACAACCCTTAACCTTTTCAGTAAAGTTACCAAATTTAGAAAATGCTGACTATCTGGATCTCTTATGGGAAATGGCAAAATTCCTCTGGGTTTCATGCAGGACAGAACCAAGACAGCATGCATGAGTGTCTGACAGCATGGAGGCACTGAAGTATGAGGATGTAAAAGCATGGAAATCCTCTGGAAAGTTCTGAGATATGAGCTGGAATTGGGGGTGACCCAAGCCAGTATCTGGGCTACACCATCATTAGATAGTGTGGACCCCCCCTTGAATTTTTACAACAAAGTTGACTAGTCTCAGTGGCCCATAGCCTTTATTTCTTTCTTCGTCAGGTCTCAGATTCTTCATAATAATAACTAACATGTACTGAGTGACTTCTATGTTCTAGTCTCTTTACAAACATGCACTATTTCCTCTATTCAGGCCGTCATCTGAAGAAAGCTTTTACAGATGAAGGATCTGAGCTCAGAGAAGCTAAGCAACTTACCCCACTTTCCATAGCTCGTGACTCTGTGCTTCTTCTAGTAAAACCACACTACCTCGGAGGCCTCATTCCACAGTCATCTTCTATATTCAAAAGGAATTCCTGACTTTTGCTTCTTGTCCCTTAATATTATGCCTGAGACCGTCTCCTTGTCTTGGTCAATTTTCTCTGGCATAGTGAATAGAGAGCTGGTGTAACAGTGTTGTAACCTGACAGGTGCAAAGAGAGCAAGTGCCTGGGTTGCCACAACAGAAGGTAAAAACCATCCTTAGCTCTGCCCACAGGCTCACTAAGTCATAGGCTCCTCTTGGTGTCACTGAGGCCACCTCAAGTTCCTGGAGCATGTAAAATGTTCCTACTATTTAAACAATAAAACAAAATCATTCATACATAGTGTTGACATTTAGTAGTCAATTCAATAAATGTTCTTGACTAAGTGGTAATGTAGTAATTTTTATTTGTTATATGGGTCATGGGGTAGAGAGGAAGAGAAATACAGAACATTTTTCTGTGGTTGATTCTATAAGTTTGAATGGGGAATCAGAGCAGGAGAAAGTCTATTTCCAGGACCTTGAACAGAAATTTCTGGCCAGACCTGCCACAGACTTGAAGTCCAGCAACCTCATTGTAGAGACGGGTGAGTTTTGAGGCCCAGCATGAAGAAAGGAATTGCCTGAGGTCATCCAGCTCTAGTGGGACAATGAGAATCAGTTCCTACTTTTGCAAAAAGTACTCAAAGCTATTAAAGCTGTCTCTCTGCTCTGCCACCAAATGCCTGCAAGTATGATTCCTACTACTTAATTTTTTCCAAGATGAGATATGGCAAGAATGAAAAGGAGAGGAGCTCTCAGCAAAGGCTTCCACAATGGAATAGCAATGCAGTATGTCTGAACAGTCTAGAATTAAACGAATGGCCCTTAACACATTTGTATGCCTGGATTTGCTGTCTGTCTGGATTGTCAGGGGATGAGAATGCAACTGAAGCCTCGTTGGTGTTCAACCCTGTTATAGCCACCTCTTCTAGTCCCAGCCCCTGCCTCGAGGTAATGGGAGAACTAGGCGATATTCCCCACTCCTCTCAGAAGGCCCTTCTCAAACTAACCTCAGGTCAAAAGTAGTACACCTATATAAAGGCTGTGAGCAATATGTTCTCCTGAGTCCTAATCCCAAGACTGCCAGTGTCAACGCCTAGCAGACTGCATCTCTCTGAAGTAGCTAAGGTAGGCTTTACCAAAAGGGAGGTCATTCATTCTTCAACAAACATTTGCTGACCAATGACTCTGTGCATGGCACGAGGCTAGGACATGACGATACAGAGTTGAACTGTGGTTGCCCTCCATGGGCTCCCAGTCAAGGAGGTGAAGCAGACGTAAACAGACAATTTCACAGGTCAGCTCAACATAAGCACCTATAATACATCAGGCACAATGCCACGCCCTGGGGATGCGAAGGTGGATAAGACCAAGTCCAGCCCTCACCATCTCAGAGACAAACAGGAAAACAATGACAATATGGTTTTTAACTGCTGTGAAAGAGGTCTGTCCAGGGAGCTGGGGAAACTCTGAAGAGAAGGATCTAAAGGGAGTGTTCATCACCAAACCATTGTGGCACTGAGAAAATCCTGGGAAATCAATTTGATTGAGGCAGTAAAGGCGCCTGTTTAACACTCTGGCTTCATCTGGTAAATCTGATTCGCTGCAAGCCATATAACCTCAAATCAGTTTCTGAGAGCTTGGGGCAAGGACAAGGAAATTCAGGGGAAAGTTTTGCCCATTGCCTGCCCTTCTGTAGCCTCCTTCCAAGTTGAGCTCCAGTTTTGATTTCTCCTTATCTAAAAGGCCTTTCCCAGGAAGAATCCTAAACTAATTCATTCTGATATGTGAAGGACTGGTAATAGCAGTGTCTCCCAGACTTGCCTGAGGATAAGAATCACCTGGTGTCATTCCTAATTGTGCTGTTAACCTTTCTCCTGGTGTGATATTGTGATTTATAATAAGAAATATATACTTATCTTCCTTCCAATTTCTGGCACAGAGCTCCTAAATCCCTTGGAATTTCCTAAGTGATGAGAGCAATAAAGATGTCTTGATAGTCATAATAAACCTCTTTCAACCACACCTGAGTTAATGTTAATAAGGTGGCTTTTGGAAAGCACCTAAGGATTGGGGCTGGTTGCCAGGGGGACCAACCAAGTGATTAGAGGGTTGGAACTTTCCATCCCTCTGACCTCCAGGGAAGGGAGAGGAGAATGGAGGTGGAATCAATTACCAATAACCACTGATTTAATCAATCATGCCTGTGTAGTGAAGCCCCCATAAAACCCCAAAAGGAGCGGATTCAGAGAGCTTCCGGGTTGGTGGACCAGAACACTTTCATGCGCCACCATGCTGGGCCTCAAACTCAACAGAGTGCTTGAGGTCGAGAGACTCCTTTGAGACCTCACCTTATGTATCTCTTCTTCTGGCTGTTGATTCATATCGTTTAATATCCTTTGTAATAAACCAGTAATCTAGTGAGTAAAGTGGTTTCCTGAGTCCTGGGAGCTGCTCCAGCAAATTAATCAAACCCAAGGAAGGGGTTGTAGGAACCTCTGATTTACAGCCAGCCATTCAGAAGTACGGGGAACAACCTAGACTTGTGATTGGCCTCTGAAGTGGAGGGCAGTCTTATGGGACTGAGCCCTTAACCTGTGTGATCTGATCCTATCTCCAGATAGATAGTGTCAGAATTGAGATGAATTGTAGGACACCCAGCTGGTGTCAGAGAATTGATTGGTGGTGTGGGAAAATCCCACTCTTTAGAATCGTTGGAGAAGAATCTTACCTGGAAATTTTTATTCAATAGGTCTGGGGTAGGTTCTGGGAATCTGTTTTAACCAGGGCTCCAGGTGACTCTTATCTTCAGGCAGATTTGGGAAACCATGATATAAAGCATTATCCCCAGGAATTCACAATAAAGGCTTTGATTGCTAATGTGGAATCTACAACACGCATACCTACGTAGCAGAATGTCAAGATTTAAAAAAACGTAATAATAAAACATACCGTATGTTTGAAGGGCATCCCAAAGTTACATTATCACGTCCTATAAATATTAACACATTAGAACCTCCTAACAGCCTGGTAAACTGGGTAGGCAAATTTGTCCCTATTTTAGGGATGAGGAAATCCCGCCAGAGTGTAGCTTGTAATATAATTGAAGAGAAATCAAATACACATTAAATGTTGCAAGAACAACACAAAACAAGATGCCTACTTTTGCAGAAGAATACCTTATAACACAGTATACAAGGTCTGAAGGGATATGGAGCCCAACGGTGGCCTGAAGGGCAGATAGGAGTGCAAAGCCTCCCAAAGGTAGGACATATGTCTGCATTTGGAAACTCAGTTATTTTCTATGGCACCATGAAATTTTTCTACACTGGATCCTCATGTGAACTGTACCAGTTCCATTTTCCACAACCACATATTATACCACAAACCAGTTTGACCTGCAAGGGAAGTACAAGCTTTGGTCCTTTTGCAATGCTCTGCTGCCTAACCAGTTTGTTTGCAAAATGACACGTGGCCGGGTCAAGATGGAGATGCCCCCGTGAAGGGAGGGTGGTTGTTGTATGAGGTATTGCTTGGATCCTTTCTGGGCCTACTTAGGGCTTCAGATGCAGTGGAGTTGAAGGATTTCATTTCATCCAATTGTGCTGATGTCTTTTCTGGATCAGGCATTGTGCTGGCAGCTGTGGGTGAGCTTTCAGGAATTCATAGTCTAGGTAGGAGAGAAAGGAAGACATATACATACATGCCTGGTGATTACCTAAGTCAGGAAGAATTGCAAAGCAGAATAAGCAACGTTCTGTGGTGATGAAGCAGGAGTTAATAGTTCTCATGGAAGATCCTAGAAGGTTCATTGGAGGAAGTGGCATTTCCACTGGGCCTTGAAAGATAGGTAGGTCTTCCAAAGACAGAGAAGGGCATTATAAACTGAGGGCATCGGTGAACAAAGGCATCAGAATCCTGAGCCCAAGGGAGATCTACTGTCATCCCATTGCTCTGGTGGGGAAACTGAGAATTCTTTGGGCCTTATACTTGGGGGGAGGGGACGTGTGGTAGCTGCACCTTACTCTTCCTTTCTGAACATCATTAAAATTTAATTTTGAAAATTCTATCTTTAATGATACTCCAAGTGGCCTATGAACGTTAGTGACAGCACAGTCTCCAGCAGTTTATTGGGTTAGAGTATTGGGTGCATCAGAAAAGGATTACAGAGGACCCTATATACCATGCTAAGGAGTTGTAGGTACTGCTGAGACACTGAAAGGTTTTAAGCAGAAGAGCATACAGTCACCTGTACATCTTAGAGAAATCCCTCTGGTTCTGTCTGGGAGACGGTGTAGATAAAGGCAAGAGTGGAAGGAGAGAGTTCAACCAGGAGGCTACTGTAGGCATCCAAGCAAAAAGTCAGGGGCCTAAAAAGAGTCTGTAGCGCTAAGGATAGAGCAGAGACAGGAGGTCAAGACCTGTCTTAGAGGTAGAATCAACTAGCCTTAGGTACTCACTGGATGTGTGTGTGTGTGTGTGTGTGTGTGTGTGTGTGTGTAGGAGAGTAAGACGGGGGAGGAGTCAAGGGTGACTGCCTAACAAGTGCAAAGAGAGATGACCCTCAGTAAGAGTCTCCAGTCTCCTCAACGGGTCGCAGGAGGGAAGGGGAGGGGGCAGGCTAGAGACCGAGAAGGAAGAAGTTTGGAGCACGGAGAAGTGAGAAACCCGAGAGGCCAGGTGGCATAAGGAAGCCCCGCCCCCCGGCTCCGGACCCGCCCCCGACTCCACCTCTTCTCTCTCTTCCCACCCCCCCCAACCGCGGCTCATCCTCGAGGGCGGAGAGAGGTGGCATTTGAGTCCTCCGGTATCCCAGCAGGCAGTGCAGTCTAGAGACGCTGACAAAGGACCGGAGGAGCAGTCGCAGCTGCTTTCCGAGGAGCCGGTGTTGCGAGGTGAGAGTCCCCCACCGCCCGGTCACCCACTTCCTCCGACTTCGGGAAAACGTGGAAGTTACGTTGCCGGGAGACCCCGCGGAAAGAATGAGCCATACTCAAACCCAGAGCTTGGCTCTGTGACTGACAGCAGGGCTCCGCGGCGCCGGGATGCGAGTGGGAGGTGGGGAGGAGGCAGATGGAATCCTTTCTGCCCCATCTCTGACTGTCAGTTGCCCCACAGCCCGGGGATCCTGGCCCCAGGGTCTGGCTGGCCCGTGTGTCTCTCTCGTGCCCCGGCGGAGGCAGCAGGCTCGGGATCCTCCCGGTGCCTGCCCGGCAGAGTTCGGTTGCCCCGGGGATGCGACTCCAGGGACAACTCTTCGGCGGATGTTGTGAGGAGGGCTTGGGAAGGGAGATTGACTCCCTGGTGGGGGTGACACCGTCCTCGCCCTTCCTCCTCCTTCCTCCTGTTCAACTGGTCCCCCCAGCGAGCAACTGGAAGGAAATCGGCGGGGCTGGAGCGAGGTGTCCCGGGATGGCTGGAGGGAGGTGAAAGTGGGGTGGAGAGGCAGGGAGGGAGAGCGAACGCCTTCTTGGAATAATGGGGGTGGGGGATTGGGGGTACGTGGCCTGTATCCTTCCCCCTTCCTGGACCTCCGCACGGATCCTGATGGTTGCACCAGCTGCTCGGCTGTAAACAGGCTCACATGACCGGTTTCACATGGAGCCGCCGGTGTGGGGACGCGGGCTGGAAAGGCTGGGCCCCATCAGGTGGAGCTGAAGTCCTAGGACGGACCGTTTGATACTCCCTCCCCAGCCCTCCAGCCCTTAATCAATGTTATGCGGTTTCCACTCTGGGGAAAGTAACTGACATCTGTCGTCTCCGGGGTGAAGTAGCATTTCTACCCCAGTAGAATCGAAGAGACCTCACATGGGGGAGCGAGAGGGCAAATATTAAATGAAAACGGTCCCACATTTTTGACCTTTGAGGGAAATAAGAGATGGACACAAACCTGAAAAATTGGGTCTTTTAGGATCTTGCCTAAGAAGCGGTCCCATTATTTCGAAATGCATTCGAAAGAATTCCAGACAGAAAAGGAAAAGTCTACTTTTTCAGGCAGGGCACACATGGGATTTAATATATTCTTGATGATGAAAATCGAGTCCACATTTCCTCTAAGAGCTGGGAAATCTCTCTGCCTATAAAATACTCTATACAGGATATTGAATAGGGAGTGGACACCAACTTTTAGATCACACATATATTTGGTATAAAGCAGTGGGAAGTTTGGAAAACAGGAAATGGGACCAAGTGTGCCTTTCACGTTGTCCAGGTCTACATGTCCAAACAGGATGCAAGATTAAACTACGTTCTGAAACATTTCTCGAATTCTCAAAATAAGAAGTTTACTCAAATACCAGGATATTTGAGAATTTGGAATTTGAAAAATTCACAAAATTATGAGGGGTAGTTGTGATGGATTCCCTTTATGTGTAATACATAATTAAATGTAATGGACAATATTCAGTATAAAGTCACCCCTTTATAGGTAAAGATAGAAAATAGAACAAATAGCTTATAAAGTAATGCTTGTTTCTCCCCTGAAATTGTTCATGCACATTTTCTTCCCAAATATTTTATTTTTAAATTTTTTTCCTCATGGAGCTTTTACATTTAACTCTCATTTCTGAAACATCAAACAAGAAACTACAGGAAAAGTTTCCCCATCCTATACTAGCCCAATAAAGTGATTTGCTATTCTTCTCTTTCTGTTTTTCAAACAGTTTAAGATGAGAAATAGAGGAATTTTAAATCTTGTTTAACTTAGCGGATGATCAGTGTTGCTCTGAATCTTGTTTTGCCACCTTATAGCATTCTGAAGAATCTTGCCCTACGTAAAATATATTAAGTGATTTACTCTTTGAGGCCCTCCATTTCCTCATCTGTAATATGAAAGTTTTGTTTTAATTTCCAGGGTCCCTTATAGCTCTCAAATACTATAAAAGAGTGCAGTGTTTTATTAGGAACTATCCTTGGACAAAATAAGCTGGTCAAATAAGCCAAGATGCTAGTATCCACTAAAAGAACGTGCAGTAAGTAACAAGAGGTATCCAGAGTCCTACCAGGAATAGGAATTGCACTCTGCGAAATTCTCATTAGGTAAATTAGTCATGTAGGTTGACCTGTACCTCTCCTCCTTTGTGTCTTCGCCATCAGGAAATTGAAGATTGCCTCAGCTAACTCCTGCCTCCAAAATTAGAAATAACAGTTCCACCTGACTTTCTTGACCTTCAGGGCACAGTACAAAGTGATTCTTTCACTCATTCCAGCTTCTTCCTGAATTGAGTGGGCTATGTGATCCGTGATGAAGTTAAAATAGAAAAAGGCTCTAGCGAGGTCTCCCTTTGGCAGTACCTTGGTTAGGCCACCAGAACGAATGTCTTTTTTCCCCCAGCTTTTCAGGGTTTGAAATTTAATTTGGCCGGCACATCTAGAAATGATCAGTCGGTCTCAGAGATTGAGTCACACTAACCAAACTCACAAAAGATTTCTGTGTTAATAGGAAGCCAGTTTACTAACTTCCAGTAACAAGTAGAACTGCCAGGCAAGCCATAAGACTCATGTACAAGCCAGGGCACCAAACTGCTCTCAACCTCCCGTTTTTCTAGGGTCTATGTGGACTGCATCTTTCTTAAAACACCTAGTGGTGGATACACTCAACAAAATTACAGCTTTCTTTTATATAAAGACCATTTCAGTCACACCTTTGTATAGATATATTCTAGTCACCTGATGGAACGTGGGCCACCTGTACAACATCTCTAAAATCTGTTTCCTCTCCATTCTTACTGCCTTTGTCTAGGTCCTCATCTCTCCATGCCACATTCATTCAACAGTTATTTTTTACTATAACTACACTGGAGTCAGGCGCTGTGCTTGACTGGTCAATGGCAACCTGTTTCCTATTTCAGACCTTATCCAGTCAGTTCTCTGCTTAAAGGTTTCCCATTGCCTGCAGCAGTGGTTCTCAAAGTGCGGAGTGCATCTGAATCATCTGGAGGGTTTCTTTAAAATACATGGCTGGGCCCCAACCCCAATATTTCTGATTCGGAAGGTCTAGGTGGGACCCAAGAATTCATGTTTTTAACAAGTTCCCAGGTAAAGTTGCTGTTGCTGGTCCAGCACCACATTTTGAGAAACACTGGCGTCCAGAGTCAAGTCTAAACCCCTAAACTTGGCTTATAAGATCTTTTACCATTTGCCCCCAGCTTACCTTTCCAGCCTTATCTCTCGCCACTCCCCCATACGTGCTATTTCTTAAACATATGCAATACCAAACCTCATTTTAAGAATCCCTTTCATGCCTCTACACATGTTCTTCCTGGAATTCACCCCCTCTCCACTCCTTATTCAAGGCAGACCGTGAACTCTTATTTAAGGGAGACCGTCACTTTCTTTATGCTCCCAGAGTATTTTGTATCTACCGGCATTTTAACACTTGTCACATCATATCCTAATTACTATGTATATCTGTTTTTCCTGCTAGACTGAGTTTTTGGAGGGCTGTGACAATGTTTTCATCTTTTCTCCATGTTCCTTAGCGCAGAGCCTGGTAGATAATAATAAGTGCTCAGTAAATGTTTGTTGAATGAATTTGTGATTCTAGAACTTCCAAGAGTGCTACTTGTAGCAACATATATATTTCATATAATAAAGTGATATGAATTTTGCTTTGAGAATGGTACATACATCTTGAAGTAACTGAAGACATATCGGGATATTATAAAACAAGGGTTGGAAAGAACTCATTAAAAAAAAATGTTTTAGAAACATTACTGAAGGGCATCCTTATGTTTTTAAATCTTAGAACATACACTACTCAGCTTTTACATCTTGATATGTAGTAGCCTATCACTACCTATCATTTATAGCAGTCAATCCCATTAGTAAGATATCAAATTATACAAAAAATCTAGAAAATGTATAAAGACAAAATTGCCTAATATTGAGCAATCAACTATTTAGAATATAAGGTGAACATTATGACATCGCTTGTGAAAGAGTTGACTTAAGGAACATGCCATCAAAAGTCCTAGTGGACAATACTGGAAATTCAATGAGGGAGAGGGCTCAGCTGATGAAATGGTAAGGAAGGAGGTTTTAATACTACTGAGCCTAAAGCAAAAGAACTTATTGCTCTTAACTGTTTAGTATTTCGTTGGCCATGGGCAAGGACTGCACCAAGTATGGAGGAAGGAGATAGCGCCTGAGCCCAGATAAAAGGGAACTGGCCTGGGGGTGGAACTGGGAACCCCAATCAGAATAAGCACAAGAGCCAGGGACAGGTAGTAAGTAGCTGGTGTACTGTAGCCAAGAAGGTGGGTCACCTTTCTGGGGAAATCTGTACTTTGAATCATCCTTAACCATTTCCAAACTTTGAACCACTTCAGTACAAGAATCCCTAAGGACCACTAATTTCATTTGATTTTTCTTGCTGCCTCCCTTGCCCCCAAAAGGGGGCAGAGAGCAAATGACAATATGCTTTTAAAGTGGTTTCTGTGTTCTTTAACAGTCTCCACGTTTTGAATCGATAGTGGTAAAAGATAGTGAAACTCCCCTCTTTATCTTAGAGTCGAGTCTCTTCCTTCCTCTGCTCAATCCAAAGAGACAAAATAATCACACTGGTCTCCTGGACTGATGGTGGAAAGTGTGTGTGAGGATTTCAGTGTGTTTAGACTTTGTGTGTGTGTGAGAGAGAGAGAGAGCAAGAAAGTAAATTTGCAAACTGGTCACAAGGTGGTGTACACACATAAGGTTTTCCTTCAAATTTCCTTCATGATTGCATCTCCGTGCCTTTGGTATGGAGGAAAAGGACAGGGCAGTTTCCTGGACCACCAGCTCCCAGCTGCACTATCTCCCCATGAGGTCAAGATATGTTGGAGCCTCGGATTTTTAGATGCGGCTGGCCCCGTTGGGCACTGTGGAGCCCAGTGAGATGATGAGAGGGAGAGTGGGGACAGGCAGCTGGGAGTGCTGATCCTCTCTGGTCTCTTTCTACCCCAGCCCACGGCAAGCGGCCAGCAGAGATTTACTGTTCCTCTAATTGAGAGCCTTTGCCTGTATTTTATGAACAAAGCATGTTCAGCTATGGGGAAGGGGAATGTACCGCGATAGAGGAGACAGTTGTTAGTAGACACCTGCAGGTTGACTGACACGTTCACTGTCTTCTGCTAAGTGCCTAACACTGAGCTTGGGTCTATGCGGGACGCTAAAAGCAAAAACCCCACAGAAAAACAATATGGCATTATGCCTGAAATCTGGAGAGTCAAAATTAATCGCATCACACAAGTGTCAAAATATTGTCCATGCAGTAAGTATTTTAAGAAATAATGTCCTAGAACTAGTAAGATCCATGTAGATCAGAGTGGCAGAGCAAGGCTACAAAGAGGGGGAATTTGAACTAGGCTTTGAAGAATGAGTCAAAGTTTGGTGTCCAGAGAGGAAGAATAAAATAAACTTTGGCTATTAATGCCCTAATGAATAGCTACTGACAGGCATAGCTATTCTTTCATAATCTGGAGAAGGAAATGTGTGCAACTTAGTAAGTGAAATTGTCTCTCGATTTTTTCTTTATAAAACTGAAAAGGAAAAACATGCATCAAAACCTGAATTTTGGATCATCCTTGGAGAACTCATCTCTTCTGGAAAAGCAGGGAGACTTTCTAGAGATGAGGACATGCATGGCAGTCAGTGTCAGGGAGGCGGGACTTTTGAACTGAGACACAGAGGAGATGATTACAGTATAGGGAAATGGGAGTCTGGAGACCAGAGTTCTGCCACCAGTACCCTGTGCAACCTTGAGTAAGTCCCTTAACCATACTGGGCCTGCTTTCCTCATCGGTAAAATGAGAAGGGTTGGGAGCTAACATTGTTTGACTTTGTGTGTGCTTGACTTTTGGAAAGCAACCTTATAAACTGATCTTCAGTAAGGTTTTACCGGCTTAGTATATAAACTGTCCCCCCAATTTTTGCACTTTATCATTTTGCGGTATGGATTGGAGCAAAGAGAAAGAAGTGTTAGTCTCCGGAAAACCATCCATTAAAGGCAGGTATTACGCTTCATTATCTTTGTTATCAGAGTCTCTAATATCGCTCTGGTGATAATTCCTCCTGTTGCTAATTCCTCCCTAATTTCCACTGTTTGGAGTTTAAGAGGCAACTTATATTTTAGCCAAGATAAGTGAGAAATGGGCACAGGGATATGAAAAGAAATAATAAAATGCTCAAAAATGATTAAATACATCTTTAATGGTGACCAGGGGATAAACAGCCTATTCATGATTCATGGGAAAATGTGTATACAGTCAACTTGTAAAGAGAAGGCTTCAAAATTAAAAGAATAAGAATTTGTACTAAGCCAATATTTAAAGCTAGTAAAATTTCTATTCCGTGCCGACTAACTTCTCCTTAAGGTTAGAACCAAGAGTTTAGCACTTGTTCCATGTGGTTAATTTTGACTTCTCAGTGAGATTTATAAACCATCTCGTACTCCTTTATAACAAAGAGTTTTACATTTCCTAAGTTTGCAAGTGATCTTAAATAAACCTTTGATTTTCTCATTGTAATGAGTTTCTGTTGCATGTAAAATTATTTTAAATAATTGAAATCATTCTATTTAACACATAGTTTAAGGTTTTCAATGTTACTAAAGGATCATAAATCGGAAAATGCAGTTAACAGAGATTTTTGACACATTGTTTCTAAATTCCATCTTGTGTTTCAGAACTGACACCCTTTTCAAATTAGGCCCTAGTAGAGTTGTTTAATTTGGCCCTTTGTTGTTGTTTTTTTACTTTTGAAAAGGCATTCATTGGGTTCAGAAATCAAAAGATACACAAAGGTATGTAGAGCAAACTTCCCTTCCACCCCTGTCCCCGGTCACTCAGTTTGTCTCTGCAGGGCAGCCCTGGCTATCCTTCCAAAGATATTTTACCCATATCCCAGAAAATAGGTTTACATATTCTTTTCTCTCCCTTTTCCACATACATGGTAGCATACTCTACGTTCTGCATTGCACCTTGTGTTTCTCACTTTACGCTTGAGGATCAGTCCTTACGCACACTACACAAAGAGCTTCCTCTTTCTTCTTTTTTTTTTTAAGATTTTATTTTTTTCTTTTTCTCCCCAAAGCCCCCCAGTACATAGTTATGTATTTTTAGTTGTGGGTCCTTCTAGTTGTGGCATGTGGGATGCTGCCTCAGCATGGCCTGACGAGCGGTAACATGTCCACACCCAGGATTCGAACCAGTGAAACCCTGGGCCGCCAAAGTGGAGCGCTCGAACTTAACCACTCGGCCACGGGGCCGGCCCCTTCCTCTTTCTTCTTGATGGATATCTGGTCTCCCAACGAATGGCTATATCATACTTTATTTAATGAATCCCCTATTAATGGACAGTTGGGTTGTTTCCAACCTTTTGCTATTGACAACTAGCTCTTAGTGAGTGCGAAGCTTCGTTCTAGTTGCTTCACATAAATTATTTTATGTAATCCTTAGTGCTGCCAAAAAATCCTTTCACATACATGATTTCACACAAGGGGAATATTTATGCTGGACAAATTCCTAGAAGTAGATCTCTAGATCAAAGGTGTGTGCATTTAATTTTGGCAGATATAGTGGATGTGCCAATTTATATCCCCGCCAGCAGCACTGAGAACATGCCTGATTGCTCACACCGTGTGCTATCGAACTTTTTGATTTTTGCTCATCCGACAGGTAAAAACGTGTATTTCAGTATAGCTTTAGTTTGTATTTCTCTTGTGAGTGAGATTACACATCCTTTTGTAAGTTTAAGAACCACTTATATGTCCTTTTCTATAAAATATTGTAGCATCTGCTCATTTTTAGATTGAGTTGTCTTTTTCATGATGATTTGTAGGTCCTCTCCATATAGTAGGGAAGTTAGACATTGCCTATGATATGAATTAAAAATGTTCTCTTGGCTTTGATTAAAAAGTTTTTTGCCATGAAGAATTTTAGAAGTTTTTATATAATTGATATTATCAATATTTTTTGGTTTCTGGTTGTTAGAAAGCCTAAGATTATAAAAAAAAGATTTCCCATGGTTTTTAGTGTTTTGTGGTTTTATTTTTTTACATTTAAAGCTTTGATCCTTCGAAGTTTACCCTAATAAAATTTGAGGATTTTATAAGGAGCGAGGGATAAATTCAACTTTTTTTCCCTAGATAGATACCTGGTTTTACCAACATTTATTGACTAAACTATCTTCTACAAATCAGAGATGTTGCCTCTTATCATAAGCTAAATTCTCGTCCTAACAGAGTTTTAGAATGAGATGTTGAAGATTATGTAGTGATGCTAAGTTTGGATGTTCTAGTCCTCATAGTCAAGCTTACCAAGAAAGTAATTATGGAGCTTATTATTTCCTGTTGAAAACAATAACATACCAAACTTCTGAGAGCACATTATCCAAATAGAAATATGTATGGCTCTCGGCAAAAGAAATTCATGGCAAATAAAAACTGAGAATTATTTAATCAGATGCTTTTCAGAATAATCTTTGTTTTGCTTTATTGAAGTGGACAGTTAGTTTGGTATAGTGGAAAAACACAGGACTGGGAGGCAAGAGACCTGCGGATGTGTTTTGTCTCAGTCTAGTCTCTTCCTCATTTAACAATAACAACAAACACTTAGAACATTGCCTGGCCTACGGTAAGTGCTAAAAGTTTACATATATTAATTCATTCAGTATATGTAATTAATAAAAAGTTTGTAATCTTATGAATTATACAAATGTTAAATATTATTACTTCTAGAAATGCTGATAGGCCCTTTCAGTTCAGGGAAAAAAAACCCACTGACACTATTATGAGCTACAGGCATGCTATATAGTATATGGCTGTAAAGTAGAGTGATGATCCTAGGACAGCCTGTGGGCCACAGCCTTCCCAGCGTTCCCCCTTACCTTCACATTTTTATGCCTTTGCTTATGCTGTTCCCTAAGTCTGAATGTCCTCCCTCCCTACACCCCCCCAACACAGAAGTGTGTACCCTTTTTTCCTTTAAGGACTACCTCCAATGTCATCTCCTGGCCTCTCTTCCAGGGAGAATTATTCATGTGGTCTTCTAATTCCCTGGCACTTTATATACATTACCATAGAGGGAGCTTAAATATTTATTTTGTTTCATCAGTTGGTCAGTTGAGTTTCTTGAAGGCGGGGCCTGCACGTTATTCATCTTGGTATCTCTGCGCAGCTCCTGACGTAGTTCCTGGCCTGTAATAGATGTTCAGCTGGAAGAAAAGAATAAAAATTTGCATGCACGATTATACAGTAGCCTATTTGATAAAAGCTGGAAAGGCCTCAATCAGAATGAGCGCGTGTGAGTCCTGATAGCTGGCAAAACCAAACAATTGAATCATTTGTTATGTTTCTCTTTGTATGAGAACCTGAACGCCGAGTATTAAATGGTTTATGGCCTCTTTTAAAAGGTGTGATCTACAGGGTGAAAATCAGACATTTTCTGTGATTGTATATTTTAGCATTTGCATTTTATTTTAAAAAGCCACACTTAGGGTTCTAGCTAAATGAGTGTTGTTGATTAAAATTAGATTAGGAAATACAGAAACATTGCACTTACCAGTCAGACTTCTGCCAGCTACAACTATCTGGAACATATTCAAAAGCCCCAGAACGAATCCAGAAAGGTCTCCGAAGTTGGAAGAAAATAGCTCTCATAAAGCCTGTGCAGATGACGTAGGAAGGGAGGCACAGCGCCACTCGCATGCCAGAGCCGACTTACTGACTGAATTCTCATAGAAAATTCCAAGGACTGCTTAGCAAGTGTAGATATTCGGCTTCCTTTCAAGACGTTTTTGCTTGTCTTGGGTTTCGGTAGAAAAAAGGTTAAAAGAATTCTCCCACCCGTGCTGACAAAAGGCACTAACTAAAGCATTGTTGAAATGAGTGTAAAAGTGATTCTCATGTTTTTCTCCCATAAATTGTGGTAACTTACTTTGTTTTATTTTATTTATTTATTTTTTTGCTGAGGAAGATTAGCCCTGAGCTAACATCTTTTGCCAATCCTCCTCTTTTTTTGCTTGAGGAAGATTAGCCCTGAGCTAACATCCATGCCAGTCTTCCTCCACTTTATATGGTGGGTCATCACTGCCACAGCATGGCATCTTGAGTGGTATAGGTCTGCACCTGGGATCCGAGCCTGAGGACCCCCGGCCACTGAAGCAGAGCGTGCTGAACTTAACCACTAAGCCACGGGGCTGGCCCCATATATTGTTTAGTCTTTAAGAATTCTGATTGGCTCAAATAAAATGTGTTGTGACAATATTTAATTTATTCTACTATTTAAAAAATGTGTTTTAAAAAGAGTAATGTCCCTTTGATCTCACCTTTTTGAAAGGGGCTGACTAATTTGAGGTAGAAAGCCTTCTTTACTCCTTTATTCAGGTATTTATGTAATTTATCATAGGTTGAAATCTTTTTTTTTTTTTTTTGAGGAAGATTAGCCCTGAGCTAACTACTGTCAATCCTCCTCTTTTTGCTGAGGAAGCCTGGCCCTGATCTAACATCTGTGCCCATCTTCCTCTACTTTATATGTGGGACGCCTGCCACAGGATGGCTTGACAAGCGGTGCCATGTCTATACTCGGGATCCGAACCGGCGAACCCCATGCACCAACCCAACCGCGGCACCACTGGGCTGGCCCCCATAGGTTGAAATCTTAAATGTGAAAAGAGCATGTGTAAATTTCTTTGCATAGCTTGGTAGAAGCTATATAAACAAGCCAAGAAGAAAAGTCAAAAGGCATGTTTAAATGATTTGGGGACCTATTTTAATGTATACTGAACATGCTTTTTGTGGAGGGACAGCAAATGACAACAGGTCTCATTCAGTTTACTTTCTCCTCTTTCTAGATTGCCAAAATGCTTTGGAGTTTTTAACTGACTTTAAGAAAAGTCCAAAATAGACTTGAGACTGTAAAAACAGAAGCTGCAGCAAGGGGGATTCAGTGCCAATGCATCAACAAAAAAGACAGCCAGAGTTAGTGGAAGGAAATCTTCCTGTTTTTGTGTTTCCCACGGAGCTAATATTTTATGCGGATGACCAGTCAACGCATAAGCAAGTGTTGACTCTGTATAACCCCTATGAGTTTGCCTTAAAGTTCAAAGGTGAGTCTCCTCGGTGAGTCTCCTCGGTCAATTTTATGGATTTTAACTAGTCCCTACTAATTTTTTACTTGTACAAACTAATTTTTTAAAAACCACTAATGGCCATTGTGACTTTTTCTTTCAGTTTTGTGTACTACTCCAAATAAGTATGTTGTCGTTGACGCTGCAGGTGCAGTAAAGCCTCAGTGTTGTGTGGATATGTAAGTCAAAATCACTTCCTGGTAACATGTTTTAAGTGTGTTAATATTTCTGTGTTTAACTTGAAAAAGAAAAGTCTCAAAGCTGTTCCCACATAGGGATTTATTATATTTTGAGTTTTTACTGAAAGTTTTAGTCTATCAAAATTCTTTTAAAGACGTTTCTAAGAGATTCTAAACAGGTCGACCAAATACTTATATTTCATTAGGTTGGAGCTGATGTGTGTGTTAATATCCATGAATGTTTCCTCATTGTTGTGCTTTTAGTCATTGCAGGGACATTTATGAAGGTAAAGTTTTAACTTATCCCTTTAAATTTCTCTAGCTATAATAGGGAATTCAGCTTTCTTTGGAACATCCTGCTATTATAGTGATATTTGGGAAACTAATAATACTACACTCTTAGAACAATGGTAATATAAGTTCATCTGAGATGATTCACCTAATAAGCCTGGAAGTTACTCTATATAAACAGGAAACAAGTAGGTAACTACTCATCTGTAAAAGGTTATCTGAGCTCTTCCAGATAATTTCGTTTTAGAGTGTCAGATAAATGATTGTTTGTTCAAGCTGTTCATATTTAATTTTCACTTTAGAACTCGGGGTGACCAGATGGGTCCATTGACCAGCCCTTAATTTAAACTACCAAGTAAAATGTATTTAAGTCTTCCGTGAGAATGAGAAGCGGAAGTCTTTTCCTTTGAAGACATTTTCATCATCTCAAAGCCGTAAAGTGATGTATCTTTGAGGATGTGTTTTTGCATACTTCTTTTGGTTTTCATTCGGTACACAATAAGCAAGGACTATTCCAAAGAAATGTAGTGTCTTGCCAAATAAATGTGTTACCTTTGACCTAGTTGTTTTGTGTTCTCTAATAAGAATGAAGTAAAATAAATGGAATTGCAGATAACGCTCATAAAAATTAAACTGTTTTATACTTCTGAGAAATACGGAAGTGTATTGTTAGCCTCCTGTTGCATTGGTCACACTGGATTACTTACTTCAGATTCAATTGCTTGTTTTTACCTCATGCATGGACTTCAGTTTTAAATCTAGGGTGAGGTTTGTTACTTGAACAATAAATAAGTGGCAATAGAAATTTATGAGTCTTTTGTAGGAAAGAAACAATTTTATATATCCTATTTAGTAAATATTGCTGCACACAGATATCCAGGGAAAAAATAACATTACTAAAAGGAATTTTCTCTACTTAGCATTGTTTTACTTAAGACTTTTATTCTATTTTTAAGTTATTTTATTGGGGTCACCTGGGTTTATAACATTATATAAATTTCAGGGATATATCATTATATTTTGGCTTCTATGTAGACTGCATTGTGTTCACCACCAAAAGTCTAGTTTCCATCTGATCTGTGTTTTAGAGAATGTATTTTTGTCAACTATTTCAAAATGACCCAATTCTTTAGGAATTATACTATTATTTTTTTTTAAGCATCATTAGCAAATTTCTGTATTTGAGTATTTGGTTATAGCCAGTTAATATTGTTTTACTGTATGCAGTCCCTTGCTGAATTCTGTTTGACAGGCCCCCAGAAATCTAAACAGCATTTCTTTTTTAATGTTTTCAGTGTGATTCGTCATAGAGACGTTCGATCCTGTCACTATGGTGTAATAGACAAATTCCGTCTCCAAGTTTGCGAGCAAAGCCAGAGGAAGGCTTTAGGAAGGAAAGAGGTGGTGGCTACACTTCTTCCGTCTGCAAAAGAACAACAAAAGGAAGAAGAAGAAAAAAGAATAAAGGAACATTTAACTGAAAGTTTATTTTTTGAACAGTCGTTTCAACCAGGTAGTTTGGGGTTGTTTTTAAAGCCTTTGCGTATACATTTCTAACTTTAAAATAATCAGCGAGCTAAGAATAATTACTAGAAAGATAATCTGCCACTTTAAACCTAATCAACCACTTCAAAACTAAACCTAGAGATCAGGTACCTAAAAAGAGGCCTGGAGCTGGACTTTAAGAGGAGACAATGTGTCTCACTAGATGAGGCTGTAAGGAGGGGCAAATGTCGCCCTAGCCTTTTTTTTTTTTAAGATTTTATTTTTTCCTTTTTCTCCCCAAAGCCCCCCGGTACATAGTTGTATATTCTTCGTTGTGGGTTCTTCTAGTTGTGGGGTTTTTTTTTTTTTGCCCTAGCCTTTTAAATATATAAAACCTGAGGATGCAGGCACCGTTCTCTACAGTGCTAGCACAATTTGGCAATTGTATACTCTTGTTTCTGTGACTTTCCTATATCCTTTCTCATTTAATTAGTTCGAAGGAGAGAGACTGTGTTTGGCAATAGGCCAAGCTTGGTGCACTGTTCATATTATTGTGAAAAAAAATCTCATTAAAGTTGAAGTTAATTAAACTAAGTAGATTATAATATCCCCTGTGGGCTATTAATTGAATCCCTCTCCATTCCTCATTTCCTTCCAGTTTAGATATTCAGAAGTGTTATGATATATTCTTTCAACATTGACACTATCCTCATATTCAACTCCTTGGGCGTCATTCCTCCTCCCTCTTAGCTTCTCATTATCTCCCTCCTACCCAATACAAGAGGAGAAAGATAAAATTTTCCATAGAAAAACATGGAAACTTTTTGATAGTGATATATGAACGTGATAGCAGCTGTCCTTGAAATTGCAACATTATATATGAGGAGTTAAAACAAATCTACTTGTCATTAAATTAATTCACAGATCCCTATCAGTTTGTTCATCTTAGAATTATTTCAATAACACAGGGAGTAATGCCTCTTTGATTTACTGTAGCCAAGAGTCTTCTCAGTCCATGTAGGGAGGGCCCAGATTTTCTGGTGACACCAAGACTAGGTTCTAGGTAGTAGCTAGTAGATTCTTTTCTTCTCAGAAACTATTATTGACCGACACGACCAGCTTTTCATCTTTTGAAGTGGAAGGAGAACCACTCGTCAAATGCCACTTTGATCTCAGATCAATATTGTGAAGTTGACCTATAAATATTTATGAAATGCAAGATTCCCCTTTTAAAATGCCTCTTCTAGAACAAGAAAGGCCATATAATGAATATTTGTTTTTTTATGTTAAATTCATAATTTAAAGTAGTCATTGGAGCTCATTTTTGTATTTAACAGACTGGTTTAATAGCAAAGAATAATAAGGGTTAAAAGCTTAGTTATATATATATATATATATTTCCTTTTATATTTAAATTTATTAGAATTCAGGTAAAAATCATTCTAAAAAGCTAAATAAATACAATGTATATTAGTTTTATTTTTATAACGGACCTTTGGTATTTGAAGTATATTAGAGAATTCTTCTAATTGTCAAATTGGAGTAGGTCGATGAATGAGGATAAGTGATATTGGCATAACACATGGTGGTCTCTGTTTTTAAAACAAACAAACAAGCAAACAACTCCCCAAGACATCCATGTCAGGAAACTCAATGAAGTCAGGCACCTTATTTGTCTTGTTCACCATTATGCCCTTGGCACCCAGCACAGTGCCTGGCACAGGGTAGTTACTCAGGAAATGAGTGCATGGGCTGCACCTGGCATGGTCTGTTGGCTTGGTTTTCTTTGTCTTTCGGTTTCCACAGCTTCTGCTACTCTTTAGAGCAACGGTGATACCACAGTAGAGCCCCAAACACAGCCTTGGCCAACATGGCCTGTTTGCAGGTAGTCACCCCAATGCTTCTAATAATACGACAGGAAATTGAGTAAAGTTTTCTTCTTTAATAGAGTATAATGGTGACTGATTTAGTCAGTGTTGACAAAGTGATATGTTTAACTTCTGTTTATTAAATTAATAGTAAATTAAGTGTGGTTTCCAGTATGTAGAATTCTAAGGTATTTCACCTAAGTTTCTCTGAACTAAAATGCTGAAACGTTGAGATGTTTTAGGGTAGGTATTTAAATGTCATTATTTTTGCACATCTTTAGCTGAGAAAACGTTTATTAGATTCATTACAAGACCAACAATGTTGTGAGGCTCTGTGAACTAGTTGGAAAATGGTTGAAGGCAATATCATGAAAGATTTGGATTTTAAAATATATTGAAAGGCAATAAAAATGAGAAATTTCTTCTCAAATTGTGTAAAAGACATATAGCTATAACAAATTCAAAAAAGAAAATAGCACCTATAATCCCACACACTTAACAAATCTGCTTATATAAGTGTTCCCTGTTACTTTCCAGACCTTGTCTATGCACATAAATACAATTTTATATATATTTTTTCATTTAACAGAAATTTAACTAAGGGAAACCGACAAAGCATGCTCTTACCAAATACCAAAGCCCAGGTTATTAAAAAGACATTTTAAAAACATGCAGCTGAATCTTAGTGGGTTTGTCTTAATTACATTACTAATAAACTGCTATGTCTATGCGATGTTTGAATCAGTGCCTTCTGGCTTAAGAAAATAATGCTCTTTATTATTGTTTATAATAGTAAAAGATTGGAAATGACCTACAGGTCCATCAGTTGAGGATTGATTTATGAATATTCATAAGATGAGATGCCAGGCAGGCATTTACAAGGATCTGATAGGATAGATGGTTATATATTGACATAGAAAGAGGTTCAAATATATTTCTAAATGACAGAAAAAAAAGTTATAGAATAGTATGTATAATACGGTCTCATTTATGTAAAAAAATTACTTTACATCTTTATATGGGCATTTATAAAATCTGAAAGGATCTATACCTAGCTGTTAACGGTGTTCTCTCTAGGAGGATGGGATTACATAGGAACTTTTATGTTTTCTATATCTCTATGAAATTGCTACAACAATGCTGTAGTATCAGAGAAAAAACTATTTCCATTTTGAAAAATTTCAAGAATTTATGCAAATATTTTTGGAATTTCTCTAAATACTAAAAATTCCTTGAAATTGTCTTTGTTGTGGGTTTGCAACGAGCAGTATAGTTGTCGTAAATAAATGTTTTCCTTGAAAATTTATCTTAGCAACAAATAAAAATATAAAGGTCCTCCATTTGTTAACTAAAATAAGACTTGTTTTTAGGTCTTTATGCTATTGTTGCATCTCAAGCAATAATCGCTATACAATTTGAATTTATTTTCATCTATCTGGCTTTGGTGAGGCTCAATTAAACTTCGCATAACAGCTAAGGTATTAATAATTTAGAAAAGCTGCATTTAATAATAAAATGAACAGTGTTATTTCATCAATAAAACACAAAGATTGTGCTGCTATTGGCTATTTCTTTTAATGAAAGGAAGGGTAGTGGGAAAAACCGTATGACAGAAAATACTGTTATTGAGTTTCTTAAAAATATAGGTATGAATATTGTACACATTTAGCCAGAACTGTAGACTAGCAGACCTAATAATAAATGTTTTTAAATTTTTATTTTATTGTGGTAAGAACACTTAACATGGCATCTACCCTCTTCACAAATGTTTTAAGTGTACAATACAGCGTTGTTAACTATAGGCACAATGTTGTACAGCCGATCTCCGGAACTTATTCATCTCGTGTAATTGAGACTTTATGCCCTTTGATCAGCAACTCCCATTTCATACCCCACCCCAGCCCCACGCAACCACTATTCTACTCTCTGATTCTACGAGTCTGGTTATTTTAGATTCCTTGTATAAGTAGAATCATGCAGTATTTGTCCTTCTGTGACTGGCTTATTTTATTTAGCATACTATTTGCCAGATATTGTTTCTGCTGCATGCTTTCTTCTTTGCTGTAAACGGTATAGAGCAGAGGAAAAGAATTTTCATAGGCAACTTTAAAACACTCAAGAAGTGCCGTTTTGCTACCATAACATTTTCAAAAATGGTAGCAGGACGCTGCGGTTAGTTATTAGGACCAAACCTGTCTGGAGACCTACCTAAGATACTTCCAGAAGGTAGAGGGGCTCTAGTGCGATGAGCTCCAAATTGGAGTACACACAAGCAATCCATTGGGGTACAGGAAGAAAATATCCGAACTTGAATTTCTACCTATTTTTAGCCCAAATCATTCAGTTAAATTCTCTTTGTGTATTTCATATTAAGCATAATAGTACAGTATTCATGCATATAATTTTATAAACATACACAGATGACGCATGCTCAGACCCTTTCTACCGATTACGGTGAGGTGGGGGGGCGAAGAATGGTGACCTTTCAGTAGAATTCACCACTTCACAATACCATTCAACATTCCATCCTGTAATGACCCAGAGAAGGTATGGGCTTCCAGATAAGTCCAGCAGATAAGCCCCCATGGAATGGGAACAATGGGGAAAGAGTCAGAGAAGTTAGACAAAACCAGACTCCTGGTGAGCAGTAGACAGTATATGTGACCGAATTTTTGTCTTAAGTTGTTTTTAGAAGCAAGCTCAGGGATTTTTGTCTTTTTACAGAAAACAAAACTGTCTCCTCAGGACCTAGCTTATTAACTGTCTTCCTGGGAGTCGTGTGCATCGCAGCTCTGATGCTTCCTACGCTGGGGGATGTGGAATCGTTGGTGCCTCTCTACCTCCACTTAAGTGTGAATCAAAAATTAGTGGCTGCTTATATCTTAGGTAGGTGTTTTCAAGATGCATTTGGAGCATATGTGTAGGCAATTTTTATGGCTCGGAGGTGGTAGTGGTGGTCTTGTGTGTATGAGGTGATGGTTTGATTTTTTTTTTAAGAAAAACATAAAAGATGGCTTCAAAAGCATGTTGAGGTGTAAAGTGCATTTTAAGATTTAATTTTTGGCTCACATGTAGTTCTTTTCAGCTTATTTATCTAATACATAATACTGTACTTATTCAATTATTTTCCTTTTGCTAACTTACAATGGTGAAAATCATGTATAAAATGTAGAATGCATATATTCCATGATACAGCAATTCTACTTCTAGGAATTGATCCTAGGGAAACACTTAGACAAAGTGCATACAGTGATAAAGATGAACAATGCAGCCTTATTTAATATTGTGAACCTTTCTCTTTAAACCAGTTCCCTTGTTTCCTAAGTCATTCTTTCAGTCATTCTGGCCTGAAATCTTAGTTAATGAGTTCAACTGAACAAACATTTATTCAGTACCTACCATGTGTCAAGGATGAGGGTTCTGGTGACTAACGTCTCTTTCCTCATCGTCTCCTCTCACTTCTTCTGACGTGCCAACTCTTTTCAGTCTTCTCTCTCAGTATTCCTTGGTGCACTCTCTTATTTTTTAATTTCAAAGTTGCCTTCTAAATTGTCTCCCTACCTTCTGTCTGTGTTCCTTCTCTTCCTATTCCTGCCCCTGTCATTATTTTCCCGCCCCTAACCATCCATCACATTGCTGTCAGATTGATTTCCATTCCGTCTTGGTTTAACCACCACTCCCTATTCAAAAGTTTTCAGTGGTTCCCCATAGTCCATGGAATGAAGTAGAACTCCATAGTTTAGCATTTAAGACTTTCCACACTACATAAATTCTTGGTTAGAGCCCGTTAGATTATTTATTGATCCCCGAAAAGCTCACCTGGAGCCCTGATCCTACCTCCATGTTGTTACTCTTGCCGTTCCCTCACCTGAAATGCCTGCCCATCTCATTGTTCTGTATGTTTCCTGTCCATCTCTTAGGCTTATTTCAGCTTTACCTTTGGAGGTATCTTTTCTGATTGCCCTAGTCCTACGTAATTATTCTCCTTCTTGGTACTTTCTCACTTTTTTTTTTTTTTTTTTTTTTTTACCCCTCGTTTAGGGCTCAGCGTATCCTTATAATACTAAATTTTTATAGTTTTATGTATGAAGTCTCTTCAAAAGAGACAAGCCAAGCAGGAATCTGCCTCTGTCTTTCTGTGACCCTAGGGCCCTGGGATGCAAATAGGCTCACGTTTTTGTTGAAGTTGGCTGGCTTTACTGACACTTCAAAATGCCATGTCTGCTATTATTATAGCTGATGTGACTGGGAAAGTGGGAGGTATACTTGATGGTTAAAAAATTAGCTATGGCCAGGTGTTAGTGACTTAAATCTATCCAGTGACTGGCCATTGCTGTAAATTGGATTTCTTCTGTGTAATACCAACTAAATTCAAACGGACTTTGAGTTCTTGGTAGAGTACCTTCCGATGTGCTGGATTTTATCTGCTCGTTGAGGTCTCAAACAAATGCTTATCGAATGGAAAATTTTGTAAAATGCATGTCTTCAACTGTTCTCCAATTTTTTCTTTCAGGTCTTATCACAATGGCTATACTTAGAACATGAGCAAGGAATCCAGTTGACTTCTGAAGTAAATTTATCTTGAAAATATGAATACGGACTGCCTTTTATCTCTTTCACTCCATTAACATGCTACAAACTATTGAATGATTTACAGTAATTGCAAATGTATTAATATATATTTTAAATTACTCTATAATTTTATTCAAAGGACTCCACATTATGTTACAGACAGCAAGGATGCTTCTGAGTGACACCTAGGAAATTATTTGAAGAAGTTCTTTTTATATCTGAATCTATTGTGCAAAAGACTTTAATTAAAACATTTGTTATTTTCTCATCTTTTTTCTAATTCACTTGGATCGTTAAGGTCATGTGTCCTTCAAAGTTAAAGGCCTAAAAGACGAGCCAAAAAGTAAAATTACATATATTTCCTAGCTACGAACATCAACGTTACTATGTAGATTATACCTTGTCCTCTGTCATTATAAACAGTTGCCATGGTGTTTCTAAAATAAGAGTTTTACAGTTAATGTGTGGAGGGTAAAGAAAAAAGCATAAAGTCCTGAGGGATCATGCTTATCCTAGGGTCTCACAGAAGACAGGACATGTTTAATTCATCTGGCGGACTACAGAATAGGTTGTGGTCCAGACGCCAAGCATGTGGGGTTGTTTTTTTAAACCTAATAGAAGCAGGGTGACCTCTCTCTTCGGTCTAAAGGGAGGCAGGCGTCTGCTTCGTTGGTTTACCCTGGCTTTACCTCTGGACGATGCTTTGTGTTAATAGGAGGAAAACTCACTTCATCTCTTCTCAGCCCTTTGCCTGACTGTAAGTGACTAGCCCGGAGTGGGATTACCGGATGCTGGGGAGATTATGTGGAGATGAATTTTCACCTTCAAACTCGAAGCCAAGTATAGAAAATCCTTGTTATCTGTGTCTATTTTATATCAGTCACTGAGACATGTTTTAAGTTTGTATTTATTAAAACAACTTTACCAAAAAGAATCCCTGAAGCACAACTATTTACATTTCTTTATAGCCTCTTCTGGTCTCTAACATATATATGCAGTTTTAACTGTAATTGTCATAGCAACTGATCTTTTGACATAGGATTTTTATCTGAGAGCACAATGCATTAACAGTCTCTTGAAAATCTCTTCCAGATCTTTTTACAGAATGAATTTATGCACTGCTACTGTAGTATTCTCAAGAAATGTACGTAAATACAAAATGTATGCCTGAGGTTGGTTTTTGCAGGAAACAGTACTTTGCTTCTCAAGTAAAAGCTTTTACGTATACTCTTTCATAGAAAATCCTCAATGTTTAACCATTTGGGGAGCATAAATCATTAAATGGATCATGTCTGTACATTGTGTAATGACCGAAAAGCACATAAATGTAATCTATTTTGAACTTTGTAAAGAAAAAAACAAACTTATGTTTGGAGGCTATCTTTCTCTGTCCATCTCAACTCGTGTGTGTGTGTGTGTGTGTGTATGTATGTGTGTGCGACAACACATTGTAAAGAACAGAAATTACTTTAAAAAAATAAAAGAAAATGGAGATCCGCATTTCACATTGATTTACACATTTTATTTGGGCTACCTCTAAGGAACTCAAAGTTTTAGTCTCCTATTTCCTAAAGCTGTCTCCAATTCCTGTGAGTTAAATAGGAAAATGAGAAGTGAAATACGTGAGCTAAAATGTCTTAAGTTTCTTAATTTGCCAAAGGAGTTAATTTTCTTTTGAAGTTTTGAGTAGGTAACAGTCACATGCTTCAAAAATGAAAAACTATAAAAAGGTATACAGTGAAAAATCACTCCTTGCCAGCCTGTCCACCCCAGTCCCTGTCCACTCAGCCCCTTACAAGTGACTGCTTTTATTAGTTTAAATATGCTTCCATTGTTTCTTTATCCAAGTACATATATATTATTTTAATGCTTTTATGTGTAAGTGGTAACATGTTCTATATACTACAGTGCACCTAGCTTTTTTTCACTCAACAGTATATCCAGGAGAACTTTCTATATCAGTGATTAAGGAGTATCCGCATTCCTTTTATTACAGCTGCATAGTATTTTCTTGTATGGCTTACAGCATAATTCATTTTGTCAGTTCCCTCCTGCCAGTTCTGCCTGTTCTTCCACAGTCTCATCAACCATGTGTTATGCCAATCTGATAGATGAGGAATGGTATCAGTGTAGTTTTAATTTTTATTAACTTATAAGTGATGTTGAGCATCTTTTCATAGAGCTATTTATTCACATTCTTTGTCTCCCACCATCTACTTTCTGGTGGGTGGGTGGGTTTTTTTTTTCTTACTGACTTGCAGGAGCTCTTTGTGATATGCCTTGCAAATATTTCCTTTCAGTTTATCGTTTTTCTTTTGACTGTGGCTTATGGTGTCTTTACCATGCAAAATTTATTCTTGGGTAGTTGAATTTAGAATCTTTCATGGCATCTGGATTTTGAGTCATAGCTACAAAACCCTATTCCACTCCAAGTTTACAAACCATAGATACTCATACACACACACACACACACACACACACACACACACACTCCAGTTAGAAGATAGAGTGAAGAGAAGAATCCATTTACAATAGCAAAAAAGTAAATTAAAAGAACCCTAGGTTTAAACTTAAAGTCCAAAACCTTTATAAGGAAAACTATAAGACACTCCTGGTTAACACAAAACTAGAACAAATAAAAAGACATCTGGGATGTTCTTGGATAGGTAGTCTTAACATCATAAAGATTGCCCTTCTAAGTTATATAAATTTAACATGACTCCAATAAGAATACCGAGAGGTTTTGGTATCTTTTTTTCACCTAGACAAGTAGATTCTAGAGTTTGTATGGAGAAATAGGTATAGCTAGGAAAACTCTCCAGGAGTAAAGGGAGAAATTTTTGCAGAAATTAAAACTTATACATAACTCCAATAATTCCAACAGTGTGGCACTGGCCCTTGAATAGACCATTGGAAAAGAATTGGAAATACAGAAATAGACCCAAATACATCCGGGAACTTAGATAGAGGTGTCCTCTCAAAGCAGTGAAGAAAAATTACTGGTCAATGAATGACATGAAAACAACTGGATAGCCATCTAGAAAAAGGCAGTTGGATTGATGCGTTCCACCAAGATAAACTCCAAACGGATCAAAAATGTAAATGTAAAGAAATGAAACCATAGAGGTGATAGACAACAATATGGGAGAATTAATCCCTTTGGAATCTTGGAAGGGGTTGATTCTTGATGACTCAGCAGTATTTCATATCAAAGACTAAATTTGTAACCAATGTCTCCCCTTAGCAGTTGTTTGTTTTCCTCCCCTCCTCAGTGTGTAATTCCTCAGTTTTTTAAAAGGACCCCCCCAAAATGAGTTTCCAAAGTAGATTCCCAGAATCATAAAACAATTGGATCTTCCCTGTTAGAGATCACTTACTTCAACTCACTTAAGTCCTCTTTAATTCAAAACCTGCCACATTTTGACAGGCTGTAATCAACAAGAACTGGGTGACTGGCAAGTGATCATAAACTGTGTGTCTACACTGTCTGGATTTACAGTCCACATTGAGTGTGTGGTGGCGCTGGGGAAGGGCAGAAGAGAAAGTGCACCTCAAACAGCCTTCGATCCAATTCCATGCTGCAGGAGTCCAAGGGACCTGAGCGGGCTCTTAAAGGGCAGGCTTGATTCATATACAGAGAGGAGGTGGGTTCACAAGAAAAGGTAAGGATGAATGTGCCACAAAGTGAGGCGAGTTGATTTGCAACAATTTCCAGGGGGACATTTGAGACTATGACGTGTGTGCCCTTATTTCCTGTCCACCATGAAGAAAATATCTTCCTGCCATGATTAAAGGGGCTGAACATAGGCTGGTGAGGAAAGAATCAAGCGTACCATGGGGCCACAGGTAATACAAGGTTTAATGAGGGACAAGGTAAAGATGTAGTTGTCATCATGAAAACAAATATGATTCATCCTGAAAGCAGCTAGCAAACAGGAAAAGCACAGCAAGATGCATGGCAATAGTTGTAATTATCTGTCACTGCAGGTGTTTCTGCCACCTTAAAATCGTTAGGCCTGCACAATTCTGCCACCCGAGTTCACTTCAAAAGGAGTTGTACAAGTCAGCACGTAAAGTTTCAGGTTTCTAGAAGGGATTCTGGAAATGAGCGTCTCCCAGATATTCTCATTCGCCGAACAATTAAATGGGAAGACTATATAGCAGCTGCCGAGGAGACACCTACAGGGTTTCAACATGAACACGGAAATAGAATGCTGAGGTTTCAAAACTTTGCTATTATGAAAGAGATTGAAGATTTCAAGTAGTACTGAAAGCCCTGACATTTTGAGACAGCATGCCTAAAAGGAACAATTTTAAATAGACCCAAAGAAAATTGGAGGAGGGGTGGGACTGGGATCATGTGGCTACACGAGAAGATTCAAATGGAGGGCCCCGCAGAGCCTAGCTGTCGTATCCTAGGATCAGAATGTCATATTAGTGATTATTTCATCAGGAAAATATTTGCTACACCTATAATCTGGAAGTGATAAACAACATACCAGAGCAGAACATCCCACTCCAGGATTAAATACCAAACAAAGTGACAGAGTTGACCCAGCTACTGGCCATTGGGATGAGGCCTTGTCCAGTTTCCACATCAAAGACCCTTTAAGTAAGCCATAGGCAGAAAAAGGAGGGATCACTTAGGACACTGGTTTGGAGAGGTTTTATATGATCAAGAAAACAAAGAAATGCAAATAGACTAAACTCAAGCTGGCTATTTATCTTGTGCATTTAGGTTCTCCCTGATTTGCCCCCGTCACTTGGTTAATCAAAAGATTTCCAAAAAATTAAAGTGCTACCTACCCTGGGCTATGTCAGCTCAGTACCTAATAAAAACGGAGCCCGGTTCAAGGAAGATGATGATGGGGAATGTCCAGCTCACTAAATGCATTTTCCAATTAGCTGGGCGATTGCTTTGTGAATCACTGACTTAATGAGCACACTAGCTAGGCAGTTCAGGACGTGATCCAGGTAGGTGGGGGAAAGCCCTGATTCAATCAAGTGAAAAGAATAAATGAAATGATTTCATGAGGGTGTAGACAGATTTTAGTCCACCAAGGTAGGGATAAATAATGCAAAATCTATCTTGACAAAATAAAGTGTGAGCTGTGCTAATGTTAAGGGAAAAAATGTGCTAAACCCTGGGATGAATGGGTAAATTACTTTTGCACAATCATAAGTCACGGGAGGCAAGGTTAGGAATGGAATTATTTGGAGAATTGAAACAAAAGTGCTCTCTCTCTCCTAAAGAACATGTTTTTGGAGCTAATCTTGGTATGTACTAGGTAACCTGTATCTTCTGCTGTTTTCAGGCTGTTAGGAAACAGGTGTTTTCCATTTGTGGGGTTTTTCTTAATAGACTTTATTATTTAAAGCAGTTTGGGGTTCACAGCAGAAAGTACAGAGTTCCCATACACCCCTTGCCCCCACCAACTCATGAACAACCTCCCCCACGCTGTCCACATACAGCAGTGGTGCATTTTTTACAATGGATGAACCTACAATGACACATCATTATCACCCAAGGTCCATAGTTTGCATTAGGTTCACTCTTGGTGTTGTACATTCTATGGGTTTGGACAAATGTACAATGACATGTCTCCACCATTATGGTATCATTCAGAATAGTTTCACCGCCTTAAAAATCCTCCATTGGGGTTTTCTTCTTTAACTTAAAACAAGTTATTACGGAAAGTGTTAAATATGTACAAAAGCAGAAAGAATAGCATGATGAACCCCGTCCATGTACCCATCACCTGCCTTCAGAAGTTACCAACCATGGCCAAGCCCAATAAGACATCTGCAAAGGCTATGGGAACACAGCTATAGGCAGACTTGTATTAGTTTTGTGAGAAAAGGGTTTCTTCTCAGTAATTTTTGAGTAATTGAATTATTTTGGGGTGACCATGCATTAAGTATTAAATGTGCGAGGAAGTTTGCAAATGATATCTAGACCCTTGCTACTCCAAGTGTGGTCTGTGGACTAGCAGCATGGGCATCACCTGGAAGCCTATTGGCAATGAAGGCTCTCCGGCCCCCCCCCACCCCCCACCAGAGCTACTGAATCAGGGTCAGCAGTTTAACAAGATCTCCAGGTGATCTGTATGTGCATAAAAAGTTAAAAAGCACCGATTGTCTGGCTCAGGGTAGACACTTAAAATAGCCTCCTAATAATCCTGCAACAACACCTCAAGGCAAATATCATCATGCCCAATTTACAGATGAGATAACTGAAGCTCAGAGTTATTATTTGGCCTTTTCAAGATCTCACAGTTAACAAATTTAGACCTGTCTGGCTTCAGAGTTTATGATTTTACCACGTATAGCATGCTGCCTCCCAGCTATGGAGTTCACTTTTGGGGCAACTCAATAAAAAAAAGAAAAGGAGATGGTATGCGTTTACACAACACAAAAAACCACTAGTCATCTTGGTGGCAACAACAACAGAAAACCAAACTGGTTGCTATCATGCAAGCAATCGCTCCACCGAGAGACCTTTTCAGTTTGCAACCAGCTATTATGGTATCATGTAGACAGCTAAATATCTCAGAGCAGTCAGAAAACAAAACAAAAAGACTAGAGCACTTATCAAAGTTACTCCCCTTTGACAGTGACTGTTGACCCAAATAGGAACCAAACTGGAAACCACAAGCTCTCTCAGAACAAAGAGAAGATTTGCTATAGACCCAAAGAACCGGTAAATGCATTTAAAAACATCGGTCAGACCAGTTTGACATCACAGAGATAGGAAGGGCAGGTAGTTAACTATTTCACTTTCCAACCAGCTGCCTGGTTTCAACCTATACCTCTGAACTGTTTACACCAGTAAGGCAGGCTTACAGAGCTGAGCACTGCTGGGCAATGCAATAGTGCCTTCTGTTTTCTGGTAGCTTTTTGAAAGGGGTATTACAGGAAAAGGTAGGAAAAGCATAATTCCTGGAGCACACCCCCAGTTTAGCAGGAACTCATTAGATCTTGGGAACTTCTTCCCTGGGAGGAGATTAGGCCATTTCCTTCTCTTTCTGCTGGCCTAATGACTTGGGGGACCTGCATTGATGGATCAGCATGGCTACTCGGTTTTGCAATGAGCTGATTTGATGATTAATTAGCCTCTAGCAGGAACCTGAAGTTCTCAGCTCAAAGCCCCAGGGATCCAGTTCGGGGCAATCTGCCCTCACAAGCAAAGAGCAGGTGAAGAGGTACACAAACTGGCCTGATGATAGGCTGCCACAGGGGTTATGATTCACTTTCTACTTTACAACCAAATGACCTGGACATAGCTTGCTGTTGTGAAAGTTATCCGACTGAAAAATAGTAAACCCACTGGCTCAAAAAAGCTAATTGTCTCTAAGCATGAAATCAAATTCCTAATGTATCTTCTCTGCCTTGTAAATAACTATTTGGCTCACTTTACCCCACATTCTTTTTTTTTTAATCCCACATTCTAACGGATTTCATAATGTTTTATGGCCAACCTCACCCTCATGCAAAAAGTAAAATGAACAATACTAAGAATTTAGTCACAATAGGCCAAAAAAAATAAAACCGCCTAAGGTAAAATAGATAAGACTTATAAAAGTTATTTTAAGAATGTTTTTCTAAACATTGAGGAACATTTCAAAACAGGGTATTTTGAATACTGTATTTTAATGTCTTAATCACTATATTTTCCCTCTGAAACTTTCACAAAGACATTTCTAAGATCTGTTTATCTCAATGACCACCTTCACAAGGTTAGGAGGGCAGTTGCTGTTTATCCCTCTTTTGCAGATGAGGAAACTGAGGCTTGAGAGTTGAAGTGACTTGCCCTCCACAAGAAAGCCTCCCAGCGAGAACGAGCCAGAGCCGAGATCAGCATCTAGTCCATGAGCTGGCCGTCTGTTTTCCCTTACCATGGGTTGAAGAAAAAGATAGCACAAGAGTAGCTGCAAAATTACCCCCTTAAAAAAACCAAGGCACCTGAGAACATGTCAGGATTATTAAATTAGTTGGAAATATCTTTTCGCTTTGGAAATTACAAATTACACCCATGGGTTATTTGGTGAGGGGGAAACTGCTGAGACATGAGTAGCTGCATGCATCATGTAAAGTGTGATGCTGACCCAGAGCAATGGCACTTGGGGTGGGACACATAGCTAGCTGCACTTTCTCCTTCCCTCCCTCACTGCTCATACTCTCCTCACCTAAGGGGAAGCGAGGAGTGTTCTGGAAGGCAGGGGCCTCTACTCAGAAAGTTAATCTCCAAAATATATAAAGAACTCATACAACTCAATAGCAAACAACCCAATTAAAAAATGGGCAGAGGATCTTTGGACATTTTTCCAAAGAAGATATACAGATGGCCAACCGGCACATGAAAAGATGTTCAACATCACTAAATATCAGGGAAATGCAAATCAAAACTACAATGAGATATCACCTCACACCTGTAAGAATGGCCATTATCAAAAAGACAAGAAATAATAAGTGTTGGTGAGGATGCGGAGAAAAGGAAACCCTTGTGCACTGTTGGTGAGAATGTACATTGGTATAGCCACTGTGGAAAACAGTATGGAGGTTCCTCAAAAAGTTAAAAATAGATCTACCATATCATCCAGCAATTCCACTTCTGTATTTTTATCCAAAGAAAATGAAAACACTAATTCAAAAAGATATATACACTCTCATGTTCATTGTGGCATCATTTACAACAGCCAAGATATGGAAACAAAGTGTCCATTGAGGGATGAACAGATAAAGAAATTGTGGTACATGTATATACAATGGAATACTATTCAGCCATAAAACAGAATAAGATCTTGCTATTTGTGATAACACAGATGGACCTAAAGGGCATTATGCTAAGTGAAATAAGTCAGACGAAGACAAATACTATATGGTCTCTCTTATATGTGGAATTGAAAAAAAAAAACCAAGCTCCTAGATACAGAGAACAAATTGGTGGTTGCAAAAGGCAGAAGGCTCAGGGGTGGGAGAAATGGGTGAACTGTGAATAAAAATTTTGTAAAAAGAAGGAAGAGGGCATACACTAGAATGCAGGGTCTCCTGGCCCAAAGACAGATGCCCACCCCATCTCTACCTCTGGGGCTGGCTGTGAAGAAAACCATTAGTGTAAAGTCATTTCTTCTAAAAGGCATGTCCTAAGGAGTCTGAGTGGATTTGTATATGTGCTGCTGCCCAGTTGAGGAGAGCATGGTGCTCGTTGTGAAGTGAAGAGCGAGTAAAATTTGTGCAAAGTGAAAAGATTTCAAAATAGTCCAGAGGAGAGGAAGTGGGGATCCAATTTAATCCTAGCCATGGAACCCCCACAGCTTCCCTTCTGCTAGCCCCTTCTAGTCTTAGCATGACTTTGAGTCACTATTTTCTGATGTTATTACAATAGGCTGTAGAGTGCCCTGTAAAGCTCTCTTACCCACAAAGGAATCCTGGGGAATTGGGCTCCAGGGGAGTGGGACTGCAGTTCAGATTATCTCACGGAATGAGCCTTATAGATATCATGTAGGTAACACACTCACAATCAGCCCAAGAAATAAATTCCACACATGAACCACTTACATTTGAAAGGCCCCAGTTGCTGGGGGCCAGACTAATCTGTAGTTAAGAAAGGGATTTCTGGAATTTTCTGTGAGCCTTCCAGGCTTCTTGCACGTCATCCCTCTCACTAGGTAAAAGGAATGGAAAAAGGAGATGCCTGTTTGGTACAGGACAGTGTGTGATGGGAAAATCAGCACGTGAGAGGGCATTTTGTAATATTTAATCTAAAGATAAGAGTTTTGCTAATTATTGCATAAGTTTATGGAAAGAAAAGTTTATGTCCTTGCTCTAAATATTTATGTTAAATACTTCAACACTCCTAAAATCCTGGAGAAGGTTCTAGTTTGTGTGTCATATGGGCTGGGTGGACTCTTGGAAGAGATATTGTAGAGGGGCTTTGGGCACAAAACGGGAGACTGGGCTGGAGAAGTCACTCATTCGAGCCTGAGATTCTGTGAAAGCCACAGGTGCCAATCCATTTTCTTAAGAAAACTGTAGTTTTTACAATGCAAAATTATGGAGATGGAGAGCAAATTAATGGTTACCAGAGGTCAGGGATGGTGGGGGTGGGGGGGGGGCAGGGTGGGTGTGACTATAAAGGCGTACACCAGGGAGATCTTTGTGGTGACGGAATAGTTTTGTATTTTGATTGCGGTGGTGGTTCCACAAATCTATACATGTAATAAAATGGCATAGAACTATACACACACATTGCACCTATGTCCATTTTCTGGCCTTTATATGGTGCTATGATTATGTGTGACGTAATCATTGGGGGAGACTGGGTGAAGGGCAACTTCCTGTGAATCTATAATTATTTCAAAATAAAAAGTTAAAAAAAATTCTAGCACAGTTCTGCATTTCTCTTAAGTGCCTACAAAACCCTTCATTTATCCAATTTTTCTTTTGAGAGAACCACACCCACACCTCCCCACCTCCACACACATAACTCCTTGACTCTTGAGAATTAGAACTACAGACTTAGAAACAAACTTTTCCTTTTCCATCTTAATTTCTTCATTGGGAAAAAAAATGTCAGAGAATGCACGTGCCCCTTCTTTTCTTTTAATCTGATGTTTTAGATGGAACTATTTGATTGGCAATGCCTTGAGCAGACTGGGGAGATTCTATATCTGATTAGGCCAGCTCTTCTCCCTGCCATAGAAAAAAAAGCAGAAACAGGTTAAATTCTTTTCATGCCTTCCATGTGAATAGAAGCATAAGGGTAGGAAGAAGGGAGCGGACAGGCCAGGAGGGTGTTGGTGTGGGGTCTTGTGGTTCTGAAAGGAGAGGCACCAGGCCACCACACAAAGCAGAGAGGCTCCTCTCAGCTCAGAGGGAGCTGTGCTTCTGGGGGTGAGAAACATGGAGAAACTGCCCCAGGAGGTCAAGCTCTTGGAAGAACAACAGCTCAGCTAGCCTCAGAGAGGGGCAGTTTGAGCTGAATGCAGAAATGTGCACCAGTTTCCCCTCACCACCTCCCCAAGTACACCAGAAGAGGAGACGGACAGAGCCTGAGCCCTTCAGTGGGAACAGATGGCTGTATGGGCAGGTTATAAAGGGATTTGGGATGAGAGCACCTGCCCCAAGCTGTCAGCTTTCTGACATACTCTATCTCCCAGAGGCCCCATCTTGGCCTTTGTAGATTCCACACGTCTCGCTAAAACTTCCTCGGTACATCTCATCTGGCCCATGTAACTGAGCACTTGATTATCAGTTGTCTTATATTATTCTCTTACTTTGAGTTATATGGGGCCTGGGTTCAAATCCTAGTTCTGCCGCTTGCTAGGTATGTGATCTTGGACAAGTTGTCTTAACCTCTCTGCTTCTCAGTTTGCTCATCTGTTAAATGGGGGTAATGCCTTACAGGGTTTGTAAAGTGTCTGGCACCTAACTGGTACTTAGCAAATGTTAGCCTTCTCTTTGTTCTGCTCATTGGTTCCCATGTGGATGCCACATCACTCATGAGACTGGAAGCTCCTAGAAAGAGCTTCTTTCTGTTCTTTCTGCCCCAGGACCTAGCATAGGGTTGGGCACACAGCACATTGTTAATGAGTCCTTGTTGGCTAGGCTAAATGGTGCTTTCCACCTGCCTCAGTGATACTAACGGAGATCCACAAATGGGTGTAAGAGAACATCAACATTCCATTGCAAAGATATGAAGGTAATATGCTGAATTCTTTACTTCCTTGATACATTGTTATAGTAAAACTGTCCACACGATAAGGCCTGCCTTTAGTGCAAATATAATTTTAGACAAATATTAGGTAGCTTGAGTAAAATTAAAGTCAAGGTTCAAGTATCTTGACAAAATGGCTTCTTGATCAGTTTATCAGTTGTGGAGCAGAAAAAAATCAATTACAGACTGACATGCTTATTACCACAGAATTCAGAAGGTCATCAAATATAGCAAAAGAAGATGAAATTGACTCAAGTCACATCTATACTCCAGTCATTGTCTCGGGACTACACCTCAGTCTACAGTCATTTGTGAGGTAGAGTGGAAAGAGCAATAGATCAGGAAGTGAATACCAGAGCTATAGGCCCAGATTTCATCATTCATTCACTCATCCAGCCAACAAGTATGTGCTGAGTGCCTAACACGGGGCTAGGCTCTATGCTTCACAGACGTGATCCTGCCCTGTATGGAATTTACTATCAGTAGCTGTGTGATCTGTGGGAAGTCACTTCACCTCTCTGGGTCTCATACTCCCCATCTGTCAAATGGTGACAAATCTATTTATATCATCATTATGAGAATTCTATGAGGAGATGCAGGGACCAGAGCCCTGCCGACTGTGACTGTTCTCTAAGATTGTCTTCTACGTAATGGTTACATGAATAGCTTGTGATCGCTTGAAAATTATGTCCAAAATCGATTTCAAGGGCGCTGAGCATGTTCTGCCTATCTCGTTTTCCTTCCCTACATGTTGACAAGCCAACCAAGACCAGAGTGAGCAGGAGGGACAGAGAGCTCTGTTACATGGGGCTGAAGCATTATAGGGAACAGCACTCTGCTTTGTGTTCTCAAATGGCTTCGATTTCAGACATGCTTCCCGTTATGGGTTGAATCGGGTCCCCCAAAAAGATATGTTGAAGTCTCAGCCCTGGGCACCTGTCAAGGTAACCTTATTTGGAAAGAGGGTCTTTGCAGATATAACCAAGTTAACATGAGGTCATTAGGGTGGGCCCTAATCCAATATGACTGGTGTCCTTATAAGAAGAGGGAAATTTGGACACAGACACATATACAGAGAGAATGCCATGTGAAGACACACGTAGTCACAGGGGGGAGACAGCCATGTGATGATGGAGGCAGAGATAGGAGCTACGCAGTCACAAGCCAAGGCATGCCTGGGGCTACCAGAAGCTGGAAGAAGCAAGGAAGGATCCTCCCGTAGAGGCTTTGGAGGGAGCATGGCCCTGCCACACCTTAATTTCAGACTTCTAGCTCCTGGAACTGAGAGAATCAATTTCTGTTGTTTAAAGCCACTCAGTTTGTAGTAATTTGTTACGGCAGCCCTAGGAAACTAAGATAGTCCCCAAACAGAAATGGCCCTGTCACGTACTTCCCTCTGCCCTCCACATAGTCATAGTGCCCTTTCCTTTTCTGTACATGAATCCACATGAAAATGATGCCTTGATCCCTAAAAACGTGGGTGTCCAGAGTGGTGACAAAGCTTTTACAGAATACTGAATTCTGTTTTATGTTTTTCAAATAAGTCAAAATGAAAGGCAAGAGTGCCATCTCCCCCACACCCCCACTTACCCTCATTGCTCTCAAGTTTGATGGAAAATAGTAAGAGCAGGCAGGTATGGGACCCGCAGGCACGAGACCTAGTGAGCAAACAGCTGCCACTGCTAGCCCTCAGCATGGAGACTATCTTGGGAAAATCGTGGAATCCATTTTGGGTCCTGATAAAGGCCAGCAGGGCTTGAGGGAGAACAAACCGCAACCAAAGTTTCCAAGCATTGCAAAGTATCAGTGGGTTCTGAAGCCAAGCTGCCAGCTTGTCCCCAGCTAGACTCCACGCTTGCAGCCAACCAGGGGCTGCTGTCCCAGCAAAGGAGGCCTCACTTCTGTAGGACGAATGAGTGATTCATTTAATCAATGTGTATGTTTTATTTTGAAAATCACTATTTGGCAACAACCAGAGTAATAACTGACTCAGGAAAGAATCATCAACGGATCCTAAAACTAGTGAGTGAAAGTTTTATGAGAAGCCTGTTATTTATGTGGTCTCAAAGTATCTCCCCATACATTAGTTATTAAGTACAAAAAGGAAAATAGTATCTTTACAGTGGGACAACCTGGCAGACATCATCTTAACCAAGCAATCAAAGTTAACATCTCCAACAATCCTCAGGTGCCTTTTTATGTTTTACTTCTGCCCAAAGTGTATAACCCCTAGCCATGAGGACACATCAGGCAAACCCCAATTGAGGGACATTTTACAAAATAACTGGCCTGTACTCCTCCAAAATGTTGTCATGAAAGACAAAGAAAGGCTGAGGGCTGTTCTAGATTTAAGGAGACTTTAGAGACATGACAACTAAATACTGTACAAATGTGTGATCCTAGACTGGATCATGGACCAGAAAAACAATAGCTATGAAGGACATTCTTGGGACAATTAACAAAATTTGAATGTGACCTGTAGATTATATAATAGTATACTGTATCAATGTTATAGTTCTTGAATTTGCTACCTTTGCTGTGTGTATCTAACAGAATGTCCTTGTTCTGAGGAAACACCTGTTGAAGTATTAGGCGGCAAAACTTCTCCGCAACTAACTCTCAAGTGTTTCAGGTAAAAAATGTGTTTGTGTGTGTGGAGACAGAGAGAATGGTAAGTGAAACAAGATGCTAGCAACAGATGAATCTTGGTAAAGGGTATGTGAAGGTTCTTTTTACTATTTTCGCACACAATTTTCTGTAAGTTAAAGTATTTCTAATCAAAAATTTTAAAATATATTACTTTAAGCATTTAACCATGAGCCTGACGCTGTGCTAGGTGTGTGAGATAATTCAAGAGAGAACAAGACATGATCCGTATGCTGAACCCAGGAGCTCACAGCCTGGGGCAGGCGAGACAAATAGAGGCCTGCACAATTCGATGCGATAAGGCATGCTGTGACAGCATAGAGAAGGGATGCTAAACCCAGAGTTGCTGGGGGGAAGGGAGTCAGAGGAGACTCTTTACAGAGGAGGTAAAGGGGAAGCTTAAAGTTGGGGGAACTAATTAAGTTTGGGGTGCCAGTGGGACATGCAAGCAGAGCCAACCAACAGACTGTGGGGTATAGGGAAGATGCCTGGGCCCGTAGGCAGCAAGAGGAAGCCACCTGCCCCTTGAGGACAGACAACAAGGCACGGATTAGCAGGTGCCAGGCCCAGGCCAAAGTCACCATTGCTTCTGAGGTAACATAAGAAGCTCAGACATAAGCAAAACAACTTCAGGCTGAAAGGGTGAACACAAGTGTGCTTACTGATGGCTTAGGCTGAACTTTGTGGTGCTGTATACGGAGTGCCCTAGAGACATCAGCCCCCTGATTGATAAAATATAAGTAACCTGGATAAGGGCATGGCCCCAAATTAAGTTAGGATTGCTAATAATAGCCTGCAAGGCAGGAAGAGAACAACAAGTGATCATAAGAAACTAAAGAAGTGATTTTTCGAAAACAGGATGAGCTTTACAGCAATAAGGATAAGGTAGTACCCAATTAACGCACAACAGGATGGGGAGAGATTGTTGTTAATAGGAAAAATCCTGAGAACAGTACTGGGTCCCATAATAAAGGGAAATCAGCGAGGCAGTACTGCTGTTTCAGAAGTCAACGGGGGAATGGGAATTTCCACTCAATTACGAGATACAAGAGCCAGGATGAGAAAGTGTATGAATGTTCCTAGCAAGGGCCTGGTGGGAGGTCATTTTTTTTCTTTCTTTGAAAACTTTTGTATTATGAAAAATTTACAAAAATAATGAGAACAGCATTAGCTTAAACCACATGAGATTGCCAAAATGTGACCATTTTTTACTTAGAAAAATGGTAATTTCATGTTTTAAAAGAAAATGAACCCTCATATACCCATCATTCAGCTTCAGCAATTATTGACACATGGTCAATTTCATTTCATCCAAATCCCCACCCATTACCCTGGCAAACTGACTGGTTTGAAGCAAATCTGTGGTGAGAGTTTTTGTTATGCTTTTGTTTTATAGATTTAATATCTATAGATATTAAGTATATCTATAGATATCTATATCTATTAGATAGATAGATTTAATACGTATAAAAAGAGATTCAAATAATATATATATATAATGTTTTCAGCTAATTATTTTCTCAGCAAGTAATACATACACGGCTCAAAATTCAAAAGGTACGTCACATCGCACACCTTTAACATGTATAATTTTTATTTGCCAATTATACTTCCATACAGCAAAAAAAAAAAAAAAAAAACCGTATAAAACAAAAGGACAAGTGAAAAGTTGCCTTTCAAACCCTGTCACCTAGCCAACAGCTCACTCTCCTTGAAGGCAACCAATTTAACAATTTTTATGTCTCCTTCCAGAGATATTTTACTCATATGTTAGCAAATGGACTGAACTACTTACACCAATCTGCACCTTGCTTCTTGCACTTTGCGAAATATTTTGGAGATCATTCCATATCAGCACACAAAGAGCTCCCTCCTTTTTTCCAGCTACTGAGCATTCCATTTTATGAACCATAAATCATTTAACTAATCAAATCACTATTGACAGACTTTTTAGGCTGTTTCTAATCTGTTGCCATTACAGACAGTGCTGCAATGACTACCCTTACACATTCATTTTGCACAAAAGCAAGTAAGTCTATCTGTAGGAGAACCCCTCAAAGCCAAATGGCTGGATGACAGGGAACATACATTTGTAATTATGATAGATACTGCCAAATTGCCCTTCATCAGGTAGGAGTTATTTTAATTCTGTCTTCACCCTTTTACCACGCACAGTTTCCTTGCTGCTCCTTTCTGCTTACTCCAAGGGCCCCATAGAGAACCACTTCAACATATCAAACTCAGACACATCCCTCTGACTTCAGCCTGCTATGGATCCCCCTCTACCACTCTCTGGCCCCCATGACCATCAGCCTGTCTGTCCTCTCCTCTCCTTTCTCAAAGGCCATCAGTAGCCTAATAGCTTCCTTTCACCCTTCCAAGCTGGCCCCATGATCAACCATTTTAGCCATGCTGGTGTTGACCCCTGGACTTACTCTCTCAGTGACCTTCCGCAGCACCTGCTCTGCCAATCCTCAGCCCTGTGAACACCCTCCCACCCATTCTCTCCATCCCCCCCTCCTAGGCTGCTAACTGTTGCTGGAGAAGGTCATGAAATTGGCTCTGCTACAAAGCCAGGCCAGCCAGCTTCACCGGGGCCCCAAGGGCTGCAAGGCAGTCCTTTTATATATCTGTATCAAATTTCTCCCAGTGATCGTTCCAAATCCTCTCCCTCTCCTCAGATCTCCTACACCACCCTCACCGGGACCCCTCAGTCAAGGTCCTAGCTTTGGATTTCAATGACAGCACACAGGTCATCCAGCAGGAACTCCCTAAATCCCCCCCTCTTTACCTCGCCCTTCCCCGCTTCTCTGCATTTTCTCCTATGCCCACCCCTATTTCTCCTATCCACCCCTCAGCCTCATGGGAACTTTCTCCTCAAGGTTGCCTCTTCCACCTATGACCTTGACACTAGGTTCTCTTGCCTTAACCTGCACTTGGCCCCAGGAGCCATCCCCTTTCCCTCTGGGCAAGCTCTCCCTTCCGGTTAGGTTTCTCCTCTTAGCCTAAAAACACTTTCCTCATATCTGTGTCATTGTTTCACATTACCACCAAACTTTTAAAATTTAGTAATCTTTAAAATTATGCAAGTAATTCATGCCTCCTGGCTTCACTTCCTCCTTCCAAGTCAGCCCCAAAATTTAATAGAAAAATTGGAAAATAATAATAAGCAAAAAGAAGAAAATAAAAACCATCCGCAATCCCACCATCCAACTGTTAATATTTTGATATATTTCTTTCCAATCTTTTTATATGCACATATATACATTTATATGTCTTTATGTATTTTTTCTTACCAAAGTGGACCATAGTATACATACTGTTTTGTCATAATATATTTCAGACATCTCAGCTTTGCTACTTATTAGGTCTCTGACCCTGGGTAAGTACATTAACTCCCCTGAGTCCATTTCCTCCTGCGTAAAACGAGGACTATTATAGTAACTACCTCACAGGGCTGTTATGAGGATTAAATGAGATAAAAATATATAAAAATACTTATCACAGTGCCTGACACATAGCAAGTTGAATTAATGTTAGCTATTATGATCTTCCCACATCAATAAATATAGCTCTACATAATAATTTAATGAGTTCTGTCACTGCTGCGTCTAATAGGAGTGACTAAAGGCCTGCAGTGACTCACCAACACGTATTCATTTGGCACATGAGCAAGTGTATCCATGGGACAAACTCCTAAAAGCAGAATTGCTGGTTCAAAGGTTATGCGCATGTGTAATTTTGATAGATATTGCCAAATTGCATGCCATCAAGTGGGAGTTACTATGACTTCTCTAACTTTATCCCTTATCGATGGATATTGAGGCTGTTCCAAATTCTTCTCTGATACAAACCCAGACTGTGAAGAACATTCTAATAACTAAATCTTTGCATAGGTCCGTGATTATTTATTCAGGGCAGAGGAAAGAGTATGAGTAAATGCAGAGATGGGGGAGCAAATGGTGTGCCCAGGAAACTGCTAGCATCAGTGACAGAGGGGAGAAGGACAGGAGGTGAGGCTGGAAAATAGAGTGGGACCAGATGATGAAGGACTGTGAATGCCATGGTCATTTTTTCAGTCATATAATATATATTAATATATTGTATATATTATAAATATTACACTATATTATAAATATATATTTAACATACAAATAATATTATAAATATTATAATTTAGTGACTCTCATATTATAGGCCAGGCACTATTTTAGGCACTTTGATCACTTAGGGAACAAAAACAGAAAAAGATTCCTGCCCCGGGGAGCTTATGTTGTAGCAAAGAGAGAGAAACAATAAAAATAGTAAGTAAACTATAGAGAATAAACGATAAGTCCCATAGGAAGAAGGCAAAGTAGAGCAGGCTAAAGGGGATCGGAGGGCTGGGAGCGGGCCAGCAGGTGCACTATTCAATAGAGTGGCCCCTCCATTACAAGGTCTGAACTTACTCTGGCAGTGAGGGATCACTGAAACAGGCATTCACTTGCATTCCTCACCATCTTTGCCATATCCACACACCACCTGATACCTGACGATTTTCTTTAAATCAACTTACCTTTCCCTACTGAAATTTATTTTAAAGGAAGCTTTATAACACCAGCATAAACGGAAACCCAGTTTTGCACGCCATGAAGGTCTAGAAAGGGAGACTGGAAGACACCTAGGACTGGCCTCTTCCCTTCCTTTCACAGACCAACTTGTGAATAACAACAAGAACTTTTAAAATTGTAGGCTCGTTATCTGCCAGGTAGCTTAGCTTAGTTTTATACGCAGCAGATAATTTTATCTTCACAATAACTCTATGATGCAGGTGCCATTATTGAACCCGTTTGTTTAGGAGGAAGCTTGGGCCAGTGATTAACCCTCCCAAAGCCCAGTTTCCTCCTGAATAAATGCGGACAATAATGAGGATATAGGGAGAGAAGGGCCCATGGCTTCTGCCCACTCCATGTAGTGCTTGGAGGAGACTTGGAGAGGTGACAGGGAGGGGACAGAAACTCCCAGCAACATCATCCCCTGACCACTATCCCCCAACTGCCAACGACTGAGATTAGAACTAAATCACTGCTTTAAAACACAAACACCTCCCCCCAGAGTTAAATTTATTGGTCACTTTAATTTTCCTGTGAAAAACTTTAATCAGAATGTCCGAATTGATTTTAGACTTGCTAGGATGGGGGCTTTGATTAGAAGAGGGGAAGAAGATACATTTCTGGAGCATCAGACCCAGCCCGTTTTGGGAGAGGGCAGACCTGGGCAGATACCAGGTGGGGGAGGAAGGGCTGGCATTTGGACAGCTGGAGGGAAAGAGGCAGCAGAAAGCAAGGTGGGAAGAAATGAAAGACAAACAGTATCAACTTCAGTTGTCTCTGATTCAAGTCCTTTTGGGAAAGAAGTAGAATATAAACTCAATAAATAATACATCGGTAGAGAGACAGTGCCTAGGTTATGTTAACCTGCTGAGTCTCTCAGAGCATACCAAGCTGTTCAACTTCCTGAGAGCTGTGTTTTTTTTTTTTTAAAGCCATTTTCATTTATAGGAAATAATATGGGACTTGGAACCACTCAACCAAAGAATTTAAACCAGAGATATGTCTTTCCCTGGTTTCAGTTACGATTGATTAATGAGAATGCCACAAAGTCACACAGATGAACCCAGCTTCCCTGAGAGGTTTACAACCAAGAAAAGTTCAATGTAATGCTGTAACCCTAGAATGTGAGCATTGGGGCAGTCCTTCAATATTTGATTTATAAAGGGTAGATCAACTCGATGAAGTAAGTAATAATATTTTTAAATGGCTAAGAGAAAATTGGAGACTAAAGAAAAGCTTTTCATATAAACAAAAAAGTAGGAGCAGAAAGGGTTAGATCTCTAGTACAGAGCAGGCATTGCCTAATGACCCCAAATAGCCCATAAATGTGATGTGTTACGTAGGTCCTACGTCACAGAGGAAAAGAGTATAGGATCTGTTTGGTGCAGACCATCTACGATGGGATAGAAATCCCCAAAGGCAAGTGCACTACCCCTGATTTCACAACATAGGCAAGGAGACATCGAAATCCTTTAGTTGATAGACTGGTGAACGTGGCACCACATTGTCTAGTACACAAACAGCTTCTTTCTCCTGCCCAACATTTGAGGAGTCCCAGACAAGCCTCAGACAACTCTGGCACTTATGTCGGAGCTCCTATTTGATAAAGTGAGATTAGCAAAGCTTGTTGCTTGGTAACATGTGCTCTATAAACCCTTGGGTCTTGGGTATGGTGAAAGAAACCAAGTACATCTAAAGTTTCATTTCACTTTTTTAAAATTTCTTTCTTGTCACCAAAATCCAAAGGCTGATACCATGCTTCATGGCTTTCCAGGCACCCACATCACCTAACTCACAGGACACTGGTAAATATCTATGAAGTCAGACTCTTCTCCTGCCAGTAGTTGAGGGAGTTTGGGAGGCTATGTATGTCACTGGGACTACAGCAAGCCGTAGCTTCTCTTTAACTGAATATGATTTCTCTATGAACTTATCTTGAAGTTAACTAAAAAGAAGTAGGAAGTCATATGAAGGTATTCCTTAGAATTTTAGGAGCCTCTTTAGAAAATCAAGTCAGTTTATTTTCTAAATCTTTTGAAGGAAGCATGATTTTAGCTGATCATTTTAAACAGTAACGAATAATTGTATTTGGCCAAATACCAAAACCCAAGATATACAAGGTAAATTCTTTGAAAGCAAATATAATCTGGTGAACATTTTTGATAAAATAACCATATTAAACATATGATAAAATAAACATTAAATAATTGATAAACATATTTCCTCACCCTCATTGATGGCTTTCTTATCTCAAGCAACATTTACCACAACAAATCCTTTTGAAAAGTAAGATCTCAAAATCAAAACATTGTTTAAATGAACTACATACATGAACTACATAAATGAACATGCATTGCTGAACAGGAATATAAAATGGTCAAATCACTTTGGAAGACAGGCTGGCAATTTCTTATAAAGTTAAACACACACTCACTGTATAATATAGCAATTCTACTAGGTATTTACTAAAGAGAAATTAAAACATACGTCCACACAAAAGCTTAAACATGAATATTCATAGCAGCTTTATTTGTAATACCCCCAATTGGAAACAATGCAAATGTCCATCAAAAGGCAAATGGATAAACAAAGTGTGCCATATACATACAATGAAGTGCAACTCAGCAATAAAAAGTAATGAACTACTGATACAGGAAGCAACATGAATGGATCTCAAGGACATTCCAAGCAAAAGCAACCAGACACCAAAGAGTACATACTGTATGATTATATATATAAAATTCTACAAAAGAGAAATCTAATCTATAGTGATGGAGAAAAGGAGATCAGCAGTAACCTGGAGCCAGTGGTGGGGGTGGAGGAAGATTAACTACAAAAGGGCAATGGACATTTTCTCTGGCAATGGAAGTGGTCCATATTTTGGTTGCAAGCTTAAAATGGGTGCAACTTACAGTATGTATGTAAATTATATCTCAATAAAGTTGATTTTAAAGATAGCATAAGTGGAAAACTCTTTAAAAGTTGAAGATTTAAGTTATTTCTGCTTAACAAATATAAGTATTAAGCATCTTGTATAAATTGTATACCAAGATGCAGTGCCTACAATTAGGAAACTACTCTCTTGAAAAAACTAAGCACAGAGGCACATAGCACGGTGGAAGGCACTGGGCTCAATGCTATGTGGAGCTGGTATATACAGTTTACCAGGCTCTTTTAAATAGTGCCTACCATGTGGGAAGAATGGCAAAGGACTCATTAGGCAGAAAAGAAGACCAATTATATACTAGGTTGGTCAGGAGAACTGGGATCAGATCAAGGACAAGAAATGATATTCTACATCATAACGAACCCTGGCTTGTCATTGTCATCTTGTGAAGTCCTTCTCAATAGAGAGGCCCATCAACCTGGATGCAGCTTGACCTTGTTTAAAATCTGGTACCAATGACTGGGACAAAGAGTGAAAAACAGTATAGGAAAAGAGGTTCTTCAGATTCCTTGGTTAGACTGCAAAGAAGTCCTTGTCCTCCCCATTAGTATGGAAGCTCTCTCATTGTCCTTTCAGTGTTTTGGTAAAAACTTTTACTAAGGTTTTAATAAGTGCAGGAGATTGGATGAGGAATTGATCTGGAATATTTTATTCATCTATATAGCTTTAGAAATTGAAAGATGGGGGGACATAGGTAATTGATTATCTCTCATATATAATTTTAGGATAGTATTCAGAGTCCAGTCACACTGAACTGGGAAGTATTCTGAAATTACTTTTTTAATTAGATGAATCTAATAATATCACAATTTTTTAGGAACTGATGTGAGAAGTAAAAAAAAGTGTAGAGTGTTGTGGTCATTTCTGGGTAGCACACTTGTAAGCTATTGACAAACTGGAAAATGTTCAGAGGCCAATGGCCAGGATAGTAACAAGGTCTGGAAATCTTCTTATAGAAAAAAAACGAGAATGGAAACCTAGAGGAGAAAAGATTTGTGGGGACACGGTAGCTGTTGTCAAACATCAGAAAATCTCGTCTCTGGGAGAGGAGATGGATTTTGCTTATTTTGTGGCATTCCCTATGACAAACTAAGACCAAAGGACAGAAGGCATATTTTAGTTCATTATCAGGAAGATTTTTGTGTGTGTGAGGAAGATTGGCCCTGAGCTAACATCCGTTGCCAATCTTCCTCTTTTTATTCCTCCCCAAAGCCCCAGTACATAGTTGTATATCCCAGTTGTAAGTCATTCCAGTTCCTCTATGTGGGATGCCGCCACAGCATGGCTTGATGAGCAGTGCTAGGTCCGCGCCCAGGATCCGAACCGGCGTACCCCGAGCCGCTGAAGTGGAGCGCACGAACTTAACCACTCGGCCATGGGACCAGCCCCAGGAAGAATTTTTTAATGAGTAGAACTTTCCAATAGTTTAAAGGCTCTTTGACTCTCCTTCAACAAAAGTTCAAATAGAAGTAAGTGAAGAGTCCAATAGTGGTAAGGGAGTCCTGATCCTTTCATCCTCTCCCTCACATAATTAATAACTGCATATGAGTTTCTAAAAAATATTTGTTTTAACTTCCATTATTTCTTGATTATATAAACAACAGATATTCCATGTGGAAAAATCTGAAAATACAGACAAAAAGGGAAGCAAATGAAAACAAAATCATCCATCTTCTCAACTCCCAGAGACTTAAATATTTTGGCATACAGCCTTACAGACTTTTTTCTGTTATATATCCATATAAAATACATACATATACTTTTTTAAAACAAAAATGAAATCTCATTAATCACACTACTTTTTTACTTTACAATACAGGTAAACATCTTTCCATGTCTTTCTCCATACACAAAAATAGACTCAAAATGGACCAAAGACTTGAAGGTAAGACCTGAAACCATAAAACTTCTAGAAGAACATATAGGCAGTACACTCTTTGACATCAAATTTAAAAGGATCTTTTTGAATACCATGTCTACTCATACAAGGGAAACAAGAGAAAAAATAAAAAAGTGGGACTTCATCAGACTAAAGAGCTTCTGGAAGGCAAAGAAAACCAGGATCAAAACCAAAAAAACAACCCACCAACTGGGAGAAAATATTTGCAAATCATATATCTGACAAGGAGTTAATCTCCATAATATATAAAGAACTCACACAACTGAACTACAAAAAAAAACCCCAATCAAAAAGTGGGCAGAGGATATGAACAGACATTTTTCCAAGGAAGACATACAGATGGCCAATAGGCACATGAAAAGATGCTCAACATCACTAATCATCAGGGAAATGAACATCAAAACTACACTTCGATATCACCTTAAACCCATTAGAAAGGTTATAATCACCAAGATGAAAAATAGCAAATGTTGGAGAGGTTGTGGAGAAAAGGGAACCCTCATACACTGCTGGTGGGAATGCAAACCCATGCAGCCACTATGGAAAACAGTATGGAGATTTCTCAAAAAATTAAAAATAGTAATACCATATGACCCAGCTATCCCACTACTGGGTTTTTATCCAAAGAACTTGAAATCAACAATACAAAGAGACCTATGCACCCCTATACTCACTGCAGCATTATTCACAATAGCCAAGATGTGGAAGCAACCCAGGTGACTGACGATTGGATAAAGAAGCTGTGGTATATATATACATATACAATGGAACGCTACTCAACCATAAAAAAAGACAAAATCATCCCATTTGCAACCACATGGATGGACCTCGAGGGTAGCATGCTAAGTGAAATAAGCCAGACAAAGACAAACACCGTATGATTTCATTCATTTGTAGATGATAAACAAACAGACAAAGAGAACAGTTTAGTGGTTACCAGGTAGAAGGGGAGTGGGGGTGGGCACAAGGGATAAAGGGGCACATTTATATGGTGTCTGACAAATAATAATGTACGACCGAAATTTTACAATGTTATAAACTATTATTACCACAATAAAATACAATATATAAATAAAAATTAAAATAAAAAAAAAATTCCCCATTCCCTCTACCACTAGCCACTAGCAACCTGTAATCTACTTTCTGTTTCTATGAATTTGTCTATTTTAAATATCTCATATGAGTGGAATTGTATAATACTTGTTCTTTTGTATCTGGCTGATTTCACTTAGCATAATGTTTTCAAGGTTCATCCACATTGTAGCACGTATCAGAACTTCATTCCTTTTCATAGCTGAATCATAGTCTATTGTATGGACATACCACATTTTATTTATCTATTTATCTGGTGATGGACACTTGGGTTGTTTCCACCTTTTGGCTTTTGTGAACAATGCTGCAAGGAGCATTGGCATAGAAGTATCTGTTTGAGTCCTTGTTTTCAAGGAGTGGAATTGTTGGATCATATGATAATTCTATGTTTTATATTTTGAGGAACTGCCAAAGTGTTTTTCACAGTTGCTGCATCATTTTACATTGCAACCAGCAATGTATGAGGGTCCAATTTCTCCACGTCCTCACCAACACTTGTTATTATCTGTCTTTTTGATTATAGCCATCCTAGTACATATGAAGTGGGAGCTCTTTGTGGTTTTGATTTGCATTTCCCTAATGACTAATGATGTTCAACATCTTTTCTTGTGTTTATTGGCCATCTGTATATCTTCTTTGGAGAAATGTCTATTCATAAAGTCCTTTGCCCATATTTTAATTGAGTTGTTTGTCTTTTTATAGCTGAGTTATAGGAGCTCTTTATGTATTCTGGATTAAACTCATCAGATATGATTTACAAATATTTTTTCTCATTTTATAGGTTGTCTTTTCACTTCTTATTAATGTCCTTTCATGCACATTATCTATTTTTTTCTTTTGTTGCTAATGCTTTTGGTGCTATATCCATTGTCAAATCCAAGGTCATAAAGATTTACCCCTGTTTTTTCCCTAAGAGTTTAATGGTTTTAACTCTTAATATTTAGCTCATTGGTCCATTTTGAGTTAATTTTTATATACGGTGTGAGGTAGGAGTCCAACTTCATTACTTTGCACGTGGATATTCAGTTGCCCCAGCACAACTTGTTGAAAACATTAGGTTTTTCACAATTACAAAAAACAGGACAGTAAACATCCTTTTCAACCTGTCCCATATTTTTCCCTAAGAAAAATTCCTCGAAGAGTTGCTGTATCAAAAGATGTGCACATTTTGAAGGCTTTTGATACATACCACCAAACTTGCTCCAGAAAGGACATCAGGAATCCATCACAGTAATTTCAGATACCACTTTCCCAACACTTTCAACAGCCTCATATATTATTAAAAAAATTTAAATCTCTGCTAATCACTGTGGCATGGGAATGTATTCCAAAGCAAGTTTAAGGGAGTTTTAGCTGAACTTCCCTTGACAGCCCCAACATGCTAGCCTCAGCACCCTCCTTTCCAAAGGCTTCACGTTTATGAAAAGATTATCCAAGAATAAGACTCGATGTAAACCACTGCAGAGTTTAATATAAGTCTAGTTAAGGAAGTAAACTAAACCCTTCCTCTCAGAATAAAACTAGAAATGGAAAGTATAATTAGGTTCCTCTGCTGGATAATGTAATTTCAAAATATTTCCTTCCTCAGCACAAAGTCACAAATGAGCTGTTTACAACTTTCAAGTGTGTCCTTCTCATTTCTGTTTGACAGAGAGTTACCAAGCACAGGAACCATGCCAAGAAATCAACTAAAGCGAAGTTAGACAGTTGTTTGTAAAGCCATATAATAATTGTTGAGGGAAAAGAAAAAGCTATTTTGCTGTGGTCTGCTCCTTAGTACCAGTTGAGCACTTCCAAATGTGTATTGGGAGAGGTTTTATAGTTGATGTCGCTTTTGGTCCTGTCTCCTTTGCTTCTCTGAAACAAACATACCAAGTATATCTTTATTTTGTTTTGCCTCAAGCTGTAGTTACAGTAGAAAGAAAATTTTATGGTGAGTGCTTTGTCAGTGGGAACTTGTTATTAATATGGAAATCCTAAGAGGATCATTTATCCACACAAAGTAAGAAACCAGGGGGAAATTAGCTTTCTACATTTCATCATAAATCATGCATAATTCATAGAAGAGAGGAAACTATTGATGAGGCTGAACAAAATGAGTTTCTTGTTGCCAGAAAGAATCAAAATATTAGGTATAAAGCTGTCTAATTTCCTAAATATTTTCTTAAAGCCTTCTGAAGTTTAATGCCATCATGACTTTCACTGTCATGCTAGCAAAGATGAAGGCAGATGTTTTTACAGAACCAATAAAATTTTAAGAGGCAGAAGCGACCTTATAAATATCTTGTCCAATTCTGTTTTATAGATTGGAAATCTGAAACCCAGAGACGTGAAGTGACCTGCCCAAAGTCATACCGAGCCAGTGACAGAGGTGGAGCTACAAGTCAGGTCTCCTGACTCCTGTACTCACTAATAATGTAGTCTGGTCACTCCCCTAAAAGGTTGATATGCACAATTATGTTACCAATTTACTTTGCTGTCAAGTAATGCCACCAGATCTCCAATTTCATACATATAGCTTGTTGGTCAATTGATAGGATTCAGTTAATAACCGCATTAATTGAATGCATTTCTTCTGAGAGACCATGGTCATTAAGTCTCCCACTATTAAGAAAGTTGAGCAAGTTTCCAAGATTCCTATATGATGTTTGACTCTCTCTACCTATGTATTATAGACATTCGTGAAACTCAATCTTATTTGCTCTTGGGTTAAGAACCACATTTTGAAGAATCTGTGAGATATCATGGAATTTAAGAGAAACAAAGCTACCTTTTTGCCAGAGTATTTATTGTTCTCTGGCCTTTTCTAAATGCACCATTTCAACTACCTGACAGTGAAATTTACCTGGATGATAGATTTTTCAAGCTCAACTTTTAAGATCTAAAATATTTAAAAACACTTCAGGCAAATTGTAATTAATTTTCTCCATAGATATCCAAAGTACCACACATGCATTTTCAGCATGGATATTTATATATGGTTGCTTCTAGGTGAATTTTAAAAATTCATTTAGGTGATGAGATTAAATATATCCTGTAGTGGGAGTATTGATAATTCAAGGAGCAGGGACAAAGATTAATGCAGAATTAGAATCTTAACTCATGTGCTTTTAATAGCTCATTTGATTTGCTTCAATTCTCAAGAGCCAATGAAACAGGCCCCCTAGATACAAATTCTAACCCCATCCCCTCTTTTCAATATAAAAGCTTTCTAATAGTGAGAGTTGTTCAACAGTAGAATGAACTGTCGTGTGAAGGAGTCAGTTCATTACTACAAGATTTCAAACTAAGGCTAAAAGACAATCTGTCTGGAGTTCTTCAAAAGGATTCCTGCATTGAAAGGTAGATTAAAAGACTTCTAAAATCTTTTAAGTTCTAAGATTCTGATTCCAATATTGTCTTTCTCTCCTACTTTTATAATACAGAGATCCTTTCATATGTGTATCTGTAGTCATATTATCTTAGAATGCCTTGCATCATTATTATTTTCGTACTTATGCTATGCGCTTGAAGATAAGGATGGTACCTCACCCATCTTCATATATCCTATAATTTTTTTCTTAAGGGTTGAGTAGACTCCATGCATTTTTCTTTTTAAAGATTGGCACCTGAGCTAACAATTGTTGCCAATCTTCTTTTTTTTTTTCTGCTTTTTCTCCCCAAATCCCCCCAGTATATAGTTGTATATCTTTTTTTAGTTGTGGGTCCTTCTAGTTGTGGCATGTGGGACACCACCTCAACATGGCCTGACAAGTGGTGTCATGTCCGCGCCCAGGATCCAAACCAGCAAAACCCTGGGCTGCCAAAGCGGAGCTCGTGAACCTAACCACTCGGCCACAGGGCCGGCCTCTATCCTACAATTTAAGCACAGTTTCCTGTACACAGAAAGCATTCATTAGATACTTATTGAATATACTTGAAATTACAAGCTTGATTGGTTGATTTAGTCATTATAAATTTTAAGAACCATATTTGTTTTCCTGATTGAGAATCTAACTTATTACTGCAGTGAGCTTCATGTTAGGATGAATTTGGAGTGCTGCTCTTTTATAAGGTTACAAGTAAAACAGGAATATTTGATTGAACATGAACATATATTTAAGACTTAAAAATGATGCTTTAAAGGGGCTGGCCCCGTGGCCGAGTGGTTAAGTTCGCGTGCTCCGCTGCAGGCGGCCCAGTGTTTCGTTGGTTGGAATCCTGGGCGCGGACATGGCACTGCTCATCAGACCACGCTGAGGCAGCGTCCCGCATGCCACAACTAGAAGAACCCACAACGAAGAATATACAACTATGTACCGGGGGGCTTTGGGGAGAAAAAGGAAAAAGATAAAATCTTAAAAAAAAAAAAAATGATGCTTTAAAAACATTTGAAAAACATATTTCCTCCTTCATTTATCCTTTTATTGACAATGTGAAAACTAGCATATATATACCGGTACATACATATGTAATATATTTATAAATAAGCATATTTATAATATTTATTATCTATTTTTAATATATATTTAAATATTTAAATATATTTTTATATAATATATGTATTTATAATATATAAGAGGAAGACATACCAACACTTATATACAATATGGTCACCTCCTGTTCTCACATTTTTTTAAGATGGGCTATAAAATAGATGATTTAAAAAACTAGTTTAGGGCCGGCCCCATGGCTGAGTGGTTAAGCTCGTGCACTCTGCTTTGGCAGCCCAGGGTTTCACCAGTTCGGATCCCGGGCGCAGCCCTAGCACTGCTCATCAAACCATGCTGAGGTGGCATCCCACACGGCACAACCAGAAGGACCTACAACTAGAATATACAACTATGTACTGGGGGGCTTTGGGGAGAAGAAGAAGAAAAAAGAAGATTGGCAACAGATGTTGGCTCAGGGGCAATCTTAAAAAAATAATATAAAACAAAATTTTTAAAAAACTAATTTAATAAAAATGAAAGGAGCAAAGTAAAAATTCCAAAGTTATCCTGCTGTGGGTTGAATTGCGTCCCTAAAAAGGTAAAGTTGATGTCCTAACCCCCGGTACCTATGAATGTGACCATATTTGGAAATAGAGTCTTTGCAGATGTAATCAAGTTAAGATGCAGTCATACCAGATTATGGTGGGCCCCAAATCCAATGATTGGTGTCTTTATAAGAAGGCCATGTGAAAACACAGGGACACAGGGAGAACCCCGTGTGATGACAGAGATAGAGATGAGTCATACATCTACAAGGCAAGGATTTCCGGAGCCACCAGAAGCTAGGAGAGAGACGTGAGGAGATTCTCCCTGAGAGCCTCCAGAGGGAACCAACTCTGCGGACACCTTAATCTTGGACTTCTAGCCTCCAGAACTGTGTGATAACCCAGTTCTATTGCTTTAGGCTACTGAGTTTGTGGTGCTTTGTTATGGCAGCCTAAGGAAACTAATACATGTTCTGCACAATGGAAAACTGACATGACAATTCCTTGGCACGTGTAGGATGACAAAATACAGCCTTACCATAATTTTTAAAAGTCAACCACAAAATATCATGTAAGAGTTAGAACTGCTTTAGTCTGAAAATCAATAAATGGAAAATCATTTAAGAAATGGATCTTCCCAATACACAAGCTGGAAAAGCAACAGAATGGAAAACTAACTACAAAATCCTTAATTATGAGCATATCATAGTGAGTTTTGACATCCTAGGGTACAACTAAAACAAGAAAAACTAATTGAATAGAGTGAAAGAAATTGTCTGAGTTGAGAAAAGTATACCGAGATAGTCAAGATTACCAAGATTTATTGATAAAAGTTCCTTATACAACTGAGTAATAGTCTCACACCCATTGTTCACTTTCTCTGTCCTTAGTCTTTGTCCTTGAACATTCTGCAAAACTTTTTGTTTTGCTAAAGAGTCAAAAGTGCATGATGACCTTTTTGTCTGGCAATGATCTACAATTTCAGCAAGGAACATCACTGCAATCACACCTCATTCCATGAGGGCCCCCTTATATGTTCACAATTGGTCCACTAAAGGTCTGGCAAGTAAAAAAGCTGAGTAACAAAGGTAATATTGATTGTTTACTTGTCCTTAGCCAGTCTGTAGCATCCTGTCCCAGCTTCGGGAGACCATCATGATCCCAATCATCTCATAAATACTCAGTTTCATTTATTGATAGGTGAACAGAGTCTCCTCCCACATATATGTCCATTCTAATCAATTCTACAGGGGACATTGTCCAAAAGTTCTTGGTGTCACAGTCTTTTTCCCATGTGGGGCATTCTGATTATTTCCCATGACATGGAAAAACGTTTTATAAATATTGTAGGCAACCATTCCTATTTCATTAGGTGAGGAAATTTAAACCAATTCTCAACTTCACTTCATGAGGATACATTTTTATTTTTCAAATTGCTAATATGACCCCCAATTACTTAAAGCACTTACTATAGATTTAAAATCCTTAACACGTGATTTTTCTTATTGAAAAAAAACCCCTTAAGACTTTTGAATAGAAAATTGGGGTTTAAACAGTTATAGCCCTTAGGGAACAACTAGAAGCACATGATTCTTGCAGAAAAACCCAAGCATATTAAGCCTCTATTTAATCAAATCAGTAGTCGTGATGATGAATAAAAGGTAATTCATAGAAATGTAGACCACAACTTATCGACATTGTCTTTTTTCCACACTTAATTAGAATACAAAATTAATCAGGGATAATCAGGTTAAGCACAAATTGAGTGAATTTTCCTGCTACTCAATTAGCTTTTATTCATCTTGCTTCCCCTACCTGTCCCTTCCCAACAAATTAAACATTCAAGGATTCATGTGCAAAATAGGCAATCCTTGGATCAGTATGGTATAACTAGCTTAGTTTTAAAAACAGCTTTTGATAGCTAATTTTTCCCTATCAAGTAGAAACTAGTAATTACTGAAAATATTATTAAAAACTAGCATGGGCATTCAGCACATAATAAAAAGTCATTTTACCTGTTGATTAATGGAACAATTATATTTGATCAGAACTTATAATTTTATCTATTTATTCCCATAAATAAATAGAGCTCAATTATTTTTTTAAAAGTCAAGTTGTTTCTATACATTAGCAGCTTGAAGATGAATGACTGTGTCTTCAACATAGCTCTTATTTGGAAAATACCTTTGAAAATATTACTACATTGCTTTTAAGGGCATACGCAAGAATTAAACATGCAAGTTTTGTAGATAAACAGAATTTTAGGAAATTAAGGAAAAAAGATATATAGGAAATAATCTAAATTATACCATACAATTCTGTTGTTGCTCCAACGTGTGTGTGTGTGTATGTGTGTGGTGTATGAAAGAGAGACAGAGAGCATGTGTGTTCTGCCATTGGTGAGAAAGTCTTGGGATGGGTGAATCACTTAGTTGAAAGTACATCAACTAGAATAAATGGAGAACCAGAATCAGAAGGCGACACAGGAGAGTTTGTGACAGTGCTGATTTTAGCTAGTGAATTACAAGAAGATCCTGCATTGCCGTTGTTCCCATCAAGAGCATCCGAAGATAGACTAGGAGAGGAACATGTAACCAACTGATAACAGAATTAAAGAAATCTCTGTGAACTCTGCTTCGTCTACAAATGAACGCAAAATATGTGAAGCAAAGAACTGGCACTCGTTACAAGAGCAGTTTCACCAGAACAGTAAAACAAAACCAACAGTAGCAATAAATAGAAATCCACTCACTGTATTTCCCATTTTGATCATTAAAACATGCTTTCTTGGCGCTCTTTTTCAATAATACGCTCAGCCTAACACAGCACACAAAAAGCCAAGGTAGAAAAGATGGGAAGAAGATGACTTTTTTCCAAGTTTGCACTTGTACGTATTTCGCTATTACCTCTTAATCTAATGCCAAAACCCTACTTCTAAGAACGTATCCACCCTATATTAATGTCACACATAAATGTTAGTGAGAAGAACTAAGGTTAATAGTATTCATTTGGGAGATTAATTTTATAACTTCTAAAAATATTTAATAATATACCCTACTTCTGAATATATACAATACCCAAAGTAGACTTAAAAAACAAGTGAAAATGGTCAATAAATGTTTAAAACCTCATGCTAATACTCACCAGGCATTCATATCAGACACCTGGTTAGTATCAGAAGGAAGCACGTCGGTTGGGCCTTGGAAAAATCTCTTTGGCTGATCTTCAAATGCCATTTCAGCTATGAGAAAAAAGCAGACCAAGGTAGATATGTTTTATGTAACACATTTATTATGCTTTTAATTGCAAAACTAAGACTTGTTCATTGCAGTTAATTTATAAAATACAAAAAAAATGCAAAGGAAAAATTTTTATACCACCATTATCCAACATAACTACTTTTCAGTAATTCCTGAATGTTTGTGTATATATATGATTGTTTTTAAACAAAATTGGATTTGTACTGTATATAATATCGATATGTAATCTACTTTTTGTTTTTAATGGTTATAATTCTCATATTATTAATCAAATTCTACAACATGATTTTCTATAGCTATGTAGTAAGGCTGCACCATAATTTAATCGCATTCCTTATTTTAAACCTTTTGGTTGTTTCTATCTGTATTTTGCCAAGCCTATACAATGAACTAAATAGATCAATTCTTTTATAACATACAAGGAACAAAAAATAAATATATTTTTACAGATTTAGAAGAAATATCTAATCTCAAAAAACTGCATTGCTACAATCTTCACCTCGAAGTAAATGTTAAAATCTGCACAATGTTACACATTCATGTGATAATTATATCTGGATGCGAGAAACACCCATAACTTGGGTGTTCAAGCCCATAACTTCTGGAGTGGAATATATTTGAATAATAAAACACTAAGGCCACCTACTCATTAAAAAATATCCCTAGAAGCAGAGATTCCACAGACCTTCCTTAGGAGTATAACCAGGGTTCATAAAGCTCCAAAGAGGTCTGGGTATCCTATGCCATGCCAGACCACACTTACACAGTTATGGAAAAGCTACTCATCTCTCCTTTTTGGTCTAAATTTAAAAGAAGACAAATCAAAACAAATTCATCATAGAAGAAGACTGGAATTTTCTTTGCAAACCATTATTACTTGTAAAACGGTATTTACGTTGCCCAGTTCCTGCAGATTTCTCAGAATTCCCACTTGAGGCCTTATCTGCTCTTGCTTACTCCGAATGGAAGTAACTGCTGCTTACCACCATAAAATATGCCTTCATATGCTCGGAGACGCTAATGTTTATCTCACACTCTCCTCTGCTTTACAGAGTCCTCATTCTTTCTTGTTTCTCCCCCCCAGGACCCCCTTTTGGTTTTTCATACCATCGTTCCCTACACTTCACTTGTATTAGTGAGCTCCAAATAGGCCACAGTTTGCTGTTTCAAATAAATATTCATATTCTAAAATATATAAATAAAATTTAATTTCTGTTTAATCTGTTACTGCATCTGAAAGGCCAGATGAATTTTGACTAAATTTGTATAGGCTATGTTTGGGAGGGTTTGACTTAAAATATAGACTATATGGTATATATAGAAACCGCTTCGCAGTTCCTAGGGACACCTCAAAGAAATGAGGCCGTCATCGTCCAGAGCAGCTGCAAACTAGGAGCAAGAGACTTGTGTGAGACATGCCATGTCCACCAAGACGCTTGGCAGAAACCAAGTCTATTATGTTAAAATTGAAATATAAAAGCAATTTTTTAAATCATAAATTCTAAGAAAATTCCAGGCACTTTCAATGTCATAAAACACTTCATGTATAAATGCCTTAAAAGGAGAATTATTTTAATTTAGTAAAACACTAGCTTCAATTTAAGCACATTTTATTTTAAATACGCAAATGACCCAAATTTCTAACAGCTCTTAAACTGTTAATATATTTGAATGTCTTTTCAACAGCAGCCAAACTTCACAGCACAGGCAAAAGAGCCCTAAGCTAGGTCATCGATCCATTGTCATAAAACAAGGTGCTTAGTTTGGAAAAGAGTATTTTCCAGAATTGATCTAACCTTAGTCTTAGAATATAGGAAGTACATGTTGAATTAGGTATGCCGTTAGGAATATTACCATTAATCAACCCAAAATACATGGAACATTGGAATACATTTCAATTTCTTTCCCTAGAGTTTTGCTCTCCTCCTTTTCCTTCGCCTCCCCTCCTCCCTCCTTTTCTTCTTCTCTTTCCCATCTTAATGGATTTTTCACAAATACACATTATTAAAGTTGAATATCCTTTCCTATTTATCCTTTTTTCCTCCCTATTAGAGTTAAACTTTGTACTAAGCCTATAATTCAGTAGTGGTATTAACAAAAAAGGAAGAAGAAGATAGCTTAGTGAGGCAGCATTGAGAAATGGGATCCAGGACTGTGGGAGTTTAAGAAAAGCACTTTTGTTCTTTCCACTGCCCTTTTATTACTGAGTAGGTGGGTCATTTTCCATATACTTAACCGAAAGTAACCCTCATAAAGAAATGAAACATCAAAGAACATACATCTTAGCATATATCTTTAGTGTTGTAAGTGGATCTAGTTTGTTTCAACTTCTTCATACGATATCAGTGTGTCCGTGCGGCAGGGGGGCAGGGAGGGCAGGGGCTGAGATTCAGCAGAATATTTGATGACTGACTCTGTGCATTTGTTCATTCCCCACCTTGTTTCAGAAAGTATTTAAGGCAGCTAGCTTGGTGAATTATACTTATACAATGAAAATCATAATAGTTGACTAAACCGAAATTAAATTTCTCAATTCACATTTATGTAGCACATTATAACTTTCAGAATGTCTTTACACATAGTTTCGTTTGAGTAAAACAAAAGGCCTCAATAACTTACCAAATACATTTTAAATAAATAAATCCTTTAAAAATGAATTTTATATAACATTTGATTTTATATGATATTTTATAAAAATAATTCAAAGTGATATTTATTTCTGCTGGTAGATAAAAATACCTTTTCTTTTTAATGGTCCAAGAATACTTGGTGTAATAGTGTTGGTGGGGCTTTGACTTCTTCTTCTAAAATGAAATTATGACAATCATTACAAGAAAATATTTGAACAAAATGAGCTACGACTATTTCATTATAACATATCTAAGGACATACACTTTAAAAGAGGACTCTGTGTAGTACCCCACAGCACATTATTGTATTGCTTTTCTCTAAATATGAGTAAAAAAGGAAGCCCCGAGGACAGCAGACTGTCTTGTAATTTATAAGGATTCAGGATTTTCCCAAGTTGTGGGGGAAAAGCTAGAGGGACCTGCAGTTCTCACTGTGACTTGCCTCGAATCAAAATGAGAATCATGGGTGAGCGAGTGGGGGCAGTTGTTTTAAGCTTCAAGAGTTAGCTCTGATCCTCACCAACAAGCTCAGTCAGAGGAAGACCATATTCAAAGAAGGTTAATGAGTTACTGATTCTTCATATGTTCATGTTCTCAAATGTTCTCGGTCACTTTATTCTTTTCGATATACAAAATGACGAACCAAAACAATGACATTTAATTTAGCTAAAAAGACATTGCTTCTTTGGTTGTCACAGAACCTGGAACTATAATTTCTTTTCAGTTTCTACCATTCTTATTTTCTAAGCAATTTGGGATTTTCATACAATATAAACTTACATTGTAAATTCTTCCATAGGATTAGCAACAGGAGCCAGAGGTGAACCGGTGCAACTCATACAAGTTTGCGATGACGTAGAAGAACACAGCTAAAACCAAATTGGAACAGAGGTTTTAAAACGACTACTTTTCTCTGAAAGCAGATCAGTGGTTTCCGAGGGTGCGTGGGGTTTGGGGGAAAGGAGATGGAGTGCAACAGATCATGAGGAAATTTAGAGTGTGGGAACTGTTCCATATCTTGATTGTGGATACAGTTACAGGATTGTACACAATTATCAAAATTAATCAAATCATATACTTAAAAGTTGGTGACTTCTGTTATATGTAAATAATAGTTTAAGAAATGAAAAGGACGGCAAAACTGTCATTTAGAATCAGATGTCCTATAGGAAAATATATCCCCCAAGAGATCTGGGTGGACAAACCTTAATGTTTCATAAATATTTCAAGGGACACAGACTTTTAGGCACTCGTTTCTTACCTGCTCAATCCCCATAGGGGGAGAAGCTGCTGGGGATAAATCAAAGCACTTTGGAGAAGCTGGCTTCTCTAGGTTGCTGTCACTCTGTGTAAGCAGAAAACAGTGTACAATTACAGCACCAACTGCTTACCTATGAAATATTTAGGGAGATAGCTGTTACATGGGGAAGGGCATCCTTACTGAGTTAGCCGTTGTCCACGCTGCGGAGCTCTCATCATCCTGAAACAAGCAGAGAACCAAAGATTCACTTCAATGAGCAAAGGCACCCTTTGCCCTTTGGGAAGGAGAGCTACATGGCAGTTGAGGGGCTTCCCTAGTCTCCAAAAAGACCTAGAATGTGAGCACTCAATATCGAGCAATCCTGACTATATACATAGAGCCTAAATTGAAATTTTGCTCTTTGGGTTTAACCTGTGCTTGATTATTGAAAACTATAACACTATGTCCAGGAAAGAATAAAAAAGGATTTGGTTAGAACTAAGATACAAATGGAACAGCAAAAATAACTACAGCTATGAAAAATGTTTACAGATTTTAAGTAGACAAAATGAGTACTGCATAATTCAGGATTTTAAAATGCGCTCTTTTCCTTTCCAGGTAAAGTTATGTTACATGCTCCCTTCCTCCTCCTAACGCACTCGCATATTCACTCACTCGGTCATTCACTCACGCCAACACCTAAAGCAATTAGAATCGGGTCAGTCAAGGGAATCCAAAGCATCTACAAATTGTATTAGCGTCAAAACATGAAAAGTGACAGGATCCAGCGGATATCTACTCAGTCTCCAGGACCTACTCCTAAATCAGGGGTAGATGGCCATCTAAGGCACTCAGGGCCCAAAGGAAAATAAGATGTCACTGCTTCTGCTGATGACCCATTTCCTTATGTAATAATTCCCAAATCTGAAAATTGACATCTAACCAGAATCTCTTCTACTCAAATTTCAGCTCAATTCTTATTCTGTCATTATCTGAGACATCCATGGAAAAGAACCCTAAACATCATTCAACTACCACAACTAAGTAATCATAATGTGTACAGAGACATTAAAAGATGTTAGCAAGGGCTGTAACTAAGTTCCAAATATGTTTAAATTAAAGGTTGTATGTTAAAATGTTAGTGGGAGTATATGTGTTACAGGCATAAAAATGTAGTATTTTCCCAGTAAATCTACTGTCATTGGTTTAAAACTCTAATACATAGTTAATAAATTATGTAGAAGGGAGTGAAATCATTTATTATTTTGTCATCTAAGCGATTTAACTAGTACAACTGAACTTTCGTAAGGCCGACTAGGACAGAGAGGAAGCTGGTACACAATGATGGTTTGGTATCAGACAACTATTTACTTTGAACCCCACTTTCAAACAATGCTAGTTATTTTGATGGGTAAATCATAAACTTTCCTAAGAGCAATCAGAAATTATTTATGCAGCACATGTAATTTTAGTTTCAAATGAGAGCTTAGATTTCTAGAAATTACAGCAAAACTAGGTAGCACCAACACTGAAAATCAGTAACAATCTCAAGTTTTCTACAAAATTGAGTGTTAATACCATACCAGGTTCGAATTTTCTTTCCAAGGTTGACCTATCTGTATTGCGGTTTGTACCTCCCTATAAAAGAAAAGACATCAGTACTGCAGTTGCCTGTCTAAAGGAAAAGATGTGACTGAATATACAAATGATAGAATAGAAACTCAAAGTACAGTACTCACCATGTACGCATTGCTTCTCTATTTATTAAATCCATGCCTTCCTCCTGAAAGGTGAGAACATGAGAATGAACTGAATACAAGTTCCTATGGTTTTAAAAAGTGATTTCATTTGGCTGCACCTTTAGTAGTATTCCCCGAGCTATAGAAGGGCTAGAGTATAAACGAATTTCTAACAAGTGTCTGGTTCTCTTCATTTCATTGTTGCACCTACCATACCAACAGTACATCCAATATGCAGGAACTGATTAGATGAAAAACTTTGTACATTTCTTCATTCAAAAGAGAAAACATCAAACATTCAATATTATACTATTTCTCCTACCATTAATACTATGATATTAATAAATAGTACTCACAGTTCAATACAAACTAAATGTCTATCAGTGTGGGTTTGCTTAAGTAAATAATGGTACTAGGGCCGGCCCTGTGGCTGAGTGGTTAAGTTCATACGCTCCACTTCAGTGGCCCAGGGTTCGCTGGTTCAGATCCTGGGCTTGGATCTATGAACTGCTCATCAAGCCACGCTGTGGTGGCATCCCACATAGAGGAGCTAGAATGGCTTGCAACTAGAATACACAACTATGTACTGAGGCTTTGGGGAGAAAAAAAAATATTAAAAAAATAATAATGGTACAAGCATGATTTAAATCCAGTCATTGACATTGAAAAACATGTATTACATAGTAAGTAGGAAAAAAGATAGGCACTATTTATGTAAAATTGTAAGCAAGAGGTATTCAGAAGGATGTTCACCAAAAAGTTAACAGTACTTATCAATGAGTAGTGAGATTTGGGGTAATTTGTTCTTTCCTTGTACTTTACCATATTGTTTGACCTTTTTATAATATTCAAGTATCATTTTTCACATGAATAGTTATTTTTAAAAATAACCCACATATGGAAAGACATTCTACGTTCATGGATTGGAAGACTTAACATTGTTAAGATGGCAATACTACCCTAAGTGATCAACAGGTGCAAATGTAACCCGTAACAAAATCCCAATGGCATTTTTTGCAGAAATGGAAAAACCCATCCTAAAATTCACACGGAATCTTAAGGGGCTCCAAATAGCCAAAACAATCTTGCAAAAGAAGAATAAACTTGGAGGACTCACACTTACTGATTTCAAAACTTACTACAAAGCTACAGTAATCAAAACAGTGTGGTACTGGAATAAGGACAGACATATAGACCAATGGAATAGAAGAGAAAGCCCAGAAACAAATCCTTGCTTACATGGTCCAATGATTTTCAACAAGGGTGCTAAGACCATTCAATGAGGAAAGGATGGTCTTTTTAACAAATGGTGCTGGGAAACCTGAACCTCCACACACTAAAGAATGAAGTTGAACCCTTCCTTACTCCATCTATAAAAATTAACTCTAAATGGATCAGACCTAAACATAAGACCTAAAACCGTAAAACTCTTGGAAGAAAACACAGAGCAGGGCTGGCCTGGTGGCAGAGTGGTTAAGTTCATGTTCTCCGCTTTGGCGGCCCAGGGTTCACAGGTTTTGATCCTAGCCATGGTCCTAAACACTGTTCGTCAAGCCATGCTGTGGCGGCATCCCATACACAAAGTAGAGGAAGACTGGCTCAGGTGTTAGCTCAGGGACCATCTTCCTCAAGCAAAAGGAGGAAGATGGCAAAAGATGTTAGCTCAGGGCCTATCTTCCTCACAATCAAAAAAAAGGAAATAGAAAACATAGGGCAAAAACTTCATGACATTGGATTTGGCAATGATTTCTTCAATATAATACCAAAAGTACAGGTAACAAAAGAAAAATAGATAAATTGGACTTCATAAAAAGGTAAAACTTTTGTTCAGCAAAAGAGACTATCAAGAGAGTGAAAAGACAATCATAGAATTGGAGATGTTTGCAAATCATATATCTGATAAGGAATTAATATACAGAATATGTCAAAAAAACCCTACAACTCAACAACAACAACAAAACAATTCAATTAAAATATGGGCAAAGGACTTGAATAGTGTTTCTCCAAAGAAGATATACAAATGGTCAGTAGGCACATAAAAAAGATGCTCAACATCATTTGTCATTAGAGAAATGCGAATCAAAACCACAGTGAGCTACCACTTCACATTCATTAGGATAGCTATTGTTTAAAAATATGGAAAATAACAAGCGTTGGTGAGAATGTGGAGAAAGTGGAACCGTCATACATTGCTGGTGGGAATGCAAAATGGTGCAGACTCTGTGGAAAATAACTTGGTGGTTCCTCAAAAAGTTAAACATATGATCCAGCTATCCCACTCCTAGGTATATCCCAAAGAACTGAAAGCAGGGACTGAAATAGATACTTGTACACCAATGTTCATAGCAGCAGTATTCACAATAACCAAAAGGTGAAAACAACCTAAGCGTCCATCACCAGGTGAATGGATAAAAAAAAATGTGGTATATCCATTCAACAGACTATTTTGTTGTTGTTAGTATTGTCAAGTGGATTCTGACTCCTGGCAACCCTGTGTACAGCAGAGTGGAACCCTGCCGGTCTTTCTGCGCCATCCTCTCACCTTCCAGTGCTATATCAGACAATGCTCTGCTGCAATTCATACGGTTTTCATGGCCAATTTTTTCGGAAGTGGGTGGCCAGTTCCTTCTTCCAAGTCTGTCTTAGTCTGGAAGCTCTGCTAAAACCTGTCCACCATGGGTGACCCTGCTAGTATTTGAAATACCAGTGGCATAGCTTTCAGCATCACAGCAACATGCAGCCACCACAGCATGACAAGCAACACATGGATGGTATGGTCCTCTGACTGGAAAATGAACCCGGGCGGGGTAGTGAGAATGCCGAATCGTAACTACTAGACCACCAGGGCTGGCCAATAAGAATGAAGGTCTGACACATGCTAAAATATGGGTGAATCTTGAAAAAACTATGCTAAGTGAAACAAGCCAAACACGAAAAAACAAATATTGTATGATTCCACTTATAAGAGGTACCTGGAATAGTCAAATTCATAGAGACAGAAAGTAAAATACAGGTTACAGGAAATGGGGGGGGTGAAATGGTGAGTTATTGCTGAACAGGTAGAGTTTCTGTTTCACATGATGAAGTAGTTCTGGAAATGCAAAGTGATGATGGTTGCCCAACATTCTAAATGTATTTAATGGTACTGAATTGTACTCTTAAAAATGGTTAAGGGGCCGGCCCGGTGGCGCAGCAGTTAAGTTCACATGTTCCGCATCTTGGCAGCCCGGGGTTCTCTGTTTCGGATCCTAGGTGCAGACATGGCACCGCTTGGCAAAAAGCCATGCTGTGGTAGGCATCCCACATATAAAGTAGAGGAAGATGGGCAGGAAGATGGGCACAGATGTTAGCTCAGGGCCAGGCTTCCTCAGCAAAAAGAGGAGGACTGGCAGTAGTTAGCTCAGGGCTAATCGTCCTCAAAAAAAAAAAAAGGTTAAAAAAACCTCCACAGTCCAAATTCATCCTGGCATTCTTATTTTTATTTCTTTATTTATTTTTGGTGAGGAAGACTGTCACTGAGCTAACATCCTTGCCAATCTTCCTCTATTTTGTATGTGGGACGCCATCACAGCATGGCTGATGAGTGGTGTAGGTCTGCGCCCGGGAGCCAAACCTGCGAACCCTGGGCCACCAAAGCAGAGTGTGCAAACTCAACCACTACGCCACCAGGCCAGCTCCCATTCTGGCATTCTTAAAAGCATATTTCACACATACTAAAGCATCTAGGATAGTGCTGGGCAAATACAGTGCTAAAAATTATTGGGAACATAAAATAAGCAGATGAGCGTTCCCTAAATGGGCCTAGAATCATATTTGAGAGACAAGCTTTATTTATATTGTCAGTACTCTCCAAAGTAAGCATGATCATAGCCCAGGAGGTGTACAAGATGATCTAGAGAAGCAAAAAGAAAAAAAATAGAAATTCCATTTTTATATTTTTTAAAATTTAAGATAGTAAGTAATGAAGGCTTGCTGATATTAGACACACAGATTGATGCAGGTGCCCTCACTCAGCCCACAGAGTCTAAAGATCTCATGAAAGAAGAGCATTTTTTTAGCTAATGAGAACTAATTGCAGTTCATCTGTGCCAAGTTAGGTGGACGTACACATATATTACCCAGTTTTAACTAAACCAAGTTCCACAAAATGCACAAGCCCCTTAACAAGATTCCTACAAGAAACCTGGGACAGAAGATTCATAATGAGGGTCTAAGTAAATAACAGGGAAATGGCAAAGGTGTAACTTATGCTACTCTTAGCACAGCTCATCATCTGCCACGTTATTGTGAAAACACAATGCTGAGCTAATCTGTTCTATCAAGGAGCTGGCTAAAATAATGCTAAATCTTTTAAGACTATTGGAAATATGAATTCATATTCACTCTCAATAATCTACTATAAAATTAAATTAAAATTTTTCTGAGATCATTTCATCTTTATCTCATCCTTTTTATACTTCTATTTTGTATATATCCTATGATTCACATTATATACAAGCACAGTAGTATAGACGTCCATAAGGTAAATACAGTATACATATATTGGAAGCATGTGCTCAAACATTTTTTACTGATGCAGTGTGTGATCAAAAGTTTAAAGATTATTGTCTACAGTATAAACAAATGTTATGAGTAGTCTGTAATGGAAGAGTAGTGCGAGTTGTGTGAGTCAAAATTTGACCTAGGCCTTGAAAGATGTTTAAAATCCGGACAAGCAGAGAGTGGAGGGAGGGTATTCCAAGCAGAAGGAACCACATGAACAAAAGTTTAGAGGAGAGAAAGAATATTCAGGTTGGAGGGTAATGAGACGAGCTCGGCTGAAACCAAGTTTGTGCTACAAAGCAATGAGAGAGAAAACTGGAGAGGTAAGACAGGGCCAGCTTTATAGGATCTGAAATAATTGAAGAGTTTGAACTTCAAGAGTTTGGGCAGAATAGCATAGTTGTTAGGACCACAGGCTTTGCAGCCACACAGAACTGAGTCGAATCCCAGCTCTGTACCTCACTACCTGTGAGACTTTAGGCAAACAACTTAACCTGAGCCTCAGTTTCTCCAGCCATATGAAGATGTTGATAATAATGAGGACAATGAGGTGTTGTACATTCTTATCATAGTGCCTGGCAACTTATGTAAGTAGGTGTTCAATACAACCTAGCTATTCTTCTTCTCATTTAATAGGTAATGGAAAGCCATTGTAACTTTTTGCACAGGAGAGAAAAAGGTGAAAACGATGTTTTAGAAAAGCTATCTTGGTACTGGTTGTGGAAGTTGGATTCAACTGGCAGAGACAGGAAATCTATTAGAATACTGTTACAGTAATCTGGACCCAAGGGACAGAAGGAAGTAGTAATGGGAACAGAGAGGATGCTGTAAAGTAAGAATTAATAGGATTAGATGTCTAATTGGATAGAGTGGAAAAATAAGGAAGAACTGAAGATGAACCTAGAGCTTTGAGCCTTAAAACTGTGACTGACTATTTTGATGCCATTATGAAAAAGGAGGGAAATTGGGAAAGGTAGTTTAAGAAGTTAATCAGTCTTTTAAAATAATGGAGTAACAGTAAATCTTTTCAGTAAAATGTAATTGCTAGTATAGTTCTTCCATTTAATCTTTATGTAGATGTTTTCCTGTAGTGAGAAGCTCAAAATATTTTGTAATTCATTCAATCAACAAGGAAAGAGCAAGTTTTCCCAGAACTAGGGCAGAATTTTACTTATTGTTCCTCCCATCGTAAGTTGGAACATTAGCCAACATCAGCTATTTTGAGGGTCGTTAGTAAAGGCGGGTTGGTTCTTTTATCATTTATATCTTGCCTATTTCCAAAATGAATATAAGATGGCTTATAATGAAATAAGATTGTTAAAATAAGGATAAAAGTTCAAGAGCCAGGTAAGTGGCAAGGGCACGGAGTACTGTATCCTAGAAACCCACGTTAAGGAGAGATGCTGCACTTGAGCACTAAACTTACCTTTCAACTTTTTAGTACTGAGGGTAAAAATGGAAATGGTAAGTTACTCGCTTTTGCTCTCTAAAGAAGAGTATGCTGGAAAGATTTTAGTCGCCCAGTGTCAACACAGTGCTCAATAAACGCTTGTTGAAAGAATGAAACAATTTGTAACGTAAGAGAAAATTAAATTTCTTTTAAAACAAGCTGGGCTATTTCCTTAAAGAACGCCTCTTCCTAAAAGAGACTAGGTACTTAGTAGGTTCCAAAGAAAACTCAAAAAGATATCACAGAAATCTAATGTCATTGCTTTACTAGACTAGAAAATGGTGGCAAAGTCTGTAAGAAAGACTAACTGGGAAACCTAGCCAGCAGAAGAAAAGCTCACAGACACACCTTCCATAACAGATGATATCTATAGTTGTTCCTACCATAATCATGCCTGGTTCTCCAGTTGCTAAAATCTGTTTTAAAGGGCTTCATCTAATAAATCTCCCTTATACTTGTGTCTAACCCAATTTAACTTATCCAATTCAGGTAAGACAAAAACAAAACTGTAATATGTGTTGCTAAAGTTGCTTGCGAAAATATAAATACAAGGGATATACATTTGTGAAGATATAAATACAAGGGATGTACATTTCTGAAGATATAGATACAAGGGATGCTGGAAATGCTTAAGTAGATAATTTTTAAAATTGATTTTACTTAAGACACTACAGACAAAGTCAGGTTCTTTCTGCATGCCAATGATTTTATATCCTATTTAACAAGTCAGGAAATAAAGTTATAGAACAAAATACTGGGAGCAAACCACTATAGACTGAATTGTGTCCCACCAAAATTCATATGTCAAAGTCCCAAGCCTGGAGTGCCTCAGTTGTGATTTTACTTGGAGATAGCATCTTTGCAGATGTAGTCAGGTTAGGATGAGGTCATTAGGATGGGCCCTAACCCAATATGACTGATGTTCTTATACAAAGGAGAAATTTGGAGACAGACATGTATACAGGGAGAAGAGCATATGAACATGAGGCTGTCCATCTACAAGCCAAGGAGAGATGCCTGGAATAGATCCTTCTCTCACAGCCCTTGGAAGGAACCAACCTTGCCAACAACTTGATTTCAGACTTCTGGTCTCCAGAACTGAGAAAATAAATTTGCTCTTTAAGCCACCCAGTTTGTGGTACTTTTTTATGGCAACCCTAGAAAACTAATACACAAACTATTTCTGCAGGGCGGTTATTTATGTTTAGGGCTTTGGGAGATAGCGAACTAAAGGCCAAGTGCTTTTAAACCTCTTGAAATACAAACTCAATTGTTATTAGGAAAGAAAAATTACATTACAAGAATAATTCCTGAATATTTGCGCATTGCTATGTGTTTAGAAAATTAACTTCCACAGTAATCATTTCACAATATATACATATATCAAATCATTACATTGTACACCTTAAACTTACACAACGTTATATGCCAATTGTATCTCACTAAAGCCAAGAAAAAAGAAAATGAACTTCCAGCTTGATGTTCTCAACCTCTCTAATTCCTAAAAAACACATAATAACCACAGTCAAGAAGAAATGATCCATTAACTACTTTAACAGGAAGGGGCAACTGAAACCATATACTTACTTAAATTTTGACCCAGAACCTAATATTGACTTGGGGCTGTGTGCTTATTTACAAATAAAGGCAAATTTAATCAAGTCAATTTATAGGAAATATGGGAATAAAAGAACATATTAAACAACACCACATGGAAGCAAAATCAGAATGTGGGGCATTCTACAGGACAAATGGCCTAGCTTCCTCAATAAATAAGTTGCATGGAACAAAAACAAAAGGGGAAAGTTGTTTTAAATAAAAGAGAACTAAGAGATATACCAATCAAACATGATTGGAACATGTTTGAATCAGTAAAAAAGGCATTTTTGAGAATCAGGAAAATTGAACACGGACTAGTTATCAGATGACATTAAGGGATAAATTTTGTTAAATGTAATGATGGCATTGTGATTATGTAAAAAAAAAAAGTCCTTCTTAGAGATTCATATCAAGTGTTTACAGGTAAAAAGATATCAGGTATTTACTTTAAAGCACCCTTCTCCCCCCAAAATAGAAGGAAGTAGATGAAAAATGATGTACAAAATGTAAATAATAGTTAAAGCTGGATATTGAATACATGTAGGTTCTATTTTGTGTTTTTAAATTTCCATTTAATTTTTTTAAATTTTAACTTATATACTAGACATTGTGCACATATTAATTCCTTTCATCCTCACAATAATCCCATGAGGTAGCTACTATTTCCCCCGTTTTACCAAAAAATGAAATAAATGCCTTTATAAATATTATTAGCGTGAAAGTTCAGAATGTAATGAGGTGAGAACCAGACATTTCTGTTTTGTACGTAAAAGGTTAAGTTCAACAGCTAAAAAGAAGCCATGGATGAAGAATGCAGGTAAAGAAATATGAAACTTAAGGTATCTATTGGACCATTAAACTATTGATAACATCTTAATTTTCCATTCAATCACTACCCAGATTGAAAGTTAATGTTATTTCTGTTTTCCCACTTCATTCATTTTCCACTTGTGTTTCATTTGAAATGCTTATAATATATATTCTGTCAATATGCAAATAAGTTGGTTTACAATTATATTACAAACCAGTTAAATTAGTCTTGATTTCAAGCTTCATAATCGAATAGCAACATGTAATCAATTTTCAAACATTTGGTCTAATTTAGAGGAAGCAACAAAACAAATTGCACAGATAAACCAGAGATCATTTTACTGGTTTTAGGTTCTTTCATTAAGAATTTCTAAAATGGCTACATAGTCACAAAGACAAACAGTAAAAGAATGTTTTATTTACTAAAAAGCAAAAGAATCTTTTTACCTTACTTTCTCACTAGTGGATGATAAGCTGGACCTTAAGGAAGCCATGGTGAGGGAGGGAGAGAGGGAAAGGAAGCAGGAGCTGGACAGCTAGAAACGAGGGTTACAAGATGCTATGGCTTTTGTGCCACTGAAACAGGGAAAGGATGGCTGGAAAAGAATCCAGTAATTTGGGGCTAAATCTTGGCTCTGACACTAATTCTGGACATTGGATAAATTACTAAATTTCTCCCATCTTTAGTTTCTGATTGTATAAGGTTGTTATGAGAGTAAATGAGACCACAGATGTAAAGTGCCTATCACAGTGCTAAGTGAAGAATAAGTGCTTCCTAATAGTTAAGCCCCCCTTGAACAAGAGTCTGCTTGTAGTTGGGTCAAAACAAAATCCCACCAACAGTGGTGGAGTGGTGATTTGATCTTTTGAGTTCTGTGGCTAATCCTTGGATAAATAAAAGGTTTAATTCTGTATTAGGCTTTTGCTATTAAACACACACACACACACACACACCTGCACAAAACATAAGCCAGAGTGGTACAAGTGTTCCTGAACTCAGATCACTAAGAAGTGAAGACAAAAAGATAGCATAAAGATCATTTTATCTGTCAAATAAATTCATCTGAGGGTTTAAGAAAACCATGATAACTATGGTTATTATGAGCCTGAAAATTATCATTATTTTTGCTGAGGAAGATCCACCCTGAGCTAGCATCCACTGCCAATCTTCTTCCTCTTTTTGCTTGAAGAAGATTGTCCCTGAGCTAACATCTGTGCCAAGTTTCCTCTATTTTGAATGTGGGATGCCACCACAGCATGGCCACCGCCAAGTGGTGTAGGTCCATGCCCAGAAACTGAACCCGGGCTGCCAAAGATGAGCATGCTGAATTTAACCACTAGGCAATGGGGCCAGTCCCTGAAAATTAATTTTTGTGTATAGCCTTCGTCGTCTTCTTTAAGATCTTTGGAAGAAACTAGATTCAAGGTAAAAGAACTTGCCATATTTCAGGAAATTATCAATTTATTAAGATAGTTAATAACCTAAATAAATGTAGGACTCCTCAGTTGTTTTTCTTTTATTTTTTAGAGAAACTATTCCTGGAATTAAAAACTTAATCACATGTGGCTTCACTTAGAATTATTGAACTATAAGATGTCTTTTTTATTGAGGTAACATTGGTTTATAACATTATATACATTTCAGGTGTACTTCATTATAATTTGACTTCTGTATATACTACCTTGTGTTCACCACTAAAAGTCTAGTTTCCATCTGTCACTGTACAAATCGCCCCCCTTACCCCTTTTGTCCTCTCCCCACCTCCTTCCCCTCTGGTAACCACCAATCTGTTCTCCGTATGTATGTGTTTGTTTGTTGTTGTGTTGTTTCTTTATCTTCCACATATGAGTGAAATAATACGGTATTTGTCTTTCTCTGTCTGACTTATTTCACTTAGCATAATACCCTCAAGGGATCGGAAGAAGATATTTGCAAATCATACATCTGATAAGGAGTTAATATCCAAAACATATAAAGAACTCATACAACTCAACAACAAAAAACCAAACAACCCAATTGAAAAATGAGCAGAAGGTCTCAACAGACATTTCTCCAAAGAAGACATACAGATGGCCAATAGGCACATGAAAAGATTCTCAACATCACTAATCATCAGTGAAATGTAAATCAAAACCACAATGAGATATCACCACACCCATGAGGATGGCAATTACTAATAAGACAAGAAATTACAAATGTTGCAGAGGATGTGGAGAAAAGGGAACACTGCTAGTGGGAATGCAAACTGGTACAGCCACTATGGAAAATAGTATGGAGATTCCTCAAAAAATTAAGAATAGAACTACCATATGATTCAGCAATTCCACTTCTGGGTATTTACCCAAAGAACATGAAAACACTAGTAATTCAAAAAGATATATACATGCCTATGTTCACTGCAGCATTATTCACAGTAGCCAAGACATGCAAACAATCTAAGTGCCCACTGAAGGATGAATAGATAAAGAAGATGTGGTATACGCATAGGTATTTTTTAAAAGAAAAATAAAATTTACATTTTTTAATACACAGCTATCAGTTTTGAAAGTCTTCTTATCTGTTTGATTTGATGAAGGTGACTAATGCAAGTGTGAATAGGAGAAGGCAGCAAAAACTGAAATTTAAAATATAAGTCAAGCTTGCTTTAATGTTTCTGATTAATTATTTCTAAACAGTAAGTCAATGTTGAATTACCTAAAATATTTATTGAGTGCCTAATGCATGTTAGCAACAGTATTAGTTAAGTTTAAAATTTTTAAAAAATCAAAATTCCAATTGAATCTTGACTGAAAATTAATCAAAAGTCTCTCTCTCTCTCTCTCTATATATATATGTGTGTGTATCAAAACAGAACAAAATAACTGTTAACATAAGAAACATAGGGCAGAACATCAATAGAACACTTTGCTTATCTCCACCTTTCCTCTCCTAAGGCACCAGATGTTAAAATCACCTCATTCTTCCTGCCAGTTTCAGCCCATCATCAAAGCTTAGTGATAGGCATTGCCCAGAAAAGGCTGAAACAGTCATTAAGTCAGCAGAAACAAAATGACTCCATCAAACACCTTGGAATCTAGCTGGGGAAACCAAACTTTCATAAGATGGAATGACTTAAGGCAATCACTTTCAAGTAGTTCAGTACATCTGACTCTCGCTCAGATACTTGTTGTCTAGGCCCTTTCTCTTTTCAGGGATACTTGAGGAAATAGAAAAGGAGTTTGGTCTTTTCTCAAAGCTTATGAGGACTCATACAAGAGGGAAATGAAAGAATGGAGGGATTTAAGGCTAAGTGTGGAAATGAGGCTTGAAAATTACCTCTAGAATTCATTCATTCATTCCATCAGTATCCTGGTTAGTTCTTGAAATGCCAGATAACGAATTTACTAAATCTTACTTTCACATTATACCTTAAGAGTACATTGAGTTTTCTGTTCAAAAATATTTAACGAGTACCTACTATAAGCCTCAGCGCTGTGTCAGACCCTGAGGATCCAAAGATAAGTAAGGCATTTTCCTGTCCTTGAGAAATTTGAAGTCTAGGTAGGAAAAACTAGGCCACAGGTAAGTGCCAGAACAAGTTATGATTTGTGGGCGTTCAGAGGACAGAGAATCTAACTCTGTCTGGGGTCTCGGAGAAGGCTTCACAGAGGCTTCAACAGAGGAGGGAGGAATCATTAGACGGAGACGAGGAAGGACGGTATTTTACGGAGCGGGAAGAGACGTTCAGGCAGAGAGGCATACGTGGGGAACAGGGATGTTAAGGGTGGCTGAAACTTGTACATGATAGGGCATGGCAGGAAGTAAGTTTTGGGAAATTTGGCTGAAACCAGATTGTGGTTTATGGACTTTAGCCTTTGAGCCCAATAGGAAACCTAAAGCATAGGTCCCTCTGAGTTCTTAAACCTCAAAGATATTGTACACAAGAAGATCACACCTGTTTTAGAAAGGCAGCCCTAGCAGCATATGCGGAAGAAATTGAGGGTGGAGGGAAGATGGACTAAAAGCAGGATCTCAGGCCAGGTCAAAGATGAGGGTGTAAATGAAAAATGGGGGGATGAAGAGAAGGAGGCAGATTGGAGAGATGATCAGAAAGCGTAAAAAGAGTTAAAGATTGGCCTGAGGTTTCTAGCTGAAACCTATAAGCGGACGGTGGCCAAGAAAGGCAGTAAGAGGAGCGAGTTGGTGGATGGGGAGAAGATGAGTCCTCAAAAACACGTGTTGGACAAATAAATGTTTTCATGAAGCAGATAGTCTGAATTTTTATTAGGTTTTAAAACGTATCATATGACTTTTTAAGGAGTATATTACCTCACTAGTTATATTTTGCTTAAGAAAGGGTTAAAATCAGTTTGTTTTTTCTAATTTGTTAGAAGGTGGAGGAAACAGCCAAGGGTGTAAAAATAACAGCAGAAAATTCATATGTGGATAACTGAAAATTCACTACATATAAATTATGCCTGAAATTAGTGACAATTACTTCATCATCATAATTCACTATCAGAAAGATAGGGCTCTTAAGTATTTCAATATTTAGTGAGCCCTTATTATGGTTAAACCACAGTTATGACCCTCAGAGACCTTACACCAGACATGAAAGCAAATATACGAGAGACAAGGAAATGAGTCCTAAATGGAGGCAAATTGAGGTGGGAATAAAAAGCAAAGGTTAAGTGAATGGGCGTAGGGGGTGGGAGTGGGGGACAGGTAAGAAAGGCATAAGGGGGCATTTGAGTTGGGCCTTATAGGATGAGTTTGACAGCACAAGCAACAGAAAAGAGAAAGTGCTTGGCATGTTTTAGGAAAGGTTATTAGTCGTGTGTGAGTGGAAGGCCAGGTGTCTACAGAGAGACAGAAGTCTCAGAGGCCAAGAGGGTGAAGATGCTTGAAAACCTTGAAGGCAATACTCAAAAAGTTTGAACCGTGGAAAAATTACCTTCTTTGGTATACAAAGAAGAGGAGATTATACCTAATAGCACCGTCTATTTAACTTTGGAATAGACATTCTCAGATATTTATCAGCCCTGAGCCTGGTTAGTTTCCATCCAGAGGATGGGCATAAAGGAGGCGTCAGATGGCTATGGACTACAGACTGACCAGAAACTCAGACTGCATGGTACTTACTAATCATGTCCCAGGGTTGATATTTCAAGAACATTTTTAATTCAAATCAATAATGCCACTAGCTGACCCTCCTCACAAAAGTCAGGAAACTTTTCTGGATAAAACTTACATAAAAGGAATAAATTGGATATATGATTTGTTGCTATATGGAATAGTGTTCTGAACAATGTAACAGAGTTTCTCCTTCAAGCATCTATTCATAGTAAATGTGATATTGGTGATAATGCATGTAATATGCTTAGCACAGTGCCTGGCACATAGTATGTGCTCAATAAATGGCAAATGACTATTACCACCACTACCGCCATTATCACCACCATCATCAAACACATCTAGAATTCAATGTTTAGTGATCTATAAACAACAACTTGGATTATCTGTGGCAGATTTATAAAACTAGGCTATCTTTTCCCTGCTACCCAGAGTTCTTCATTCTTTTTCCCCGCTGATCTTTTAATTAGTTAATTTTTAAAATAGACTATTTTTTAGAGCAGTTTTCGGTTCACAGCAAAATTGAGTGGAAGGTACAGAGATTTCCCCTTCCTTCAGGTACATATAACTTCCCCCACTATCAAAAGCCCCACAAGAGTGGTAAATTGTTACCATAGATGAACCTACGTTGACACAGCATTATCATCCAAAGTTCACAGTTTACTTCAGAGTTCACTCTTGGTGGTGTACATTCTATGGATTTGGACAAATGTATGACGTGTATCCACCATTATAGTATCATAAAGAATAGTTTTGGGGCCCAAGTAGAGGTGTAATGGTTAAGTTTGGACGCTCTGCTTCGGCGGCCCAGGGTTCACAGGTTCGGATGCCAGGTACGGACCTAGCACCACTCGTCAAGCCATGCTGAGGCAGGTCCCACATAAAAATAGAGAAAGATGGGCAAAGATGTTAGCTCAGTGACAATCTTCCTCACCAAAAAAAAAAAAGAGAAAGAATTTCAGTGCCCTAAAAGATCCTCTGTGCTCCACCTATTCATCATGATCTTTTATTTTTCAACAGAAATTGACTCACCTTTTTTCTCATTATAAAGCAATACATGCTCAGTATAAAACATAATTAATAGGAAAAAACAGCATCACCCACCATCATGACCATAGTAAATATCTGTTTTATTTTTTCAGACATGGGTCCTACTTCACATAGTATTTTGCAGTTTGGGTGTTATTGGTTTTTTTAAATAACTTAACACATTCTAGTTCTGCATCTGAGGATGCTCACAGCTCTTGGCTGTTATTCTCATAGATAACTCAGCATATCTATACTGAAGGCAAGTATATACCTACATAAGTCTTAAAATAATAATGAAGTGATACTTTGAACAAAATCAAAGCATATGCATAATGCTGATACAGTAAGCTAAAGCACTAAGCCTTGAAATTCTCATCATCAAATAAGTTAAAATGACTTCAGTTCTGCCAAACACAGTCCATTATATTAAATGATTTATTTTAAATATGCATTATATTAAACTTAACCTTATGCAAATTAAGAGCCTAGAATTCCTAAGGAAAATTATGCATTTAAAGAAATGCCAGGTACATGGTTGCTCTGTATATGTACTATTACTAACAAAAACATCTAGGGGGCCAGCCTGGTGGCATAGTGGTTAAGTTCCCACACTCTGCTTCAGTGGCCCAGGGTTCACTTCTTTGGATCCCAGGAGTAGACCTAGCACCACTCATCAAGCCATGCTGTGGTAGCATCCCACATACAAAAATAGAGGAAGATAGGCACAGATGTTAGCTCAGGGTCAATCTTCCTCATCAAAAAAAAAAAAATCTAATACTTATTGAGCATTTAGTATGTGCCAGTGCCATGCTGAGTGCTTTATGCTGATTAATCACCACAACAAACCTATGAAGCAGATACTATTACATTCCCATTTTACAGAGGAGGAAATTAAGGCATAGAAAGGGTACTCTGCCCACAAATAACCATGCTCGTATGTACGGTGCCATTTAAAGGTCCTCACCTCTCAGTCATTCTTTAACCCAATCCAATCTGGCTTCTTCTCGCCCTACCCCCCTCTCCACTGAGCTTGCTTTCAAATATAAGAAATTCATGAATAATCTCCATTTTGGTAACTGAATGTACACCTTCAGGTCTTTATCATGTCTGACTACTTAGCCAATGACAATATTTTTCCTTGGTTTTCATGGTACTACTCTCTTCTGAGTCTCCTCTCGCCTCTCTGACCATTCATCTTTGTTTTCTTTGGTGGAGTCTCTTGCGACTGATGTTTAAGTGCTGGTGAACTTTAAAGCTTTTTCCTGTAGCCTCTTCTCTTCTTCTTTTATACTCCCTCCATAGGTCATATCATCCATTCCCCTAGCTTTAAATTATGATCTACTGATGCTTCTTATGTGTGTCTCTAGCCCAAATCTCTATCCTGAGCTTCAAACTAGTATATCTAACATCTCCAGTCAGAGATCCCAGAGAACCTCAAACTTAACACGTCCAAAACTAAACTCGTCTTCTCTTCTAAATCTACTCTTCTTCCAACATTCCTTCCTTCTTCTGTGGTAGCACCATCCCATCAGTTGCCCAAGCCAGAGACCTAGTAGTCACCTTTGCCCCTACCCTTTCCCATTCTCCATCAAATCTATCAATTGATTCCACTTTTCAAATACTCATGAATCTGGCACTTTCCTTTGCCCACTGCCATCATATTAATCCAAGTTACTATTAGCTCTTTGCCAGGGTTACTGCAGTTGCCTCCTATCTGATCTTCTCACATCTACTTTTGCCCTGTTCCAATCCACCTTCCAGTCTGCAGGCAGGGTAATCTTTTAAAAATGCCAACCTGATTACGTCAATCACAGACTTAGAATTCTTCCGCGGCTTCTCACTGACCTTAGGATAAAGCATAAAATCTTTAACATGACTTGGAAGGCTCTACAAGATCTTGCACTAGTCTGTATCTCCAACCTCTTCTCCCACCGCTTCATCTTTACTCCCACTCTAGCTAGAATGCACTTCTTTCAAATTCTCTGCACGCTCTATTCTCTACACACCACACTCCCTTTCACTTCCAGGCCTTCAAACATGCCATTTTTACCTGGAATACTGTCTGCTCCCGCAACCAATATCCCAAACTAACTAACTCTTACATATCAATAAGATCTCAGCTCAGATGTCATTTCCTCCTTCAACTCCTCAAACTAGGTTAGATCTCCCTGGCAACTAGATCAGGGCTTAATTCACAGTACACTCCTAAAAGTATTTGTTAACTTGGCTGAGTAGAAAAGAAGCCTGGATAGGTATGGAGAGCTTTGATAGACAAGCAAGTACTCAATAAATATTGTTGAATGAATGAGGAAATAAGTGAGTGAATAGAAGGAGGAAGATTCGTTTAATGAATAATTCTAACTCTTCCCAATACAATATAAGTGCATCTGTGGGAATAATGATAAATATTCTATGAGGAGGAAAATTTCCAGTTTTAAGATTAGGAGGCAATATTTTTAAAGGGGTTCCAACCTATAACATTTCACCAAAATATGTTCTATAGATTCCATCATATTAAAAAATCATGGGGCGAGCCCCACGGCCAGTTAAGTTCACGTGCTCGGCTTTGCTGGCCAAGGGTTTCGCCAGTTCGGGTCCTGGTCATGGACATGGCACTGCTCATCAAGCCATGCTGAGGCAGCGTCCCACATAGCACAACCAGAAGGACCTACAACTAGAATATACAACTATGTACTGGGGGGCTTTGGGGAGAAGAAGAAGAAAAAAGAAAAAGAAGAAGAGGATTGGCAACAGATGTTAGTCTAGGTGCTAATCTTTAAAAAAAATCATATAAGAGAAATCTATGAACAATTATGTGTCAACAAATTGGATAATCTAGATGAAGTGGACAAAATCCTAGAAACACACAAATTACCAAAGTGATTTCAAGAGGAAATAGAAAATATCAACAGACCCGTAACAAGTAAAGAAATAGAATCTATTTCAAAAACCTTCTAACAAAGAAAAGTCTAGGACTAGATGGCTTCACTAGTGAATTCTACCAAACATTTAAAAAGAATCACCACACCAATCCTACTCAAACTCTTCCAAAGATAGAAGAGGAGGCACATTTCCTAACAGATTCTATGAGATCAGCATTACCCTGATACCAAAGCCAGCAAAAATGCCAGAAGAAAACTACAGACCAATATCCCTTGTGAATATAGATGGATAAATCCTCCACAAAATAATAGCAAACCCAATCCAATAGTACATTAAAAGCATTATACACCCAATCTATCCTAAGAACCTGAAATCAGCAATTCCAAAAGTCCCATGCACACCTATGTTCATCGCAGCATTATTCACAATAGCCAAGTCATGGAACCAACCTAAGTGCCCAGCAACTGATGATTGGATAAAGAGGATATGGTATATATATACAATGGAATACTACTCAGCCATAAAAAAGGACAAAGTCGTCCTATTCAGAACAACATGGACAGACCTTGAGGGTATTATGTTGAGTCAAATAAGCCAGACAGAGAAAGATGAACTTTGTATGACTCCACTCATAGGTGGTAGTTAACATATGGACAAAGAGATCTGATCAGTGGTTACCAGGGGAAAGGGGGGGTGGGGGGAGGGCACTAGGGGTGAAGAGGTGTACCTACAACATGACTAATAATGATGTACAACTGTAATTTCACAAGGTTGATAACTATCATAATCTTAATTTAAAAAAAAGCATTATACACCCAGATCAAGTGGGATTGATCTCAGGAATGCAAATGTGGTTCAACATAAGAAAATCAATGTAATACATCATATTAACAGAACGGAAAGGAAAAACCACATGATCATCTCAATAGATGTAGAAAAAAACATTTGGAACAATTCAACACCCTTTCATGATAAAAATATTCAACAAGTAGGACTAGAAAGGAACTTCCCCAATGTGATAAAGAGCATTTACCAAAACCTCCAGCTAATCTCATACTCAATGATGAAAGACTTGAAAGCTTTCCTCCTATGATCAGGAACAAGACAAGGAAGTGTGCTTTTGGAAACCAGAGAGAAGTGGTGGGTGAACCACACTGTAAATGCACTAAATGTCCCTGGATTGTATGCTTTAAAATAGTTAACTGTATGTTATATGAATTTTATCTCAATAAAAAGATTTACACAGTGAATCATTTATTCACTTTGGCTTACTGATCAACAAGCATATTTCCTCTGTTTACAGGATAATTAGTAGATAAGAGTTGTAATTTAGAGATTGCATTATAACACCATGAAAAACAAACTTTATTTTCAATTCAAGATAACTTTGAGATAAAAGTCCAACTAAAAGCCTGAAAAATACTCTTAGGAGAGTCTGCAAATTTTCCTCTCAAAATGAGAATGTTCTTTTAAAAATTAGAAGCCAGATGGTCTTAAACATAAAACAAATCTCAACGTTAAATCCATATTGGATTTAAAAGTTAATTCTGCTGCAGCTGCAGCAAAGCAATCATAACTGTAGTCAATGTGTTTATTTTTTTCTTCACTAACGTTTAGAGCTGTGGCTCTCAAAGTGGGAACTTGTCAGAAATGCAAATTCTCAGGCCCTGCCCCACATCTCCTGAATCACAAACTCTGGGGTTGAGGACCAGTATTCTGTTTTAACAAGCCTCCCAGGTGCAAACTCAAGTTTGAGAACCAATGGGTAAAACCAATAGCACAAGTCTTGGCCAGTGAGGCTGCCATAAGCATTTTCTTACCAGACAGTGTTGGGTTATGGAGGTTATACTGTTTCCTCTAGCTCTTAGCGTGTCAGCTTGGAACATCTGTGAATTATCACTAAGAAGAAAAAGAAAATATTTGTCATTTAAAATCCATTACAAAATTTTTTAAAAAGAAATAAGATTTCAAATACGTAAACAGCAATGCCATTAATGTAAATGGCTTCTTTGTGGAGACAGCTGTGCAGATGTAGAAATTAAAACACACACATATGCACGCGCACACACACACACACATACACAAAGCCTTAGTTGGCTGAGCCTAAACAAGTGTCCATGTCAGGTAAGGAATTCTCAAGCAAGCCACTTTACGTCTAATCGTGCTACCAAGAATAAGTATAACTTATTGCGGCCTTGGAAATACATCATTTTCTGTGTAAACCTGTAACTGACTTAAATTTATGATTGGAGCCATAATGTGCTAGAACTAATTTCCTCTCAACTCCCAAACTTTCACATGAACAAGAGGGATAACCAATAGCAGGCGTCAACAGAACTGAGATTTTCACAGATATGTTTCCTTTGGCCTATTGTTAAAAATGTTTTCGAATTAGGTGGGCACATTCGAAACACTGAGAGATGTCACGTAAATAATCCAGATTCCAGATTTCTGACTTCTACTGAAAAGTTGCAAGATGTCGCCTCACTGGGTCACATTCCCACAAGGCAACAATGGACTGAAGCTGAGCAGATGCTGCCTGCTGAGGATGGTGCTTGTGTCCTCAGCTTTGACGGTGCTCACCCCACTGGCCTTAGCCCTATCCGAGCTTGAGACCCGGAAGAAGTCATCTTTTCCTTTTCCTGTCTTCTTTTTGTTATAGCTTTTTAATCAGAAACACTTTAAGACTCACAAGATATTGCAAAAATGATACAGAGGGTTCCTGTGTACCTTTCACCCAGGTTTCCCCAATGACAATAAGAAATCATCTTGAACGTTTTCTTTCTTGCCACCTATATCCAATCAGGCCAGGGCTTTTAGGTTTTACGGATATAGTCTCTTATATCCATCTTATTCCTTCCAGGCTCCTTGCCAAAAAACAGTTCAAAGCCTTTTACTTTTCCACAGACTCTGCTAATCTACTTGGTCATCTCACCTCTCTTCTTTCCCTACGGCAATCTATCAAACAGACTCCCAGACCACCTTCCTAAAGAACAGCTTGCTCTCCTGCTCACGACTTTCAGAAACTGTCTTCACGGCTGGCCGAATTCAGTTACACTCTTTACTGGGACATTCAAAGCTCTCCACAATTTAGCTCCAGAGTTTTAGATTTCATGGACTAGTAAAATTTACAAACAAAATCTTGGTAGAAACACAGTTGCTACCATTTTCTTTTGCCAAGTAAGGTCATTAAAAAAAACTCACCATCTACTGACACCATTGTTTCATTTATAAAAGGACATTTTGGTATTTAAAAAAAAGAGTAAAAGTAACAATCTCAGAGCAAAGCACAGTCCTGCCCAGGAAAGGATGATTGGCACCTACATAACAACATATTTAAGTACGCTGTATTTAACTTTTTTTAACCATGGATTGGTGAAAATGTCACCGGGGATCAGCACTGGTCAGCAGATGAACATTTTGGAGCCAGTGATCCAGGTAGAGTGGATCAGCTCTCTGGAATACATCTGTGCTTTTCCACCTTCAAGCCTGTTCCATATACTTGGAATGCTGTCCCAGCTATCCAGCCCCCTCTCTTCCAGTCTGCATCCTATCATTCTGTTTGTTAGGACCCATCTCAAATGACACCTGTCCAAGAAACTTTTCCTTATCCCTCACCAACCCCCGTGTCATTTCTCACTCCGTTCTTCCAATTCCCCTTGCACTTTCTTTCCCTCCCTAAGCACAGATCTTACTCTACCATACACAAGTGTTTGAAGTGTTTATTTTCCCTATTAAAAGCTTATTGAGCCTTGAGATACATCTTTGCAGCATGGTAATTTGCACAGAACAGACAGTAACTCAATACTTTATGAGAGGATATATATATGGGTGTAATTTTTACTTCCTGTCCCAGTCATTTTTCCCTATGAGAACAGGAATATATTTGAGCAGTCGCTTATAAGGGAGTTGGAGGGACACTAAGGGGTTATATATTTCCACTATCTTTTGTGTGTGGGGGTTAATTCTTAAGGCTGGCAATTATATTCTCCCCTAAATTATCGTCTGCCAATTTTAATATTTAATTTTTATTTAATATATTTTTAATTATCTTAATATTTAATATAAATTTAATAAAACTATAACTGAAAGAGTTAGGCATCATTGAGGCAGCATATACTTCAAGTGGTATGAGTCACTCAACATGAATTCATAAAATCCTAGGTGATACCTAGAACTGAGTTAAGTACTACTTACACTTTGGAAAAAGTGAAGGTCATATAACTAGATAGATGTTCAATGCTCCACATCAAATGATCAGTAAACAACTCTGTCTAAACTACAATAGATTTATGCCAGTTATATTCCCAAAGCAATCATTCTTCATAGCCGCTATTCTTCTGCCAGGTTGTAAGAGTTTAATAAACCAGACGGTTGGCAAATTTTTTTCTGCAAAGGGCCAGATAGTAAATATTTTGGGCTTTGTGGGTCATACAATCTCTGTTGCAACTACTCAACTCTGCGATTGTGGGAAAGCGGCCATGGTTGATAAGTAAACAAAAGAGCATGGCTATGTTCCAATAAAACTTTATTTACAAAACCAAGTGGCAGGCTGGATTTGGCCCACAGCAGTAGTCTGCCTTTCAAAACAGAATTGAGGCAGCAACAGTTTAAATGCAGGGTCAGGCTAAAGGTATTTCAGCGGGAAAGGCGCTGGCAGAAAGCCAAGAACTTAATCTAGGATTCTAATAAGGGCTAGAGAAGGAGAATAAAAAAACTGCTCCCTTTAAATAAAGTCATTGACACCAATAGTGAAGTCAGTCAACTAGAGGGCTAAAGAGTATAAAGAACCAAGAGGTTCGAAACTTTCAACTTTGATATTTTTATTAATGCAAGATATACACAAAACAGCGCAGGAACTTCTTAAAGACAGTAACACTTGTATTAAAGAGTTGACATTGAAGGAACACACTCTGCAAATGCCAGTACAAGAGAGATTCAAAGTCCTTATACACAGGAAGCATCAAGCGAAATGGGAAAATTACCTGAAAGAAGTGCAACAATATTTAGTGAGCTGTGAAAGAGGCATGGCAACAGTGTTAGAGGGCCGACCAAGCGAAAGTGAGGCAGTGAGCAGTGTACACATGACACTGAAAAGAACAGAGGTGAAAATGAATTCAACTAAAGCTCAGTGTAATTCTACTCTAAATTTTTCTTGCTTCAGGGTAACTTCTCTGGCCATACTCTAAACTTGCCACAACAGCATAAAATATGCCCTCAGGAGATCATTTGGACAAGTTCCCTGACCTCAGGCGTGTCATATATCATTCCTGTGTTACATCTTTTTCATAGACAAGAGTCCCCTGGACGTGGTCTACTTTATGGTTTCTTTAACTCCTACTAGCTAAATATGCAATTGCCTCTCATCTTTCTGTACAAATTTCACTTCATGCATCAGGATCTTAAGCTATGGAATTCAATACCGTTAACTATGCTCTAATATAAACTCAAAAATTTCAAACCCTTTACAGAACAAAGCAAAGTATAAAGGGATAACTGCAATCACTCTCTTTGCTTCCAGGACTTTGAGGATTGGGGAAAGCAGCCTGCCTGGCTGCCCCAGCACCTATTATATTAAACAGGATCCACAGGTTCCTTCAAGTACATATCCTCCATCATCTCTTTGCAACTTGTTTTTTCATTTCATAAAGGGGTCCAGGGGCCAGCCCGGTGGCACAGTGGTTAAGTTCACACACTCTGCTTCAGCGGCCCAGGGTTCACCAGTTTGGATCCTAGGTGTAGACCTACACATCGCTCATCAAGCCGTGCTGTGGCCGCATCCCACATAGAAGAACTAGAAGGACTTACAACTAGGATATACAACTATGTACTGGGGCTTTGGGGAGAAAAAAAAAAAAAGAGGAAGATTGGCAGCAGATGTTAGCTCAGGGCCAATCTTCCTCACCAAAAAAAAAGAAAAAGAAAAAGAAAAAAGACTGCTATTTCCAAATTGACCAGGGTGTCATTAAAAAAAAAAGGAAGATTCCCAATAAAACCAACATTCTCCCTAAGTGCTTTCTTCTACTAGCATAATGGGTCCATAAAATACTTCCATTCACACAACAGGATTAAAATTCTGAATTTATAGAATGTTCTTATTCTCAGCACAGCATGCAGAGCCACCCCTTTTAATTTTTCTATCTGCCTATGGAAAAAGGTAATGTATTATTTCTTGGTCAATCTTCCTTTGTTTTTCATTTTGTAACAATATATTCTCCCTTACCTAAAATGACCAGGAAGCTGCATTTGTTTAGAGTTAACCAGCTTAGAGGTTGATTAGTAGTGGACACAGCACTAGCACAGGGGTCACTGGCTCTACTACTATGTCATTTTGGACATTTATGGGCCTCAGTTTCCTCCTATGTTAAACGACGGGAGATCTGGTCTGAGTTCACTAACAGTTGTGATTTACATCAGTTAGTATGATGCCAGCGAAAGGTGAGGAGCAAAGTTAATAACACAAGCAGTGGCTGCATTTTTAGACATTTTTATGGTATTGAGAAAACTTTAAGATACTGGGATGTGAGATCCAAGATCTCACTTTAAAATTCTGTTTTAAGAAACAATAAGTTTGAGTTATGCTAGACCTTTGGATATGTGCAGAAAATGCAGTTAACCATCTGGGCAGTGTTTCTAAATCTTATATTTTTTCATTAGCAGCCCTCTAAGGAGCCTGTTTAGATATTTTCCCCCTCTAATTGCTTCCTCTTGAAAATTCCCACACAATTTTCACATGTATATCTGTGCTTTATACACAAAAAGAGTAAGATTTTTTCATACACCCATAAGAACCAAGTTGGGAGCAATATCAGCCATTGATAATGCAAAATTTAGGAGATCAAGTTTCTGTGGTACCTAAACTTTTTGTTCAAATAAAAACCAGGTGTAAAAAAGGCCCAAGCTTATTTGTTTGACAACCATTTCTATTTGATGGAGGTGAGGGTAAAGAGGTGACAAAGCAGCTGAGAGAATGACAAAAATTACAGTCATCACAGAAGATCTGAAGGCGAGGGTGAGGCGCGCTCAGTTTCTTCAAAGGAATGGGTAAGAGATGGAGTGAAGTTAGAAAAAGTCGTGCTCAAGACCAATTGGTTGCTGCTTTCGGGTCCTGGTGGCCTGTCAGAAGAGGACGTTCAGGTTCCTGTGTGTCACCCTCAGGATGGGTGTGCGCTCTCCCTCCGGCCAGCCCATCCCACTTCCCCCCAGGCCAAGGGTGAGATCTCCGAACACCAGGGACAAGGGAGATACCTGTAAAACCTCAATGAATAAAGAGATGGGACTGCTATGGGAAGTCACTTTCTCCAACACTTGCCACCCACCCCCCTGTTTGCCTCCTCCGGTATCTCAATCCTGCTCACCCAAGCCCATTGATCACAGGGGCGCTGTTGGATCTTCTCAAGATGCTGCCATCTGTGGTGCTTGAACTCGGCTGGAGCTCCAAGTCTAGTTCCATTTTTTCCAGCGGCATGTCCGTGTCAAGAGAGAAGCCACTGTTTAGATCGGAGTTCTCAACGTTTTCTGGCTCCCATTCACATAAGGACACGTCAGCTTGGTCTGGAGACGATGTAGGGAGAGAGAAAAAGGGGGGGGGGGAAGAGAAGAGAGGAGGAAGCTCTTAGACGAGTGGGATGCTCACTTTTGCAGCCCTACCATCCCTAACACAGTGGGCACAAAGTGGGGCAGGACTGGATCTAAACCTCCTAACCTCTAAGTTCGGGCCCCTAACGCTGACATCCTTCCCCTCCAAGCCTAAATGAAAATGAGGAATTTATCTTAGTCCTCCTCCTTGATCTCTCTCAGCCAAGGCAAACCCAGTAAGCCTTCCCGGCCAAAATAAAAACTACAACCTGCCGCCTCCGAAAATCAGTTGAGCACCGCCCCTCTGCGCATGCGCCTCGTGCCCTGCCCGCCGACACAAGCTTACTGCGCAAGCAATGAGCATTATTGCAGGCGCCTTTGTCCGCGTTGCCAGGGGCGCATGCGCAGTTCGCGGGCCGCCTGTTTTCCCAAGCCCGGTCTTTTCCTGTTCTCCTAGTACAGATTCACCGTGGTTGTTCCTCTTCTCCCATGTTAACCCTGGAATGGTTTCGTTAACCATTATTTAGGAAAGAAAGGGTGGGGAAGAGTAAGGTGTATGGGAGCGCCGTCTTTTCTGCCCTACGTCTAATACTCCATTTTCTCAGTTTTGGTTAGCCCGCTATCCCTTTACGACTGAGATCAAAAGCTTGTTACCTCTCATGACGAATTTTTCCATCCTGTTACAGCAGACACACCACACCTTTGCAATTTTAAAAAAGCTAAAGCCTGAAAAAAAATCCCAAAGCCACTCCTAAATGCTTAGAGGCCACCTGCTCCCAAAGGGTTTTGGTAAGGCGCTAACCCAACTGAACCAATTGCACAGACGAATCATTACTTTCTCCGTGGTTTCTTTCTTTTTTTTTTTTTTACCATAATCGTACATTGTACGTTTTTACACTGAATAAAATCTAGCTCCTCAAAGCTATTAATCTAAAAAGAAAAAAAGATTTGAGCTAAAGCAGGGAGGCTTATTTTCTTAAAACAGTATCTCAGAATTTAGTATCCATCCAAATCAGTGTTTGCGTTTAACATTCAAAACATTTTAAGAACTGCTCTTTTAGAATTTTTCACCACCAGTTAATGAGCCACATTGAACGCTGAAATCTTAACTCCATGCTAATAATTTTGTAAAACTACACATTTTAGGAGCCATATAGAGAATTGGCAGAGAAGGCAAGTGAAACTAGTGAAATAGGAGTTACTAGTTAAAATAGTCATAACATGGTATAGCACTTTACAGTTTAAAAGATGTTTTCACATACTTATCTCGATTGGTTCAATCATTAACCCTGCTCAGCTAGTCAGTGGTGAACTTAATATAAGGGGATTGTCTTAAAACAGTTTATGACAAGTTATAGCATGAAAGATCATAATCATTCTTCATTCATTCTGAGAACAGAATAGGAAAAGCTTAATTATATTAAGCAGAGTTAGGTTACCTAAATCCCAGACATGAGGACGATTTGGAGTCTCCATTCCTGATGTAAGACAGATTAACAATAGCTGCCATTTGGGGGACACTTACTATTTGCCAGGTACTGTCCTAAGCACTTTAAATATGTGATCACATTTAATGCTTACAATAACTCTGAGAGGCAGGTACCATCATAATGCCCATTTTTCAAAGGAGGAAACTGAAGCCCAAAGGGGTTACTCAAATTGCAACTGCTAAGTGGTAAAGCCAAGATTCCTGTGCCCTATTTAAGTGAAAAGACAGGTGAGGTGCCTCTGGATATTTCTCTGAACACTATTTATATACTCGTAAGCACTTGATACTTGTTAAATTATTTTATGGATAAATGCAGGTTTAAATAACCTGTCATTCACAACTATCTAGTAAAGCAGGTAACTCATTTCTATTTTACAGTTGATAAAATTCCAGAGAGATTAATGGCACATAATTAGGTAGCAGTAGACTCAGCTAGTACCAAGATCTCCTGAAAGCCGCTGTCAAAGTTCCTAGGGTACCTGGAAAGTTTAGGAAAGATGGCAGTTAAAAACTCAGTAAAGTCAGGGTGAATGTAGAAGGCAGTGGTTAAATACAGAACAGAGGGTCAAAACCAAACTTGTCTGAGTAGCAGAAAAATATGGAGTACACCACAAAACCAATAGATCTTAACTCCATTCTACTGCTCATTTTACTTTTCAAAGAGTTTGTTAATATGCTTGGCAGGTAATAAGGCTTAACAGATATATTTTGAATGAATAGACGAAATCTTATCATGCCTAAGCATTACAGATATCTAACTTTTAAAAGTCTAAGTACAATAACACTAAGAAAATAGGTATAATAAAATGACAAGGAAAGAGCAATTAAGAGACTGTTTATAGAACAGGGGTAGCAATTTGAAACAACGAAATACATGAGATGGCAATAAGTTTCCAGCTATTAGCAAAAAGGAAGAATTCTCTTTAACTAAAGTTCAGCTACATGTCAGGAACCCAAAACCTGTAAAGATAGAGACAGGACTCATAGGTCACACATAAGGTGGAATGTCAAAAGGAGCAACTACTACGAAAACAGAAATAACTCTGTATACTGCAGTGGCAAACACAACATTTAAAGAAATTATTTTTACTTCTTCCAGTTTCTGCTCACACACTATTATACCAACCTAGCTGTGTTTCATGATCAGCTTTCTCCGTTCCATAGAAATGTGCCATGATCTTGGATCTGGTTTGCTTAAAACTATACCTTGACACTTATGCTACTCCTCTCTTCGTATGTCTGTCCCAGTCTGCTGCCATCTGCCTCAGGCCTTTTACCTATAAGAGTTGTGTCCTACAAACATGTCATAATCAGCTCTTTATTTGGCCAGTTGTCATGGCAACCTTTAAGCAACCTATTTACCTTTAGTTATCACAAGACCAAGTCAAATACACCTTGAATCCAGGCTCAGAAACCAAACACCCCAAACTTCCCAAAAGATTTACATGAAGGATAAAAGAAACTAGGTAACTAGGTATGAATAAAACTTGAAAATGACAGCTAAAGTAGCATCCATCTTCTCACATATCCTCGAGTTTCTCCTAATTTTAAGCTCCTGAAAGTTAGAGATTCTACTAAATTGTTTGACTCCTCTGAGTTAGGGACTGTGCATGTGGTCAACAAATGATTGGTTAGTAGCTATTGTAAACAATAGAATGTACAACCTTTTTTTTGAGCAGATGGAGGGGGTTGCTGAGACCTTGAGTTAAAAAGAGATACATAAGTTGATCAAAAACAGAGCTTGCATTTATAATCCATCTGGAGGGAAAAAATAGGCAATTTAGAGGAAACTTTCCAAAAGTGCTTTAAAAAATCTCATGTTACAAGCAGAAAACAACATTGAGAAACAAAATGATGATTGGGCTTGGCAAGTTTAATATGGTATAACTGAACTGAAGAGGCTGGTAATACTATTTTTGCTAAATTTTGAAACCAATTTTATAATTATTAAATTTCCTGTACTTTCTACCTATGTATGATTAACACAATACAATGGCCATTTTCTCCCAGGGTCATTCCAGTGGTGAAGATTAAACGAGTTAACATTTCTGGAGCTCTTAGAATAGTACCTAGCACACAGTAACTGCTATTTAGGTGTTTGTTAAATAAAATAAATAATTCCAGGTCTCACGTGCTGAACCCTGATTGTTAGGGTCTCCGTAAATCCTAGAAAGACAAAAAAATCTGGTTCTGCTACTTGTTCTTCAGGACTTTTCCTAATACGTCTTGTTGAAGCTAAAGATGCTTGTAAAATGGAGATGAGTATTTCTCACTAGATATATGAACTCTCATTGGAGATTCTCTTTATTTTTACGCCATTGTTTGTGTTTTTTCATTTCCTTTTGGCCTAGTGCATCCAAATGGATGATGTGAATAAGAAATCGGCCCCTGCAGACAAAGACCAACAAAATCGAGGGATTTAAGAAATAAGCAGGGATCACAGAGGTGAGAGCATACAAATTGGGAATGAAAAAAAGTGTTTCTTTTTCCCTTGAATATTGGCCCAAACTCCGCTTGAAAGATGGTGCTTCAGTGTCTCCATACTATTGGCTCTTTTTAAAATCGGGCGCCAGAGTGCCCGGGCCAATGCCATCGAGGAAGGCGCCGGGCCCCCTGGAAACGCTCCTCCCCTTTGGAGGAGGTTTGCCGGGCGGGGCTCCCACGCATGCTCCGTGTCCGTGGGCCCATTGGCGCGGCTGCCGCGCGCGTGCGCAGGACCAGATGGGTGCCCGGACGCGGAAGACCGGGCCCGGCGGAGGTTCCCGCTTTGGAGCGTGGGAGGCGGAAGAGGCGGCAGGTTGTAGATTTCGGTCTTGGCCCCAAGGGGTTTCCCCGGGCCATTAGAACCCAAGAGAGGAAGAGGAGGCACTGCAGCGGCAGCTGACGGGCTGGACCCCCAACCTGTCCTCCAGGCGGGGAGGGGGCAGGGAGGGAACCACCGATCGCAGGGCTGAGGAGCCTCCGGGACCGGGTCCCGGAGCATGGGGGCTGGACCAGGGCCCCGAGCATGGAGAGCTGGAGCCGCCGAGGCCGTCTGGCCGGGCCCTGCCCGATTGTCAGCTCCTCCGTGCTAGCGCTGCCCGGGCAGCCGCGGCGTCTGTAGCCCGGCCCCGCTTAAGGTCGTTGGCCGAAAGATAGCAGCATGAGTTCCGCCGCTGCCTAGTTTCCTCCCCCTCCTTCTCTTCTCCCTCTGTCCTCCTTCTCCTTCCTCTCTCCTCTTCCCCATACCTCGTCCTTCTTTCCCTCCCCCGTGCTCCTCTTTTCCCTCCACCTTGCCCTCTTCCTTCCCCTCTGTCCTCCTTTCCCCCATCTTTCTCTTTCTTGCCCCCTTCTGCCCTCCTCCTTTGACCCTCTCTGTACTCTTGCTTTTCCATCTATCCTTTTTCCCTCCCTCTTGCTTTTTTCCCTCCTCCCTTCATCCCTGTCTTTCCTTCATCCTCTTCTTTTATTCTGTCACCCTCCACCACAAGCTCTCGCTCCTCCTCCCCTTTCTCACTGTCATCCTCTCTTCCTCATCCTCATCCTCCTTCCCTCCTCCTCCTCTTCCTCCTCTCCTGCTTTTCTCCGCCCCAGCCCCCGCCCCTAAGCCTCCGCCCCTTAGCCCCCGCCCCCAGCTGCCAGTCCCCAGCAGCCCAGTCCTGCAGTGAGAGTCTTGGGAGTCCATAGCTAAGCACCAGGAGCCGAGCACTGTCCGCTGTGCCTGGCTGCAAGTTTCGACATGGCTCAGGAGAAAATGGAGCTGGACTTTGAGCCTGACACATCTGATGGGGCCACCCTGAGAAGATCCAACAGCGCTCCCCTGATCCATGGGCTCAGGTGAGCAGGGTTGGGGAGGATGGAGTACAGGCGTTCAGGGGCTCCTCGACCCCCTGCAAGCAGTCTTCCTTCTCTAAGGTGAGAGTTGGAGGTCGTTTGGACGCTCCAAACTGAGGGGTTGGGCGTGTGTTTGCTTGACAGTGACCTGGGTCCCAAGGTGGAATGAAAGTTTGACCCCAAACTCTGAGCAGTGTGGGGAAAACGGCCCCTCTCTTCCTGGGGCTCTGTCGGCCCACTTTAAAAGGAACTACAAGAAGCTTCTGGCTCTTATAACAAGTTGCTTGCCCTGCCTGATTTACACTACTGAATGTCAGACTGAAGCCCCTGGAACTAGACTTGCAACTTGACACCTGTCTCTAAGAGCTGCTGTTTCGAAGCTCAGTTTAGGAACTCTGGCATTAACAGAGGTTTACTTTAATAAATCACAATTTATCTAATAACTTGTAATTAAATGGCATGTTCATGTCATATTAAGTGATTCAGATTTGCTGTAATGTTTTCAGATCCTAAAACTGCCTAAAACGCATTCCAGTGAATAGGAAAAGAAGGGTGGCATGTAGCTTAGGTCAGTGAAAACACAGATTTTAGAAAACAATGGAAAGAATTGACCCTTGAATTTTAGTGGTAGAGTCTTGTGTTTTCATGTGAATAAGTCACCAGAGAGGCTATTTTAAGGTAGAATTGTGCGATAGTGAAGGATAGGTTGGCAGACCTCCTGAGCCTATTACATTTCACTTTTATCAGTAGATAATTCATCTTAGGTAGAGAGCCAATTTGTGCGACCCTGTAGAAATGGAATTAGTCCAAATAAGGGGATGGGAATAGAGTTAGCCAAAAACGTTAATCAAGCACAGGGAAGGCAAAGAAAGAGGTAATTCTTGTCTAGCTAACTGATTATAATATCCATATTTTGGGGAAAAAATGGATTGACTCTTTCTTTTATTAAATTTTGAAACTGAGGGGCTGATGGAGTGACTTTGCTTTCCTAATGCTATCCTCAGTTCTACATTTATTTTTGATACTGTAGGAATGAACTGGTCTTTTTTGGTTGTCTTTTTAAATCTGGTAAGCAAGCAATTGCTAAGGACAAGTCAATCCTGTTGACCTGCATTTAGACTGTTGTAGAAATAACATACTGTGTTTTGAATCACGATTTAAGTAATTACTTGAAAGGGAGCATGATGTGACAGAAGAAGGGGTGAGGAGCCCAGGCCCAGTCCCGATTTTCTCCCTGACTGGCTCTGATCATGAATGAGTCACTTAGCCTTCCTGAGTCTCTGTTTTCTCATTAAAATTTAGGAGGGCTGGATTAGGTGATCTCAGTGGTCCCTTGAAGCCCGATCCAGTTCAATCCTGAAAATCCTCTTGACCTCTTATCATGGGCATGGTACTCTGCTAGGCACTGCAGGGATTTTATACAAAGATGAGCACAACACCTCTACCAAGGGGTTTGAGACACATGCATGCTTTTCTTTAATAAAAGGTAAAGTCAGTGTCTCAAGAAGCATCTCATTTCCCATCGTGCCCTTTGGGTTCAAAGGAGGGAATGACTGCATTAGATTTGCGGAATGAAGAGAGGCTTCATCATGGAGGGCATGGCACTTGAAATGGGTGTTGAAGGAGAGGAAGGATTTCGACTGATAGTGGTGGGAGGGAGGGCATTTGAGGCAGAAGGGGCAACATGAGCAAAACACCAGGTATGTTTATTCAGTTGAACTGCAGGGTCCGAAGGTAGAACACACGTTTAGGGCAGTAGTGTGAGACGTGCTGATGGGGCTCATATTGTAGAAGAGGGACCCCCAGCTCTTCTCACGTCATGGCCCACACAGAAAGCAGTAACATTCGCAGATCCCCTGGGGTAAACAGATGAGGCTGCTGGTGTCTGGTGGTAACCGGTTTGGGGGCGTGAGCTCTGGCCAGAAACAGCTGGAGGCAACTGGCCTGGAGCTCCGCCCCATACCTCTCCTTGCTGCCCCCCCGGCCACGGAGGAGATCAGTATCTCAGCCAACCTGTAACCCACAGCACACCACTGGAGAAGCTCTGACAAGGACGGTGAGGAGTTTATTCACTGTATGGAATGAGGAGCCATTGACGATTTCATTGTTAACTAGAGAACTGGTTTTAATTTAGCCAAAGGATATCTTAAATGAGGAGACATTAATAACTTTATTTTTATTTTTCAGTGACCTTTCACAGGTTTTTCAACCTTATACATTTAGAACTCGGAGGAATAGTACAACGATCATGAGCCGTCACAACTTGGTAAGTATAGAAGTAAGTATCCTTAGTGGTTTGGATTAGGGGAAACACTTCCAAATGTAGTTCTTTCTTAAGATGATATGCTATGCACAATTGTTTACAAAAGAAAAGAATATCTTCCTTATCTTGTTTATCGCTTATGCTGGGGCCGTTTTCAGCTTTTGGTGCAAAAGGAGACCTGGTTAAAAATTTTCTTGGTTGTGGGACTTTGTATTTTTAAGAACCCTTCATTGTTTTTTGTCACTGCTTGCATCATGGTTGTGAGATAAGTCAGGATTAACTTCTAGTCATAGCTGAGAACTGGGGTCTTTATTTGTCCTTGGATGCGAAAATCACTTTAATGGTAGCAGAGTATGTGTTTCTGCCACTTATCTGTTAGACAGTGCTGTTTATCCAAAGACTCTTTTCATATGCTTGTGCTTATAGTCTCAGTAGAGTTGCTGATTGTGACTGTTCCATCTAGCCAGAGCTGTCGGGGATCCCCTCATTCATTGGTCATGTTAGGAGAAATTATGCTGAGGTTTTTATAGAGTAGCACTTCCCATGTGGAGCCCACTTATCCAGTAGCTGCAGCTCTCTCGAAGACATCTGAAATATAAGCAGACAGACCTCTAAATGGCTGAACTAGATTTCCATAGTCTGCGCACAAAGGTTCATCAGTTTATTTATAGGAGAGTCTTTCTGACCCCTGAATCATGTAAAATTTATGCACAGTAATAATAAGCTTCCAACCCAGTAGTGTGTGAGAAGCAGCAAATTGGAAGAGGTACATCTGGGTTAAAGGTGTACTGATAGCTGCTAGCGGGGGAGGAGAGGGGAACACTGAAAAGTAGACAGAGGTTTTTAAAAAATTAGTCTCTGGCTTAGTCTAAGGCCTAAGAGCCTGTTAATAGACCCTGAGGGTGTCACTGGCATAGAACCGGAAGATAATTGATGTTCTTAAGGAGACCTGGGTCATTAACCTTTTCTTAAATTATAGTCATACCTACACTTGTATGGTATTTTCATGTTACAAAGTACTTTCACACGTTTAATTCTCATAGCATCCCCTGTGAAGTATGCAGGGCAAAAGATGTTTTTCCCAATTAAAAGAGGCAGCAGCTAAGACAGCCGATAGGAGTGACTTGCTCAGAATCACACAGTTAGTAAGTGCCAGAGCTGGGACTGGAATAGAGGTGTTCCAGTGCCATTCTGTTTGGTAAAATCTGTTTAAGAAAGGGAAAAATATAACACTTTTAAGAAAGATATCCAGCTGACTAAAAATAAGGGGGAAATGTCAGCTATCTGGAGATTTGCTTCGCTTTACCTCCTTCTTTGAGGATGCTAGAAAATACAACTACTTATTTTTGCTGAAATATGTGAAAAATGTTTCTACAAGTTACACAGCTATGTTTCTGATACCAATAGCATAGCAAAGGGAAAATGAACTTGCCTCTCTACTCTTCACTTTGCTCTTTTCTAAGATGTGAAGATTCTTATCAACTCTCTCTAGGCTCACCTCTCCCAACTGCCTGACAAATACCCTTTGCTCTGGCTGCCTGAAATACCTAGTTTGCTGCCGGGGCCATGTTGATTCAGTGCTCTTTGTTGATCCCTAGGCTCTCCTTCATCCCATCCCCTTCTCCTTTCCAGCTTTCTGGTTTGGCAAGCCTTCCACAGCACCCTTTGGGTGCTTCTATCATAATATTGATGACATCAAAAACATTATATCACAGTGTACTCTATAAATCTTAATACACTTACCTGTGTCCCAAATTAACCTGCAGAAAGTAAGGTGTTGGTGAATGAAACACAAAGGAGGGACTGATGAAAGAGAGATGCAGAAGTAGAGTCTTCCTGATTTGACAACTGATTGGATGTAAAGGCAGGGAGAAGGAGGACTCAAAGTGACTGAAATTTTGTTTCTTGGTGACCAGGGGAAAAGTGTTGCCTTTATTACAGATCAGGGAGATTGAAAAGAATTGGCCGTTTGAAGGGACAGAAGGTAAATTCTTTCTGGGTATGTTGGGTTCATGGTGCCACCAGCCCCATGCTGTTCTCCAAAGCAATATTCTAAATCTTTTTTTAAAAACTCTGCAAGCTTCCTATCTCACCACCTTTCCCTGTCGGCAGATGACCATTCTCGCTTCACAGAGAAGGCAGGCACCTATCTTCTGTAAATGTCAACTTTCTTCTCCTTAAAATGTCTCTTCTTCACTGGCTCTTTTCCCCCCACCTTCTTCTCCCGACTCACACATCTAATAACTGGAACACTAACTATTCTTTTTCTCATGGGCCTCTCTTTCCCTTTTTTCCTTTCCTCTCTCCGAGCCTTTTCAAAACTTAATCTACACTCAACTGCCTCTAATTCCTCGTCTCCTAATTTCTTGCTGACAATTCAGCCAGTTTGTAATCTCGCTACTTCTACCACCGCTCCATTAAAAACTGCTCTTGCCAAAGTCACCAATGCCCACTTGATTTCCAATGTCAGGGGCCTCTTTTCTTATCCCGCTTGAGCTCTTTGCTTTACTTAACACCACTAACCAGCACCTCTTTGAAGTTCTTGGTTTCTTTCTCAGCCTATTCGTTACTCTTGTTTCTGGTACTCGACAGTTTTGCTCCTCTCTGTCCCTCTTTTGAGTCTACTTTCCACTCTGTCTAAAATTGACAACTTGTACGTCATGTAGATACAGCATCTAAATTTCTGACTTTCTCTGCAATCAGCTTTTGGCAATACTTACTTTGGCTTTCCTGATTATTTCACTGTCTTTGGGGTTTCTTTTGTTCTCTGCCAGACACATCCATACTGTCTTTCACGTTGTGCTGTTAGAGTGTTTCCTGCCTTAGTTACTTGCCTAGTAGCTTCGCGTTTTTCAAATGACCTTATTAAGAGTTCACCAGTAAATGTGTTACTTTCATAATGGAAAAAAATAACTTTTAAAAGGATTTTACTGGTAAAGTTTTTCTTTTCTTTTCACAGCCTAGAAGAGGAAAAAGTAAAAGAAAGGGGTGGGTAATGAAGGGATATCTTTTGAGGTAAACTCATATTTCAGTGGATAATTTTTTTAAATTATACCTGAATTAGCCTTTGCCTAAAAAACTTAGAACAGTTTATTACCATTTTATACTACTCACTACATTAATATTCGAAAAGGTTTTATAGGATAGGACAACTTGTAAAAGGATAATTGTCTTACTTGGTTTTTTAGTATTACCAATTCACCTGCATTTCATCAGGGAATAAATAGTAGTTGTTTACATTATGGCTATTAGAACCCTATAAAATCTCTTGATAGGAATTGTTTTCTACATTTTGTGATCAGATTATGATTATCTTGAAGAAACGTGATTTGGCCCCCAAATCATTTCAGCTTTGTGTTATTAAAAAATGATTATCTAAGGAAAAGCAGCAGTTATTTTTTAAAATACACCTTGCCTTCCACATTGATTTTTCTTAACTAGTAAGGTTTGTGTTGATTTGTGTGTTAGTGGTCACATTTTAGAACTAATTTAGATCATGCAAACCAGATCTCCTTATTGCAGTTTTAAAGTATTTTCGATGAACATTAATCATAGTCGAAATGTTAGACTGAGCTTATTAGCCTGTCTTCCTCTGTTGCTACATTGATAATAAAACAGAGTAAATCAGTTTTTTCTTTCCCTTCTTATCTAGTTCCTTATTTTAGGTAAGTGGGGTAATGGATATTTCCAAGGCCTGGAGTCTTTTTTTACATAAACGTACACAGCTCTGCGTTCATTTGGGAAAAGTGTTAAAGTCAGTGTGTGTCTAGCGCCAGATGGTGCTTTGAGGTTGGACACCTGGTGTACTTTCTAAAGACTGAATGTACTGCCTCTAGTGCGTTGATGTTCAGTGATTTAAAGAGCTAGGTTGCTAAGAAGAATATGAAAAATTATCCGAGAAGAGGTTGTACACCGGTACTCACAACAGACTGCTACTTTGTGATTCAGAAAATAGTAAATGTTGATTTTTTCTTTCCAGCTGCTGTCATCCTCACCTAATCGCGTTCCTAGCAGCAGACTACATCAGATCAAAAGGGTAAATTGTACTTCGTAGCTCAGATCTACAACTTTCTGAATTTGACATATTGATTTTATTTTCATTGTGAAGATTTCGACATTAGAAATGAATCAGGCTGCAACTCTGGCTAGTTGTAGACAGATTAAAATGCTTCTGAGTATGCTGATCAAATGCAGATGTGGCATGGGTGACAATCTTCGAATGTTAGTTCTGCTTTACTTTGATTATGTCAGATGAAGTAGAAAAGTCTTTTTTATTGTCTTTGAAATAGAGAACTGTGTGGATAAATATTATGTTTTCAGCACATTTGTCTTTGCAGGAGGAAGGCATGGATATGATGAACAGAGAAACTGCACACGAAAGGTGAGTGCTTCACAAGAACAGGGCATAGCCTAATGTATGCCTTGTTTGTGAGCACTGATGGCATTTCATTTTTGTTTGTTTTAGGGAAGTGCAAACAGCAATGCAGATAAGCCAGTCATGGGATGAGAGCTTGAGCCTGGTAAGGTTTTCACGTTTGCTTGCTTTTTATTTTCTAGAAACCTTTCTGTTGTCCGTTGGCTTCATTAATTTTTTCATACGCTTCTGACCCTTCTGTTTCCAAAGTTCTGTTCATTGCTGATCTCTGCTTTTCCACCAGAATATTAGATTGCAACTTTTTAGAGTCTGTACATTTGTACTCTAAAAATGTAGGCGTGTTTGAGTAGTAAAGAAGCGCTGTGATGTGCTGAATTGTGAATTATGAGGAGCTAACACTTTATGTTTACAGAGTGATAGTGATTTTGACAAGCCAGAGAAATTGTATTCTCCTAAAAGGATTGACTTCACTCCAGTGTCTCCGGCGCCATCACCCACCAGAGGATTTGGAAAGGTAGGCTTGTTAGCAAGATATTAACTCTCTTACACTGAGCCGTTTACTCTCTAAAACACACACAGGAATCCCCTCACTTTTAAAGAAGCCAATGACTGGAAGGAAAATTAACGAAAGTCTATGATAGTAATTTGAAAAAAAAATACTATGTATATTCTCTCATATATATATATATATATATATATATATATATATATATATATAGACAGCTAGGAAACATTAAGGATATTGTTTCTGCCTTTTTGAGAAGAACCTATTGGAAATCTGAGCACTAGAACTATTTCAATATTAAATATGTTTTTTCTAGCAATGTTTTTCACCATCCTTGCAAATGTTCGTGAGCAGCAGTGGGCTGCCACCAAGTCCCGTTCCCAGTCCGAGACGCTTTTCCAGGTAAGTGAACCTGCTTTGTAAGTATGGTTGAAATGCTATTCATGAAATTTATCTCTTCGATGAACTTTTTCCCCAACATTTTATTCCGGAAATTTCCAAACAGAGAGCAAAATTGAAAGAACTTCACAGTGAACGTCCATATGCCTACCACGTATATTCTACCATTAACAATTCACCAGATTCATTTTTTGAGACTTAGTGCCAGTTTATATTCAGAGGGCACGCGCGCACACACACACACACATCCTTTATAAGGATAAGGAAAAATTTAAGATTGTAAACCAGTCAAATCCAAATAACTTTAATAAGGTTTATCTTTGTTTTAAAACTGTCGTGGATATTTTGTCTTATAGAATGATTTTTAAAAATAGCTTAATGGGGGGCCGACCTGGTGGCGCAGCGGTTAAGTTTGCATGTTCCACTTCGGCGGCCCGGGGTTCACCCATTCGGATCCCGGATGCAGACATGACACTTCTTGGCACGCCATGCTGTGGTAGGCATCCCACATATAAAGTAGAGGAAGATGGGCACAGATGTTAGCTCAGGGCCAGTCTTCCTCAGCAAAAAGAGGAGGATTGACAGTAGTTAGCCCAGGGCTAATCTTCCTCAAAAAAGAAATAAATAAAAATGAAAAAATAGCTTAAGGGGCTGACCCAGTGGTTTAGCGGTTAAGTTCACATGCTCTGCTTTGGTGGCCTGGGGTTCGCCCGTTTGGATCCCAGGCACAGACCTACACATTGCTTATCAAGCCATGCTGTGGCAGGCATCCCACATATAAAATAGAGGAAGATGGGCACAGATATTAGCTCAGGGCCAGTCTTCCTCAGCAAAAAGAGGAGGACTGGCAGCAGATGTTAGCTCAGGGCTAATCTTCCTCCAAAAAAAAAAAGTCTTAAAATACCATGTTATTCGAGATTGCCATATGCTAGGTCAGATCATGCATTGGTATATCAGTTACTCAGCCTACAACACAGGCATTTTCCATTTCTCCCTATATGACTGTCAATTTTATTGATTTATTGGTGGGCTATATTTATCTTGCATCTTAGAAGTATTTCAAGTCATCTCATTTGTTTATTCTTTGAAGCAGGAGGAGTCAGAGTCCAGTCAAGTGCATTAGGCCCAGTGTTCTTGGTCCTCTTAAAAGAAAAGGTAAGTGTCACGCTTCTGATGTTAAACCTAGTCGAGCTTAAATTACAAATTAGAATTTCTGTCTGAAATTAGTTCAAGGCATGACTCCTTTTTTCTAAAGAAATGTGAAATATTCTTCCCAATGTGTGCTTTACTGATTCCAGATTTTGTAAATTAGTTATTTGATACTGTCTATATTTTATTACACTTCATAACTAAATCTTATTCATATATTCATGTTATCAATATATATTCCAAAAATTTTGCCTCTCAGTGATCTGAATATAAAAGAGATGCAAGTTGATATGTTGCAGAAATAAATGCTTATGTCATAGCAAATAGGTCTGTAAACATGCTGTATACTCAAATACAAGCCACCACCAAATTACACCTCGGGAAAGAGAATTGCCTTATATTCAAGTCTCCTTAGGGTTTTTGATATAATGGGATGCTCTCTTAATTACCTTATTTTGAACCACAAAGCACTAAACTAAAATGATCTCATTCAATGCTAGTTTTGGATGCTTATAGAGGGGGCCTGATAGAGTCTATTAAAAAAAGGCAAAGAGGGGCCGGCTCCGTGGCCGAATGGTTAAGTTCGTGCGCTCCGCTGCGGTGGCCCAGGGTTCGGATCCTGGGCGCAGACATGGCACTGCTCGTCAGGCCACGTTGAGGCGGCGTCCCACATGCCACAACTAGAAGGATGGGCGACTAAGATATACAACTATGTACGGAGCGGGGGTGGGGAGATAAAAGCAGAAAAAGAAAAAAAGAATGGCAACAGTTGTTAGCCCAGGTGCCAATCTTTTAAAAAAAAAAAAAAAGGCGAAGAAATTTAACACCGGTTTAGTCCTTATTCCTGGGGCTGTGACCACATAGTTGCAAGTGTTGGATGGCATTTTAAATAAGAGTTTTAACAAAAATTTTCCAAAAGCAGTTCAGTAAGTGATTTCTTTGTGCAGATCACCTTCAGGGCCAGTAAACAAATCAGATCTCCTAATGTTAGGTAAACAGATGCTTGTGGCTTTGGTACAAACTTTCCAGTGATACACAGATTCAAAAAGTACTATGATTCACATGACTTTAAAGATGGTGTGATTGGAAAATAGATCCTGATACAGTGACTATAGTTGTATTTAGTGAATACATTTTATTTTATAAACCAATAGCCTTTTTCCTTAATGCTATAAGGAATTATTTACAATCCTAAGAACCTTCTGAGGAGCTATTACATGAAAATAACACAGGGGAATTAAAGCTATTATTATTGTTGTTATTATTATTAATTTTAAATTTGTTGCAGGAAGTTGCAACAAAATTGCAGAAAGTGTAATTAGTATGGTTGTTTAGTTTCAAGGCTATTCCAAAATATACCAGCAGATGGAGGGGTTCTTTGCTAAAAAGGGCTGAAGCCTTTTGCTGATGAGGTGGAGTTGAAAGATGGCAGCACCTTTTAAAAGCTGCATATTAAAGTATGGGAAGAGCAAATAAAAATACCACCTTTCCTGAATTTCAGCAATTTTCGGAATAGCTCAAGAGGAAAGATAATATGAGTTAATTGATAATATGGAAAAAAATGAATGTGGCATTCGTTCTTCGTTGATCTTTTTCCATCACTAAGAATCTTGTACAAGTTTAAGTTCATAATTACTAATTTCCTAGTGGAGTATAGTGAGGCCCATGAATTAAATTTTCTTTAATATTCCGTCTAAGGCTCAGATAAAGAGCTTCAAACCCAAGGTGTGTGCACGTTGTAAATCATAGCTTCTTTGGAAGCGGGCTTTTTCTGTCTAATCTGCGGTTGTGAGTCTGCACTTCTAGTGCTAAAATGTTAAGCATTATTCCTATTGATGCAAAGTTTTTCTGTTAACCAGTTATGAGAAAATCTATAGGATTGAGGTCACCAGTACAATAGCAATTTTCTGAGTTGATTAATAATTGCTGTTGGGGCCAGCCCAGTGGCGCAGCAGTTAAGTTCGCACGTTCCGCTTCTCAGTTGCCCAGGGTTCGCCAGTTCAGATCCTGGGTGTGGACATGGCACCACTTGGCATGCCATGCTGTGGTAGGCATTCCATATATAAAGTAGAGGAAGATGGGCACGGATCCTAGCTCAGGGCCAGGCTTCCTCAGCAAAAAAGAGGAGGACTTGCAGTAGTTAGCTCAGGGCTAATCTTCCTCAAAAAAAAAAAACTGCTGTCAGTTACAGATGTGCTTTCAAACTTACATTTTTTTTTTGTTGAGATAATGAAAGCCTTTATTTGTCCTATTAAGACACTAGGCCATCAGAGTCTGCCTCAGAGGAACACCTGGGAGCACCTTCTCTCTCTGGTCTTCTTCTCTGTTTTCCACTCCCATCGACCCCTAATTCTTTTTCTCCATCTGCCCATCTCCTAGTGTCCTAGCTCCCAATTGCAAACTTACATTTTTAATCTTCATTTTCACTAAGTAGCCCAAAGCAACCTTTGATGTATATGCTCTTTATCAGACTGCATGCTTTTTAACCAATTTAACTTCAACTCAGGAAGTGTTCTGATATTCAAATATGTAAAATCAGTAGTCTTTACTAATTGTCCAGCATAAATGATTATCTGCTAGGGCCTTCAGCTGTTTGGGGATACTTTATTTCTACTATGCTTAGCTTTGATTCATTCTGTCTAATGCCATCGGTGTTTTACTCTTCTTTTAAAGAACTTGACTGTGTCTGTAGCTACAGATAATCTTAGGGCTGCTGACTTTTTGGTTGAGGTTCTGTGGAAGTATATTTCTTCCACGTTAAAGCACGTGGAAAAATAGCCTTCAGGGGCCAGCCTGGTAGCGCAGCGGTTAAGTGCACACGTTCCGCTTCCACAGCCTGGGGTTCACCAGTTCAGATCCCGGGTGCCAACATGGCACCGCTTGGCATGCCGTGCTCTGGTAGATGTCCCACATATGAAGCAGAGGAAGATGGGCACAGATGTTAGCTCAGGGCCAGTCTTCCTCAGCAAAAAGAGGAGGCTTGGCAGCAGTTAGCTCAGGGCTAATCTTCCTCAAAAAAAAAAAAAGAAAAATAGCCTTCAAGTAATGGCTTGAAGACGTATTCTGAGCCTTGGTTAAACAAAGATTACCCCATTTTAGCACTAGGCCTGTATCTGTAAAATCGTTTTACAGCGCCATCCTGTCTTTCTGTTGTAGGTGAAATGGAGACCGAAAGCCAGCCTAAGAGGCTCTTCCAAGGCACTACCAATATGCTGTCTCCGGAGGCTGCGCAGTTGTCTGATCTCAGTTCATGGTAAAGAATGACATGAAATCAAAAGGGTGTTAGGATATGATCCATTTAAAAAGAGCCACATTGAAAGTATATTGGTCCATTTAAAATATATTCAAGTTTTTATTGTGCTCCGTAGAGGGGAAATCTCCATGGAGGTGTAGATAATGTGAACACACAGATCATTTGAAAGTCATGAGTGCTTCCTTTGTATTTTTTTGGCACCTTTACCTTCGTTCCTAGCTCCCGTCAGGTCAGCCTTTCTCAGTAGATGCTAACGGTATGGGAGAGTGTCAACAGCTGGATGGCATGAGAAAGTTCCTGGGTTGCTGTGGGTAACGTGCATCGACTGCAGCTGCTCTGCCTGCGTTTTGTATTACCCCCTTTTGACTTAGCAGAGCATACCAGCATTCTCTTAAGCATGGCATTTTGTAAATGGCATTATCTGTTTTATAAAATCTGTTTGAAAATTTGGGGGTATTCCGTCACGATAGTAACTAAGCTTTCGTTTTTATGGTAACGCTTCCTGATTCCTGTGGTCTGTTCACATGTTTCTTAGTCTTACTCCTCCTAGGTTAGGTGTCCAACTTAAGGCCCTTTAGTGTTTTTGTGCTAGAGTTCACTTCTTTTCCAGTCCCTGAAGTTGAGCACTTGGATGCTGACATACATTTTGAAAGGAAGGGGAAAGGATAGTAGCAGTGGCTAGGGGATATTTTGAAATCTTTTAGTACATTCTGATGAACTCACTGAGCACCCGTGCTGTACACACAATTGTGTAGTGCCTTTCAGAACTTGTTTCCCTGAGTTTTATAGCTGAAGGTCTATCTTAAGAGCTCACGAGGGCATTCACTTTAAAAATAAAAGGATCGGGGCCAGCCCCATGGCCAAGTGGTTAAGTTCACATGCTCCGCTGCAGCGGCGCAGGATTTTGCCGGTTTGGATCCTGGGTGCGGACATGGCACTGCTCATCAAGCCATGCTGAGGCAGCGTCCCACATGCTACAACTAGAAGGACCCACAACTAAAAATACACAACTATGTACCGGGGGGCTTTGGGGAGAAAAACGAAAAATAAAATCTTTAAAAGATAAAATAAAAATAAAAGGATGGTGCCCTCTAAATGGGAGAATTGTGTAAGACACTCATACGGTATCAAGATTGATGATTCCTTCCTTCCAAGTCACTTATTCATTGTTTTGTGTAGGATAACCTGTACTTCTAGTTGACCAAGAAGTCGCGTATTATTCTACTTTATTAGACTCGTTGATCAGTACTGTTCTAACCTTGGAACAGATGCCTTTTAGATTGTTCTAGCTATTTTCAGCCCTACAGTCTTTCTCATCTCTCTGTCCTTGGTAGCTCAGTGTGCTAATTTTGGTACAGAGTGCCTTTCCAGGTATGTAGATGATTGCAAAGAGAAAACTTGTCAAGCTTGTCAAGAGGACTAGAGGATGAAACTCTATACTTAGTGGAAACTGCATATCACTTTTATGGTAAAGTGTGTTTTAATATAGGCACATGACGTTATAAATAGATCTGCTTACCCAGTTACTAACGAAGTAACCAAGTTAGGTAAAAGATACGAAGGCATTTTGCCAAGCTGAAAACATACAAGGTGAGGTGATTTTTTTTTCAAATATTGCCTTAGGCTGACTATGCAGGATGCCATAAAACAGTTCATACGAATAAAGAAGGAAGGAAAGAGAAGGTATGGTATTTACCAAGGGTCCTCTCCCCTCGTTCAGACGTTTATTCCTCTGAGCAGCACAACCTGAGCTGTGGATGGTGGTGGCTGTGGCGAGGCTTCTGTTTCTGTTGCTACCACTCCCATTCTCCATAGACCTGTCACTGCCTATGAGAGCCCGGGGAACATCGACATTGGTGATGAAGGATGTTTTTGATCCATATCCACAAAAAGTTTTGCCTTACACTGGACAGGTTTACTTTATTCACAGCCGCTCATAGAGTGCAAGCAAGCCAACATATGGCTTAAGTAATATGTTAAAAAGAAATTTATTACTCAAAATTCACAAAACTAAGTATCAACGATATTTAAGTAATTAAACATTCAAATGATGTTTTTAGTAAGTTTGTAGTATCTGGACTTCTGAGGATGTTAAAGCTTAAAATTGCACTAAGATTTTTGGGATACCTTGTATACTAATATTGCTGACATTTATGTCTACAACTAAGATTTTAAATATGAGTTATTCTTGATATGTAAAAATTGGATCCTGCTTTCACAGAAACTTTTTTTCTGTCTCTTTAATGCAGTTTCATTGATCAGACATCCATATTCTTAGAAATGAGGAGAGAGGCAGGAACTAGGTGTGTTCTGGTTTTTATTGCCAAAGATAGCAATCTACTTGATAACGAAACTAAGGAAAACAAGTTTTATACCATTTAGGGAGCAGAAAAAGTATCAGGTCATTAGTAGATGTTATCTTATCATTTAAATCATGATAGTTTATTCCCTGCCCCACCCTGCAAAGAAAATAGCTGCCCCGTGGCCGAGTGGTTAAGTTTGCACGCTCTGCTTCGGTGGTCTAGGGTTTCATGGGTTCGAATCCTGGGCACGGACATGGCACCACTCATCAGGCTACGCTGAGGCAGCGTCCCACAAGCCACAACTAGAAGGACTCACAACTAAAAATGCACAACTACCAGGGGGCTTTGGGGAGAAAAAGGAAAAATAAAATCTTAAAAAAAACAAACTCTAAAGTTTATATACTACATAATCATCTTTAAAATCTGACGTCTTTGAAGTAGAAATTAAATGTGAAGTTTGATTATGGACTCATTTGGAGTTTGTGTCCAGTGTGCCAACTGCTGCCCAAAGAAATAGTAGGTCTACTCCTTATGTCATATTTTTTACTAAGTGAAAATTCTGAAATCTTTGCCAGTCAAATCTGGGGAATATTGCACGAATTACGTCATTCCGCCTTTAGTCCGTGTGAACATCAAGAGTTTGAATATAGCCTGGAGATCCATCTTTGCATGGGGCTTTGATTCTTTTGCATCTTGGGAACTCTTATTCTTCTCCTCCTCCTTTTGGGAATAAAACTACCTGTGGCATGCTATAGAAAATCAAGGAGTTTTCAGGGCTATTAACCATGTAGTGAAGATTAAGTGGTAGTCTTTTGCTCTTACAGAAAAGGAAAAAGTCTCCCATGAATTTTCTTGCCCAGTGCATCACTGTTAACGTGACTGCTAATTTAACCTTTATGGTTTTATTTTAACATTTTTCATTCGATTTACCTTAGTGACTGTAACGGTTTTTTTTAAAGATTGGCATCTGAGCTAACAACTGTTGCCAATCTTCTTTTTTTTTTTCCTGCTTTATCTCCCCAAATCCCCCCCCGCCATACATAGTTGTATATCTTAGTTGCAGGTCCTTCTAGTTGTGGCATGTGGGACCCCTCCTCAGCGTGGCCAGACAAGCAGTGCCATGTCCGTGCCCAGGATCCAAACTGGCAAAACCCTGGGCCGCCACAGCGGAGCACGCAAACTTAACCACTTGGCCACGGGGCCGACCCCTGTAACATTATTTTTAATGTTATGTGTGTCATGCCAAGAAAATTTCATAGTGAATGTGTGATGTACGAAGAATAAGATTTAGTCATAATGTATTTAATAATAGAAATGTAGACATGTAATTTGAAGATGTCTATGTGAGCAGCTTAGACATTGGTGCAGATACTTTTAAACTCCTCTCCCCAAGGTGACTATGGAAATGATCATATTTAAACGTGTGATCTTAAAAACTTAGAAGTTGGGGCCGGCCCCGTGGCCGAGTGGTTAAGTTCTTGCTCTCCGCTTCAGCGGCCTAGGGTTTTGCCGGTTCAGATCCTGGGTGCGGACATGGCACCGCTCATTAGGCCACGCTGAGGTGGTGTCCCACATGCCACAACTAGAAGGACCCACAACTAAAAAGAAAATATGCAACTATGTACTGGGGGGATTTGGGGAGGAAAAGCAGGAAAAAAAAAACTTGGAGGTTGTACGGAAAGATAATGCTGGGCCTTCCTAAGGTAACACAGTAGAGACCAGGGAAGATACCCTATGGATCAGTTTAACCTACACCAAGGGATAGGAGGATGCTGCGTAGTCTTACCTTATGCCACAATCTGTGCTGGGCTTGATAGGGCCGTGGCTAATTTCTAGTGCATTTACCTGCCTGCCATTAATCTAATGGCACCCATTTTATTGACTGGACAGAGCACTAAGTGGCTCAACCACATGAGGTGATAGCACGAGTCACACTGGCCATCCTAGTTTTGTTGTTATCATTTGAATGTTTTAATGATTCTCTTATTCTTTCACCCTTAGTCTTTTTAGACAGAGGGCGCTACTTTAACGGTCACAAGTACTTTTGGTTGTGTGGTTTATATATTGTCTCAATATGTGTATTCAGTGGCTGGGATGAATTAGTTCATTTTTGATTCATGTGCTCCTATATTCAACTTGAATTGTCCAGGTCCTTTGCTTCCCTACCACTGTCTGGCTTTGGGCCATCAACCTAAGCCTCATTAGCACCTCCATCAGAGCTTAAGCTAGGAAAGAAAGAAGAGAGAACCTCAGATTGGAACATACTTTGTTGCTTTTTGAAGCCCTGGTGGAAGGTTTAATAGCAGACACTGTGAAAATCACTTTTATCCGGTGACCTCTCTATGGGTTAAAAAAATCCCGTAAATCTTGTTTTACACGGATATACTAACAGTGGGTAATTTGTGGCCCTTAATCTCTGCTTCCATAACCACGTGTAGTAGTGCCAGATTAGTTAGGACAGAAACTAGATTTTAGTTTAGTGAAATGTCTGGTTAAAGGTTTACCAAGTTCTGAATCTAAATTGCACTCGAGACTAAATGTAAGTATGCTATTTTTCTGTTAATGAACAAAATTTTATATATGTTTATATTTAATAATAGGGAAGAAATTCTTGAAAAGATATGAAATGTTCAGATTTATATATTTTTTCTTGGTAACTTCTTGCTAACTTCCCCATTAGCTTATTTCTCTTAAGGTAACCAATAGTGTTAGATGACAGATTTCTCTGCATGAGTCATGTTCTGTGTTTTTGAGTGAATACAAGATTCACCTAAGCAAACAGGTCTTATTACAAATGGAATCTTTTAAACTAGGGCTCACTATAGGTTTAGTGGTTGGGATAAGAAAGTCTTTATTTATATTCAGATTATCTGCTTGGTGGCCAAATTTTAATCTAAGCCTATTTCTTCCTGCCAAGTAGCACAGAGCGTGTCCTTCGGCTGCCCAGCCAATATGTGCTTTGGGAAAGTAAATTCATTTTAATATTAGTCTAGGCAAAATGCTGCAGGAGGAAAAATCACATATGTTCCAAAGGGAAATATAAAGGTCTTTTGATTTTCCAATGTCTTAGATTATCTGTGCAACTTTCAGTAGTTTGAATAATTCATAGTTTAGACCCATTTTGCCATTTGGTTGAAGAAATACCAGAACCAGCTAAATTTTCCGAATTTCTTACTTAAAAGGGCTATTATTAATGATGCATTTGACAGCAGTGAGTGTAGAGTAGGAGTACTGTGGCGTATACTGTTTCCATTTTTATTTTTACTTTTCCAAAGCCTATTTGTATTCTGTCTCCACCTAAAACAATCCAGAGGCAGTAGAAAGAAATGACGTTTTGAAGAAAAATAGAAGCGAAGCAGGGGGGAAAAAGTTATATTTCATTGAGGGTGGTACGGGGCCCAGAAACTTCCAAATGTACCCTAGGTTGCTTAATACTGGAAATACATTAACTTGGAAATTCATAAAAATGATAATACTAGAGACTCATAATGTTTAGCCTCAGAGCACGTTAGACCAGGATGGGCTTTTGGAGAGGAGCTAGTGACATACTTAAACTAGAACTCATATTTCCTGATTCATAATTTCTTTTCCAATTCTATGCTTTGTTTCCTTTTTAAAAATAAAAAGTGTGTCTGTGTATATCCTAAAACTGCCTGACTACCTCTCCAGCTTTGTCTCTCACCGTGTTCTCTTTACTCTGTACTGCAGCCACACTAGCCTGCTTTTGGCTTCTAGAAATACCCTTGCTTCCTCCCAAACCTTACCTAGTTAATGCGTACTCATCGTTCAGATGACAGCTTAAATATCCTTTTGGGGGAGCCTCAGTCCTCCCTATACCTCCAAATTAGATCAGGTTACCCAAGTTAAATACTCTCAGAGCCCCTTGTATCTTCCTTTATTGCTTTGATCACGTTATAGTTCTGTGTTTATTAGCAGGATTATTTAAATGTCTGTCTCCTGCACTCTACTGTAAATTCAATGAGCGCAGAGACCACATCTGTCTTTTTTTTTAATGATTGGCACCTGAGCTAACAACTGTTGCCAATCTTTTTCTTTTTCTGCTTTTTCTCCCCAAATCCCCCCAGTACATAGCTGTATATTTTAGTTGTGAGTCCTTCTAGTTGTGGCACGTGGGACGCAGCCTCATCGTGTCCTGATGAGAGGTGCCATGTCGGCGCCCAGGATCTGAATCAGCAAAACCCTGGGCCACTGAAGCGGAGTGCATGAATTTAAGCACTCGGCCACAGGGCCAGCCCCCATATCTGTGTTATACACCATTGTATTTCTAATATCCAGCATCTTCCCTGAACTTAGCAGGTACTCAGTAAATATTAGAATAAATGAATGAGTGGATTTGGGCCAAATGTAGAACATAGAGCTTATATGCTGGATTGATGGGAGTCAACTAGGAAGGCAGCCTACTGCCAGATTGTGAAGGCTTTTAATTGTGAATGCTGAAATATGAAGCCAGACTTATGAGGCAGGTGGAGTGATTGTTGGGAGCTGTGAGGGCCTGGGCTGGGTGAGTAGGGTGTCCCTGGGCTGGGTTATAGAGGCTCTGATGCCCAGATCAGGAGTTTTAGTGAAAGGATGGGAGCGGAAGCCAGTTGTCGGGATTAGAGAGCAATGGACTGCGAAAGTATTGAGTCCATAGATATAGAGCATTTCTTTAGAAGGTTAACTGGATAGTAACTAAAGGCATCAAAGAAAGGAGTCTTTAGAGATAGCAGAGAGACCTTTAGGTTTTGAAAGCAAGAGGAAAGGAAACAGTTTAAGAAATTCATAAAATGAGAGGAATATAAAAGGCAAATAATGGAGGGGGAAATTAGAAGAAAATGTTTGAAGTGAAGGCCTGTTGGCAGTGGGGAAGTGGGAAATCTCGAGCAGTTGAGAGACTTTGTTCTGAAGTCGAGGAACCGTGCAGCAGTGTACTTGATAGACTGCTTCAGACGGTCCGAGGCCCCTCCATGAGGAACCATTCCTCTTACTCCGAGGCTGATGGGAAGATAAGAAAATAAATGTAAGGGTAGAAATCTCTTGAGCGGAGGGTAAGGGAAGTCCCTCATGAAAACCCTGACCTGTGCAGAGGAGTGCTTATTGTGTGTTGGACATTCTGGTGCCTCCAGGAGAACACTCAGGTGATACAGAGCCTTGAGTGTCTTATTTGGGATTTCCGTGACTTTGTCCTTTTGCAGGTATCCGAATATCGTACGTTATGTACTTCATTGCTGTTGCTTTTATGCTTTTTATTATTTACAAATGCTGTACTGATTTGTGAGTTCTTGAAACTGTGTTGTTGCATGTTATGTTTACCTTTACCCTGATAGATGCATCTGCTTATAATTCTTTTTGCTTTGTCCTCAGTTCAGATATTTTGGATGGCAGTAGTAGCAGCAGTGGCTTATCCTCAGACTCACTGGCTAAAGGCAGCACAACCGCAGAGTCTCCAGTAGCATGCTCCAATTCATGCTCTCCGTTCATCTTGATGGATGATCTCTCACCCAAGTGACTTACCTATTTCTGATTCAGTGTTTTAACTGCTGTTTCCTACATAAAATATTCAGTGAGGAACGCAGAGAACTTTGATCCATAATGAGGATTAAAGTGTTACAGATTGAAACCTCTTTGATGCCGTTCTTTTTTGGCATCTCTCTTCTCTAAAGTTCAATTTTACGAGTGTAGTGACCTTACTTATGTCTCTTTGCTGATCTCATTTTAGATCTAGTGACTAAATCTCAAATACTCACTTTTGATTGCTTAGAGAATATATATTTTTTTCTCAGTGCCTCAAAGAGCACCTATTTTAGAGTCTATATGTTTAAGGAAAGCACTGATAATGTATTTTCAATAATGGTTCTTTTTTCCAACAGTTGATATGACAGCTAGAGTTGATCAGAAGTTCTCTTGCTTGAGAGATTTTGTTTTTGCTCTCTGTTGACTACGTAGTTTCAAACCTCTTTATTTCACAGTAATAGATGAATTGCTTTCGATTATCAAATTTTTATTTTTCTGCATCAGCTTAAAGTACATTATTTTGTTTCCCTTTCCTGTTTGAGCTGCTTACTTGCCATTTCTCACAGAGGGGAAGAAATAGTTGCTTTCATTACTATCCATATCGCTTCTTTGCTGTTGGAGTGTCTGACATGAGGATTGATTTTAGTGCCGAGAATGGAAATGGACTTACAGGATGCCTGGATTAGTCACCACAGATTCTTATGACTCAGCTACCACAGTTGACATTTTTCTCCCCAAACCTGTTGCCCTAAGGAATATATAAAATATTGTTAATGTTTCTAGGTGGTGTTATCAAGGAGAAGAAATTCCTGCCTTGACCAGATGTGTGGAGCATCTACAAATGAATGAATAATGTTATTTACACACAAACCACTGTGTAGGAAAGCATACATGGAGCTTGACAGCTTGTCTTGGGTGGTACTGTGGGGCCTGAGGCGCCTTGGGGTATAGTCATAAAGATCTGTACCATGATGTAGGATAGACAAGGGGGCTCTATGTGTGTGATTGCCACATACTGTTTCAGTTGCTGCTTTTTGCCAATTACTTTTTGTCATTGGATGCGTTCGTTTTGTCATGTGGTGAGTGGTGCCGCCGACTGTGTTTTGGTTACGTGTTGCCACCAGAATCAGAATCCAGTTCCTGTTCACGCTGCCTTATAGTAAGGGCAGTTGAATATTTACGAGGAAGCTTTTAGGAGCTGAAAAAGTCAATGTTATTGTGCATCCTGCTTTTTAAGAAGCTGTTTGAGCTGTGAACAGTGTACATGATAGTAAGTCTGAGGTACCATAAGTTATTTAACTTTTAAAAGAGGAAAATCCTGACAGAGCTATTTAAAAAACCTGAGTGTAATCTATTGTTGTGTTATTTATTATTTAAAAGTGTGTAGAAATGTCTGTTGTGATAGATTTTTTTAGTGTTCAGGCATCATGGTTGGCTTGTCTGTATTTAATATATGAAATTTGCCTACTAGGATCATACTATTCCATTTTTAAATGAATGTAAGAAAAGAAAACTACTGCATTTGTGTCTTTTGAAGGCAAAGATCCTTGAACGTTACAGGAATATGATGTGCTGCGGGTACTCACAGGCTAGTAATGCTGTGTGGCTTGAAGGGAAACCTATTCTCTTTGAGTCATGAGAGCGCTTTCCTTAGCTTGTTGTAAGTGGTTCTGTTACAGCATCAGATGTGTTGTTGGTTTTAAATCGTCATAACCGCCATAATGGCCATTAATGGCTTTATTTCTTGTATTGCTTTCACCTATGCAAAGTCCATAATCTTTCAAACCTAACAGAAATGTATATATTATGAAGATCGTTCCCTAGTATGCCACCGTAAAGAAAAATTATTTCGATGGTATTCAGTGTATTTATTCTGTTTGTGAAAGAACCATGTTAAGATGTTGCTGCCTATGTCATACTGAGAGATGGTTTTATCTTACAGGATATTTATCCACCTTTGCTCTACTGTCTTCTTTGCCTTAAAGGGACACTTTTGGCCATCCTTTTTTGGCTCTAATTTAGGACTCTTTAAGAAATAACCTTTGGAATGTGATGATATTTAAATTTATTTTTGAAATTCAGTGGTGGGGTAGAATTGGGACAGGAAAATGAAATTGTTCCAGTAGTATGAGAACTAGGAGGCAAGATGATTCACTTTATTGTTTAAACCAAGGTTCATTTTTGTTGTTTAAATTGACTAGAAAGTTAAGTTTGTGCAGGAATTGTTTTGAAATAAATAAAAGATAGAGATGCTAATGTTCAGATGAGCTTTGTTGACAGTACCACTTTATTTTTATATAAAGTCTAATATTTGAAAAGTGATCATTGTTATAAATTAAAATTCTCTCTTCCTATTCTAATATTATATGATATGTCAGGCTTCTATTTGGAAACAAGTACAAGAGACGATATGATAAGAAAATCCTATAGATGCTTTTTTTGCTTGACTGACTTATATAATCACTGTGTTTCACGATAATTGCTTTTGGAATAATAGGAAGTTTTGTGAAATGCTGACTTTGTGTATATCTTAGAATGCAAATTTAATAAAGTGTGTACACATGCATAAAATTCTGTAAAAGTTTTTAAAGTCTATTTCTTTTCTATTTATTAGTAATTATTTTCTGCCTCCATATCTCAGTATTGCAATCTGTGTGTCTAATTGCAGTCAAGTTTGGAATCAAAGGACATCAGGACCACAAAAGCACTAACAGCTGTACTGAAGTTTGGGCTGTTTCCCAAAACAAAGAGAAACCTCTCCACACGATCTGTCAAATTTTAAAGAACATTTTGTAGAATTTGATAATGTCGAAGGTTCTTGCCAAGACCACACATATTTCTTACTTATTTCCAATTTACTTTATCTTGTTATTATTTTTACATATTCATAAGACTCTAAATTGTTTTTAGAACAAGATAGAGGGGTAGACAGGCAAAAACTAAATGCCTTTTATATATGACTCAGGTTGTAAACACTCAGTTTTCTTTTCAGCATTTTAAAAACATATGAATATTTTATTTCACACTTACAGAAAAGTTGTAAGAATTTGCCCACAGAAGTCTGTGTCTCCTTCATCCAGGTTCCGCGCTTGTTAACATTTAACTACATTTGCTTTATCATTTCTGTCTCTCTCTCGTATGTGTGTGTGTGTGTATGTGCATGTGTGTATATATAAATGCATGTGTACACATATTTTCTGAACCATCTGAGAATGCTGCAGATATGATACCCCCTTATCCTTAAATGCTTCAGTGTAAATTTCCTAAGGACTAGGACATTTTACATAACCGTGTTACAACTATCAAAATCAGGGAATTAACTTTGATACAAAACTACCATCTAATCCACAGATCCATTCAAATCTTTCCTGTGCTCCCAATAATGCTGTTTTACCAAAAGGAAAAAAATATCTGTATCTTTTCTTCTGACCCAGAATTCAATCCAGGATTATGTGTTATACTTGCTCATTATGTGTGTTTGGTTTCCCTCAATCTGGAAGTCCCCCAGTCTTTTCTTTTGTGATCTTCATGTTTTTGAAAAGTACTGGCCAGTTATTTTTAAAAATGTCCCTCAGTTTAGGTTTGCCTGGAGTTTCCTCATTATTAAATTCAGGTTATGCATTTTGGGCAGAAATACCACAGATGTGACGCCATGTTCTCAACATCTCATTGCAGGAGGCACGTGGTGTCCTGTTCTGTTACTGGTGATGGTTTAAAGGCCTTCTCAGCACAGAGAGATTACATGTATATGTCTAGATACATACATACCTATATCTGTTCATCTGTTAAAAATCGTGAGTTCAAACTCGTACCTGATTCCAGTTCAACCCCACAGGGTTCGTTCCAGCATCCACCCTATCCATATTTACAACTCTGACAGTTACAAACATTACATTCTCTGAGAGTTACAAACCTGATTTTCTTTTTCTTTTTTTTTTTTTTTTTTTGAGGAAGTTTAGCCCTGAGCGAACTGGTGCCAATCCTCCTTTTGCTGAGGAATACTGGCCCTGAGCTAACATCTGTGCCCGTCTTCCTCTACTTTATATGTGGGACGCCTACCATGGCATGACGTGCCAAGCGGTGCCATGTCCGCACTCTGGATCCAAACCAATGAACCCCGGGCTGCTGAAGCGGAACATGCGCACTTAACCGCTGCACCACAGGGCCGGCCCCATCAAACCTGATTTTCTTTATCCTTGATATAATTGCTCACTTCCCCTGTACGTGACCAGTTTCTGACCCTGCTACGCTGGCTGATTCCTCAGCCCCAGCCATCTCTTTGGCTCTGACCCTGATGTCCTTCCGGCCCCGCCAGCCATGACTGCCTCTACAAAAGGAAGGGAAAGGGAAGAGGGTCTAAATACTCGTTTTAAATATCCCAGGTGCACACAACCCCAGCCACCACCCCTATGCTCCTCTTTCTCTGGGTTTAACTGTTCACAGCTCGGGGATTTCATATATTCATCAATCTAACAAATACTTATTGAGCTCTGTCCTGGGAACTGTAAATGCAGATAAACTTTGTGCCTTCAAAGACCAGCCTAGCAGAATAAACAGAAGTACACCGATCATTAGAAGTACTGATTCAAGTCTGTTGGGGAGCACAGAGGGAGAGCACCCAACATAACCTGGGCAGTGCTTCTGGAATGCTTCCCAGAAGACATAGTAACACTGAGGCTGGATCTTGAAGAACAAACTTGAGGTGGAGGTGGGAGTCAGGTAGAAGGAAATAGGATACAGTCAAGAAAAGAACAAGGCACCATCACAGAAATTCACAAGTATCTCAAGCAGCTTGCTAGTCTGAGAAATGAGGCTGGAGTGAGAAACAAAGGCCACACCTGGTCTTTTAGGATTTGAGAGTCTTTAGCTTATGTAGGTGGAAGCCATATATGTAGACATCAGCAGGCAGATTGTATGGAGAAGAGGGTTTAGCACAAAATCCAGACAAGCATCAGCATTTAAGAGCAGGGTTAAGGAGAGATGGGGTGGCAAGAGAGGTAGGAGGAAAACCTGGAGAAAGCAGCTAACAGTATCAGTGAAGCTAAGGAAGGAGTCGTCTCCAGGGTCACTTAAGATGAGGACTGAAACTTCCGTTGGATCTGATAATTAGGAGGCCCCCAGAGACTTCTGTTAGTGTACTTTCGGTGAGGTGGAGGGGGCAAAAGCCAGATTGAATAAATGGGGGTTCAGGAAATGGAGACAAGCAGTACAGTCTATGCTGAAATCTTTTAACTTCCTCCTTCCTTTCTTTCCCAACCCTTGCTCGACTACAATACAAAATCGTTCGCATTTTCTCCTCTGTATCCTCAGCAGTGAGTACTTTCTCTGAAACATAATAGTCACTCAATAAAATTTTGTTGAAGAGTAACCCCACACTCTGACCAATAGAGGGAGCTGAAAGAAAGTCACTCTCGCCTGTAGAGGGAGCTGAAAGAAAGTCACTCTCGCCTGTAGGGGGAGCTGAAAGTAAGTCACTCTCGCCTGTAGGGGGAGCTGAAAGAAAGTCACTCTCGCCTGTAGGGGGAGCTGAAAGAAAGTCACGAGGGGGTGTTAACCTAGGAAGGAACTGGAAGAAAACCCCTGGAAGCGTTAACCACACACTCTGACCTCTAGGAGGAGCATCGAGCTTCTTGTCTTTCAGACATTCCTGAGGAAAACTTGCCTGAGGAGTCTGCATCAAGGAGTACCAACTTTAAGTAATATTTATTAATATACACCTAGTATGTATCCTCTGTTTGTGGCAGTAATACTGATTTTCCGTTTGTGATAATGATATGAAGTTTTCTGTTAAATTTAGCAAATAATATTTTTAATATATTTTAAAAAATAAATATAGCAAAGAAAAAGTAAGTTCATTTAAAGAAACATCTTAAGTAAACAATAGTATGAGTGATAGATATTCTAGATATGGCTAAAATCTTCAGAGTAAAATATAAATCAGAACTCAGATCCACGGAAGCATTGGGTCACAGTGGTGTGTGGAATTGTCGGTATGAAGAGGTTAAAAGCTGTTGAATGGGTGCAATGCTCGTTTTGGCTGCCTCTTTGGATTCTCTCTGGAATTCTGATTCTGCCCTTTCTTCTCCTATGGAGTGTGGTGAGAGCAGTCTGACATCTCTCCTTTAGCTTCCGAGAAGACACCCACCTCTCACCTTGAAGGTCAAGGGGGAGCTTGGTTGGGGCTCAGGGCAAAGGGGCCTACAGAGCACTTGAGGCCTGGTTTGCTAGGTCCTGGTTTGCTTGGACCTGAGGGGTTTCCCAGGGACTTTCAGTGCTAAACAAGAAAGTCCCGGGCAAACTGGGACCAATCAGTCGCCCTAAAAGGTTTCTTGCCTCCCGTAGGTGTGGTTTTTCTTTGCTTTGTGTTTCCTTACCTGTCTCTTCTGACTAAAGGAGTGGTTAGAGCCCCAAAGCTAAGGTCAGCATGTAGCCCTCAGAGAAAGAAGCTGCTAGTCTGGGTCACCTGAGCCCTATTTTGTGCAAAAGAAATTTTTAGTGTCATTCATCTGGTGGTTACACTGAAGTGTGAGGTGAAAGCCTGAGGTAGTAAAATGTTTCTCGTCTGAATCCGTATTTCAGGCATTTATCTCCCCCAGGACCTGTAGGGTGGGGGTGGGAAGTGGGGGACTGTGGCTGTTGTAGGTGGTGGGTCAGGAATTCTAGGATTTGTAGTCCTGGCAGTGTATATTTCCTCCTCAAAGACCAAACTAACATCTCATAGCAGTGTTTAAAATTATTTTCTTTTTTGTTGTGTTTTTCTTCATTATTTATACATTTTTAAATTATAAATTATGAAGAAAAAAAGCTCATTAAAAAAAGTAGAAGCCTTATAGAAGTATGCAAATTAAATAAACTCCTCCCGGCACAGCCGTCTCATCCATAATGTAATAGTTTGATTTGTATACCTAATTACCTTTTTCTATACATATGCAAACATATTTACAATATGTACACATGCATAGTTTTAAACTTTTTATTGAAGTATAACATACATACAAAAAAGTGTACAGCTTGATAAATTATTACAAAACTGGATGTTCTGGGAATGTTCTAGAATGTTCTATGTGACCTAGGTGATGGTTACATGGATTTATTCACTTTGTGATCATTCATAGAGGGTGACTGGCTAGAAATGGGCACAGGGGGGCACACTTCAAGAGTTCTGGAATGTTCTATGGGACCTGGGTAATGATTACATGGGTTTATTCAGTTTGTGATAATTTGTAGGGGTGAATGGCCAGAAGTAGGCATTCGGGAGTGCTTCAGGAGGTCTAGAGTGTTCTATGTCGACCTGGCTGATGGTATCTGGGTCCATTTTTACCAACTGTGTAGTATTCTCTTGTATGAACATTCCATAATTTATCTAACTAATCCTTAATTGGTGGTCCTTTAGGTTCTTTATAACTTATTAGTATACACAAGTAATAACATATATTTATCTTTGCTTCTGTAAGTATTTCTGCAGGAGAGATTCTTAGAAGTGATAAATTTCTGGGTCAAAGGGTGTGTACATTTTATTCATTATTTTCCTTTTGCAAAGGTAATACAAGTTCAGTGTAAAAACTTCAAACGGTAAAAAGAGCATATAGGGAAAGGTCCTATAAAAGGTCTTTCTTCTGCCTTTGACCCCCAGTTCCATAAGGTCCTTCCTCAGAAGCAACCACTGTTGTCAGCTTCTGGTGGTTCTTTCAGAGATAGTCTATTCATTTACATATTTTATAGGCACTGCCTAAAGCCATACCTCCACCCCACCAAGATTGTATTAATTTATAATCTCACCAATAGAGCATGAGAGTTCCCATTACCCATTGGAGATGATTCAAGAGTTGTGAAAAGATTTGAGTAAAAGAAACAGATTTTATTCCTTCACTACTTCGTTCATTGGGAATACATTCACTTGTTTCAAAATTCCAAAGGTACAAAAGGGCAGACAGTGAAATGTCTCCCTCCCATCTTCATCCGCCAGCCACCATAGCTTCTCTCCTCAAAAGCAATCGTGTTTTCAGTTTCTTGTGCATCCTAACAGAGAAAGTTTGTATATGCCAGCAAGTACATCTATATATTCTTCTTTCCAAAATTTTACACAAACAGTAGCATATTTGTATGAGCTATCACTGGTAATCTTGCCCTCCACCCCTACAAACCTTAGTAACTTAAAACAATAATTGTTCATGTTTTCTCATAAGTCTGTGGGTAAGCCGGATGGTTCTATTGTTCAGGGCCAGGCTCAGCTGATCAGTTGATGAGTCAGCTGGGGATTGGTTGCTCTAGAATGGCCTCAGCTGGGATTATTTGGCTCTACTGCACAGGATCTTTCACCCTCCAGCTTGTTCTCATTGTGGTGTCAAGGTTTCACAAGTATAGAAGCACACAGGCCTCTGCAAGCCCAGGCTTGGACCTGGCACACCGTAACTGCTACTATTTTCTACTGACCAAAGGAAGTCACAAGGCTATCCGAAATTCAAGGGATGTGCGGAGCTGCAGAGTCACATTGGAAGGGGTGTGAGTTTAGGGAGGGGAAGAGGTAGGGTCATTGATTCTATCAAACACGATGCTATAGGAATTGTTCTGTATCTGACCTTTTTTTCCTGACACTACATCTTGGAGATGATTCCATATTAGTCCTCAAAGAGCTTCTTCAGTTTTTTATTCCACTTTATTTTGCGAGTCCCCTGTTAAAGGAAATTTTTATTGGCTCCCAGTCTTCTGCTGAATTATCTAACATTATCTAACAATGCTGCAGTGAATAACGTTGATCATATGTGAGATAAATGCCTCAAAGTGGGACTATTGTGTCAAAGGGTGTGTGTGTTTGTAATTTTGATAGATATTTCCAAATTCAATTTTTAAAAAATGTTCAACTTTTTATTTAGAAAAATGTCAAACCTGTGGAAAAGTTGAATGAACACCCATATTCCCTTCACCAGGATTAAACTGTTGTTAACATTTTGCCACATTCGTTCTCTCTCGCTACCTCTCTCTCTCTTTCTCCATCTCCTCCCCTCTCTCTCTATATGTATATATATATTTATGTTTACATACACATTTTTATAAACCATTTGAAATTAAATTGCAGACATCAAGATCACTTTTTCAGCCTGTATTGCCTAAAAACAAGGGTGTTTGCCTACGTAATCACAATTTTGTTAGGACACCCAAGAAATTCAACATTGATAAAATAATAATATTTAATTCGCAGTACATATTCGAATTTTGCAAATTGTCCCAATAATCTCCTTTAGCGCTTTTTTTCAAAGATCCAAAATTCAGGATCGAGGTCATGCAAATTCATTCAGTTGTCATGTCTCTTTAGTTTTGTTTTAGTATAGAACAGTCTCATACTGTTTTTCATCTTTCATGAAATATTCATTTTGAAGAGTCTGGGCCAGTTGTCTTGTATAATGTCCTGTAATTTGGATTTGTCAGATTGTTTCCTCATGATTAGATTCGGTTAAACATTAGATTGAACAATTTTGGCAAGAATACCACATCAGTGATTCCCCTTGCGTCACACCAGGAGGTACACGATGACAGTTGTTCCATTAGTGATGCCAAGTTTGGTCATTTGGTCAAGATAGTGTTCTCCAGATTTCTCCACTGTAAGGGTACCTTTTCTCCTTTGTAATTAATATTATATTAATATTTAAAAAGTAGGCGTGGCCACGTAAATATACTGTTTCCCAACAACTTACACCCAATAATTTTAGCATGCATTACTGATGCCTGCCTGAATCAGTTTTTATAATGGTGGCTGCAAAACGATGTTGTACTAATTCTGTCATTCTTTCCACATTTATTAACTAGCATTCTTCTGTAAAGAAAACTGCCCCCCTTCTTTTTGCATATCATTCAAATTCTTTTTTTTATTATTATTCAGTATGTTATGAGCAGTTACCATTATTGTACTGGTACATGAACAGATAGATCAATGAAACAAAGCAGAAAGTCCAGAAATAGATCCAGGCATATATGAAAATTTAATTTATAATAAAAGTGGTATATCCAAATCACTGGGGCAAAGATGGGCTTTCTAATACATGTTGTTGGGATGACTGGATAGCCATAAAAAATAAATAGATACAGGGCCGGCCCTGTGGCCTAGTGGTTAAGTTTGTGTGCTCCGCTTTGGGGACCCAGGTTCGCAGGTTTGGATCCTGGGTAGGGATCTACACCACTCGTCAGCCATGCTGTGGCAGTGACCCACATACAAAATAGAGAAAGACTGGCACAGATGTTAGCTCAGGGAGAATCTTCCTCAGCAAAAAAGTAAAGAAATAAATACATAGGTAATTTGGTTTCACATCTCATACTGTGCATTGGAATAAAATCCAAATGAATCTAAATGTAGAAAATAAAGCCATACAAGTACTACAAGGAAACAAAGATGAATTCCTTTATAACCTGGGTGTGGGGAACGCCTTTCTAAGTATGCCTCCAAATCTAGATGCAATGAAAAAGATGGATAATTTCAACTACATAAAAATGAAAGTAAAAACCTTTTGCATGGCAAAAAAACACATAAACAAAGTCAAAAGACAGATGACAAAACTGGGAGAAAATATACATCTTGCATAAAAGGCTAATATCCCAAATATATAAAGAACACTTAAATTCCAGAGTGAAAACACAGGCTAAAGATCCCAAGAGGAAAATGGGCAAAAACATAAATACACAGTTCACAGAAGAAAGTATGCAAATGACCATTAAGTGTATGAAAAGATACTTTCTTATCTTTCTATAATTATTTTCTCATGCAGCCAAACAAGAAAACTGCAAAATAATTTATTGTTAAAATTATTCCAACATTTGTTTGATCTTATTGCTAAAACGGCTTCCTACAATTTCATTGCAAACCTGCAGTATTTTAGCTTGACTTTTGTGAATTAACTTGGGACTGTAATCACTATAACTTTGTTTCTTCATGAAAATGAGTTCCAGGCACAAAAAATAAATATGTCAATAGACGTTTGAAATGTAACACATTCGCAAGTAAGTCGAGGGGCTGCATGTTTGTGAGTGCCTTTGACTGAATTTGTTCATGAGCCCTTAAGCAGTTGTCCTTTTTTTCTGCCACTAGAAATCCTTGATGTATTTTTCTATTACACTTAATTTTCAACATGGAGAATAAGCCTTTCTTCAAATGTTGGTTTTTTTACCTCAGAACTTGAATGAGTCACTTGATTTTCCAAGCCCAGAAAAACAGGCTTCCCCTCAGACAGTCATTGTGAAAGGGGCCTCTTGGTAGTAGATCCTATTTTCTCTAATACCGTAATTATAGATTGATCCAATAAACGTTACTTTGGAATTTCGCTGTGTTTAAAGGCACTATAGAAAAGTCACATGGATTAGACTAGAGCAGCTTGAGTCTGCTACAAATCTGTTTTATCCTTATCTTTGAGTTTTGATAGTCTATATAAACAAATGTGCTGCTTAGCAGCAGTTTACTACAGTAAAACAACAGTTTGCAGGGTTTGTGTTTTTTTTTAAGGCTTTGCTGAATGTGAATACGAAGTGAATTGTGACAACTAAGGGTTTGACGTTAAAATTTAGGTAGCAACCTTTCAACAACTTATTGTAGATGTGCTATATGCTCGTTGGAGAATATATGAAAAGTAATGGAAAATAGAAGAAAAGGTTTCAAGTGAAAATAAAAATCACCATAATTACACCAGGCGGAAATGGCTGCTATATGTTTGTGGGTTTTTTCCTACATAATTGAGCTCATATTCTGTATGCACTATTTTAGTCTATGAAAGCACTTAAACATTGAGAGTAGTTTTTAAAGAAATAAATTGTCATCCAGAGTATTTCAGTTTTATGGGCTTGCACACTGCTGTGATGAATGGTTTGAGAATTCCGCATCTTGAAATCAATTCATACAAGTCCGGTTTCGATTACCTGCAGATGTCAGTGTGGATCTGAGTGTGGTTCAACAGTTTGTTCCAGGATGCGCTGGGACAGTTGAAGTCCAGTTGTGAACCAGTTGCTTATTAAACAAACACCAGTTTCGTTTGGATGAGAAATATGAGCTGCAAGGGCCTTAAGTCCTCCAAATTTCTTGTTACAAAATTTTAATATGCATGGATATATTCTTTAGTTACAGAGGTTCACAGAAGATTATACACTCTCGTTCCCACCCCTGATTGTTTGACCAGCCTTTCTTAAATTTGTTATAGTGCTAGAAAAGTGGAGGTGATGTACTTTGCTTATTAAGTTCGGCGTCAGCCCAGATGGCAAGTCTGAGGGCTGTATACGAGCTGTGTTGGTTTACTCTCTGCTATTACTGCATATTTGAACACAAAGTTTAAAACCAGTAATTCCAGCTCTCGAAGAGCACCATCTTTGCTATCCCTTCCAACTCTTCCTTTCTTTTCTACATGAATCCACTGTCCTCCAACTTCACAACATAAAAGGTCAGAGTGTTTATTAGGCTAGGAAATTGTCGGAGAGATTTGCAATGGCTCATCGTGGCAAAACCCTGTTTTTCTCAGACAGGCCATAACACAAATCTGCCATCTGTTTCGTAAGCTAGCAAGCTTCCTCTCAGCTATAATTTGCTGTATATACTGGTACATAAATTGTTGGTAGCTTATGTTTACCTAGCAACACAATCTGTTTGGCAGAAGGCTGTGGGAAAGGAGGCTCTTCTTTTGCTTCCTTTCTTTTTTTTTTTTAAAGCAGTTTCTTAATCTACAAATTTTTTTCAAATGCAAGAAAGGCAGATGTACTGGCTTAAACAATTTGCCTTTTATATCACTTTAACCCAGACTGCCTAGTAACTGCCTAATTTGGAGATTATTTTTTCTACTTGGATTACCTTTATGTATTTGAATGCCCTCTTTTAAATTTGTTTTCGTTTTGTAAGCAAACTTCATACAAATCACTGTGAAAAACTCTCTTGACCTTGTGCAGTCAAAGGTCACTGACTTTTGGGACTGCCCACATCTGTCCAGTGTCAATTTCTCCCGTTTTCCCAGTGTTCTTAGTGTCACTTACGGGTTTTGGATGTTGAATTTACATTTCAAGAACATTGGTCAGGGGACAGAGAAAGACAAACACTGTATGGTATCACTTATATGTGGAATCTAAAAAAAAGTCAAACTCATAGAAGTAGATAGTAGAATGGTGGTTGCCAGGGGTTAGGGGGTGGGGGAAATAGGGAGATGTTGGTCAAAGGGTACAAACTTCCAGTTGTAAGATGAATAAGTTCTGGTGACTATAGTCAACAATGCTGTACTGTATACTTGAAAGTTGCTAAGAGAGTAGATCTTAAGCATTTTCACCAAAAAAAACCAGGAAAGTATGTGATGTGATGAATGTGTTCATTAACTTGATTGTGGTAATCATTTCACTGTTGCACACGTATGTCAAATCATGTTGTACTCTTTAAATGTATTACAATTTTATTTGTCAACTATACCTCAGTAAAGCTCAGGGCAAAACATTGGTCATGACCTCTTGGTCCTTAAGTGTAACAAAATCAAGCACCATGCACTGTGTTGCCTGCATTACTTTAATTTTCCTTTCAGCTGAATGAGCTGTATATTTCTACCTACTCACTTTCGTAGCTTTCTAATCAGCAGAGCAATGTGTCTGCTGAAAGAAAAAAAAAAGCCAAACAGAGAAAAACAATTCTGACTTCCTTTCATAATACTTATAGACATATGCTGTTAAAGGCTAGAGTGGACTTTATGCATTCATTTTGAGAAGGGAAGGGGGTGTCATCCTGTCAACTCCCTTCGCACAACACAGGGTGTAATTTGCTGCTATTGCCTCTGTGCAAGTGACTGGTTTTGCATTTTGATCCACAACTATTGTGTAGTTTCCTATGAAGAGGCTGTGTGGAAGTTACTAACCCACTCCTCCCTCCAAAAAACAAAGCAAGAAGAAGAAGTCAAAAGGAAGAAGAACTTCTATACTATCCTGAGATTTTGAAACTAGTCATAGGAAAGACTATAGTGGAATTATTATATGGAAAAAGTTCCTTTGGCCAGAGCCTTCCCATGTCTCTTAGTTTTCAGTCTTTGTTTCTGCCCCCTTCAGTAACTGACTCTTCACATGCCCAAAGTGTTGTGAGGATGTGAGAATTAACTGGGATGGAGAGGGAGATTTCTCTGCATTCATTGATGATACGAACACTTCTTCATGGTGCTCTCCCAGTAATGCCAGGCATGTAGGTGAGAAATTAGCATCTTGAGCCATGAGATCGAGACTCATTTTCATAGAGCAGGTAGTTAAAGGTGAACAAGGGAAGATGAGCTCATCATAGAAGGGCTGGCAGGAGAAAAGTAGAGGACTGGGCCTTCGGGACAAGAGGGAGATGTAGGAAGGATCCTGGAGGAGTGAATGATCAAGGAAGGAAGCTCGTTGCCTCATCTAACCATCACTTCTTTAGCAATGGTGATGTCCCAGGGACAGGAGGTGGGAGAAACAGTTTTGACAGGAGAAATTTTAAGAGGGTGATGACTGGGAAAAAATGGTAGAGGATGCCTCAAAAGTTTTTGGTGGCTTCATTTCTGTAAAGAAGATAAAGAAGTCATATTGCAGAGGACAAAGAAAGAATTGCAGGCAGGAAAGCAAATACGCATTCTAAAAGTTGGGCAGCATTTAGAGACTGGTAGCTACAAGAGTAGGAGGGTCACTTGTAGGGTAGCTGTTACCATTGTTGTTGATGATAATGAGATTGAAGAGACCGTGGGATAGGTAAGAAATCAGAGGACCCTATTGAACGCTGCTATCCAGGAGAACTTTCTGCAATAATGGAAATGTTCTATGTCTGTGCTGTCCCATACAGTAGCCACTAGTCACACGTGGCTATTGAGCACTTCAAATATGGCTAGCACAATCGTGAAACTGAATTTTTAATTTAATTTAATTTTAATTGATTTACACTTAAATAGGTACATGTAGCTAGTGGCCACCGTGTAGGGCAGTGCAGGTGTAGAGGATAAATGCGGCTGTAGAAAAGTGGGAAGGGATGAATTCTAGAGTGGAAAAGGAGGGGATAACTTAGATAGTATTCAGAAAAAATGGTCATTGGATGTGAGAGAGATTCTCTCACATCTCCTTACTGGAGACTCTTAAGGGAGTTCAGACCCATAGCTTCAATTTTTTCAGCAATCTTTGTCAAACTTATCTACTAGGAATGGAGGAGTCAGGAGGAAGAGGATTTGGGGGCCTGAGGAGAAAAACTAGACTCTTCACAGTACAAGGGATATAAGGAACAACTGGGCAATGGTGGAAGCCAAGCTGCAGCTGACAGCATAAATTTGTGGTGGGTCAAGTCTAAGGGGGTTGATATGGGCCAAATTTGTCCTGGGCCAAATGTGTGCAATTCCATATAGGGACCTTTTTGAAATAAGATACAAACTAAAAGGATCTGGAAAAGATTATTATGCAGTTCAAGTTTAGAAAGCTATGTTTATGTGTATCTCAGTAGTTCTATTACTCTACCCTAAATGTTTCCTGGTAAATTTCTTTTTTTTTCTGATGAATTTAATTAAACCTTGATAGTATAAAGTGTATTTGAAAGAATCTCACCAGACAGGTTGAGCCCCTTCTGCCTGGGTGGTGTTTGGTTAGGGTGATCTGCCAGATTTCACTGTTTGTTTTCCTCTTGAAAGAGTTTGGGGGCGGCTCACCCATCTCTGGTGTAGGGGTAGCAGTGACAGGAGGCTCCCTTACATCTATAAAAATTATAGAACTGTGCAAACCCATTACTATTCAACTATCACCCTTTCCAGATGTCCTTGGGGGACAGGAGCAGGAGATGCTTACTGCAATATAGATCCTATTTGTGGGAAAGGAGAAAAATGAAAGGAATGAGCAGATAGGAATAGAAACTGATCAGCTAGGGCTTTTCCATATGTCAACAACATCAAAAGAATTATGAACTAAAGAGAGTGTTTTTAAAGTCCAGGTATAGACAGCATTTAAAATCTTGATTTTTTTTTAATAGAAATATCTCACCAAGCTCAAAATTTTAACTTCAGAATAAAGTGCACACTTTGGCTACCTAGTCAATTCTGTGGATATTTCCATGTAAGTCTTTGATTCTTGTTTTCATTGCAGCTTAAAACTCTTGGGAGAGGCTAGTTTACATCAAAAGTCCATGACAAATAACCCTGATTGGAACTCTTCCTCTAACATTAAGAATTAAAATGAGCATGGTGTGTGTCATTGAATACGTTCCAATGGCCAGAAAGGGACAACACAACTTCTCCATTCTGTGGAATTCCTGCCAGGGCTTTAAAGGGAAGTAAAATAGATGTTGGATCCTCAACTTGCCAATATCTGACCTAGATAATTGCCTCACCAATTGTTTCGTCCATCTAGAAAGGTGATCTGCTATAAGATATCAAGACATTCCATGTATCTAAGCCCTGATATCAGGGTAACTCCTGCCTAAGTGACCCCAGTGGCTACAACCAGATGAAGTTTCCAAAGATGAGGATAAAATCGTGGGAAGTAGAATCTGGCATGCCTCTTGGGTATAAGGAGTAACTCAGAAATTTTAGAATCTCAATCTGTTCATTCAGGCATTTGTTAAATATCTTCCAAGAACCCCTAACATTCATGGTGAGGTGGGGAGAGGACAGAGATTCAAAGACGGTATGAGATATGAATCTGGTCCTCAAATATGTTGTACCCTAGTTGGGGTAACAGATCTGAAGCTTCTAAAGCAATTCAAGAACAATTAGGTGTTAAATTGCACAGTAAGGACCAGAAGGGTGACTAGAATCTATTCCCTTAAAGATAAAAAAGATATGTGATAGCATAGAAAGGACCCAGGACTAGCATGTCTAAGGCCAGTTTTGTCCCTAATTGACTGGGTCATCTTGGTCTGGAACTGTCTAAGTCCTTCATTGGTTTTCTTATAAGATGGAGACAGTGCTACCTGCTAAGCCAGCTTCCACCGAGGGTTTCTTTGAAAAATAAATGAAAGAGATGTTGTAGATGAGAGTCTGGCCTGGCATGGAAGGCCATACTGGATAATTCGTGGAGTCCTTTTCCACAGTTAACATTCTATGATTTTGTCGTAGTAAATATGAAAGTGCTTTGAAAAGTGTAAAGAAGTATAAAATGTAGCATTTGTATCACTATCATCATTATAAATGTTCCTTGTGGATTCCCAGGGGCTGATGTTCTCCCTGCATCTGCTAATGGGCCCACCCCGTAGCACATTTCCTGACTTCCAGGCCAGGGTTCTCTTCCTGACCCCAGAATGTCTCTTAAAAATGAATAAGCTAAGTGACCAGCAGAGAATTTCCCAAGGAGGTCCCTACTATTTCCCCACTCCCACACACATTTATTTTCTCTTCCCTGGCAGAGTGCAAGCTTCACTACAGGCCAGTGAACCAAATAATGTCTTCTTTTAAAGTCATTAAGCTGAGTGACCAAGCAACTCAAAATATAGCAGGGTGTTTCCCAGGGAGGTCAGGTCACCACTCTCCCCCCTTCCTTCCACGTTTATCTTCCCTTCCCCATCAGAATGCAAGCTGCCATGCAAACCACTGGGCAGCTGCTCTTCTGGCTTCCTGGATAGGCCAACTTTAGCCACAGGAAGCAAGCAGCCGAACAGGGTGCTCTTGATGCAGATTGGCAATGGGTTAATGAGACGTTTCATTTAACTCTAGATGGTCAGTGGTGTTTCGCCTCACTGAGTATATTACTGTCCTGAATGGAAAGGCCCAAGGGCAATGCTTAGAAATGAGTTTAAGCTGTTATACATCAACTAAGGATAAAGTCCTCCGTGCTTCTGTCGCACGTTCACTCTGCTCTATACCATTCCTTTGACTTAGCCTACACTACCTTGGATTGTTGATAATTTTTCCAAAGCATATGGCATCTATCCCTTACTAAAACCCTTTTCGGCCCTTGAACATTGAGCACAATGTTCTGTACACAATATTCACTTGATTTGAAAAACAAATTCCAAGTAATGTAGAAAATACGATCTTTCAAAGTATTTACAGTCCAAAAGAAATTATACTGATACTAATCCAAGAAACTTGGAAGTCTTTTCGTTTCCACCCTTTCACCTCAAATAATGCAGATTGGTTTAACAGCCCACCACGTCTCACTAATATTAATGTATGGTTACCTCTGGCAGTCAGTGCTGGGGTCTAGGAGTGGAGTTTGGGCATTAGTTAGCATTGCCAATGACTGTGATATATCATCTATAATATATGATACGTGATACAGCCAGCAGAGCCAAACAAGTCACTCCAAGAGTGAGTTATTGGCTTTCTGGACAGAAAAAGGTATTGGGTCAAGTCCAAAAACAGCACTGAATTTTCCTACTCTGTGAGCAGCAAGAAAAATGAGGGCCAAGGTGACCACAATCCTATCTAGCTTCTACATCTGCATTTACCAAGATGTTTTTAACATCCTTGATGTTAACTCCAGAGAGGCAGTGAAAATGGACCCAAAGTGGAGAGATGTAAAGGGTGCCTTCCTGACACTTGGGACACTTAGGCAACCAGCCAGCCTGGCCAGCTGAGGGAGAACAAGGCAACCTGCCCAGGGAGACCAGGCAGAGGTCAGGCAAGGAACCGAAACCGTTCTGCAAGAGGGGTGGGAGTTTTGAAAAATTAAAAACAGGTCAAGGAGGAAGCCAGTGGTGGGAACTGAGCCCTGAGGCACATGCCTATGGTTGTATACCTTCTAGAACAGGGTGTCACACTGAGCTCTGCCAGTAGCCCAGCCTCGCCTGTGTCAATGCATGGAGTCCTCAAACTTGGCTTGGATGACTCTTAGTTTCTCAGGCTGATTCATTTTAAATTCAACATCAAACAGATGAGGAGTAAGGAGGGGAACAGATTTGAGGGCCTCCTTGCCTCTGAAACTGCAGCTAGTGTTTTTCAACCCAGCATCTTCAAACAAAGGGAGAGCCATGTTAGCTTCCTTTGGGGAAAGGAAGGAACCGGGCTCGCTGTGGTTTGGGTCATGCTTGCTACTGAAGCATTAATCAGGATCCTGACATAGCTGGAAAGGGCTGGTTTCCTCTTCATGTATAGAATCATAAAGGGGGCACAATATTCAAACAAAAGGCCAAGGAAACCTCTCCCACAGATCCTATCAACTGCAGTTTTGGACCAAGGAGACTGGCCAGAAGGGAAAGCCCATTTTAGAAAAGGACCCTGTTTTTCCAGGCAGTGACATTCCTGTTACTCCGGATATGACTATATTTCCAAAGAGGTCACTGGGGTAGACCTTAACTTCAACTGGCTTTCAGGGAGTGGCCAATTATTCATTGTAGGGTTATGTTTTTATTATCTCTAGCATTAAGGAGCACAAGTATCCTACACTTAAGATGCTGGCCATTGCAGTTTGCTATCCTAGCATCTATTCTACCTGTCTCACATTGCTTAGCACAAGTGTAGTTTGGGGGATTGTTTCCAACTTCAGTGGGTGGAGCCTGATCAGCCTAAGCCAATCTTGGTAGTGCCATGCCCCTGGATGTTTCAGATCGACCTGGCTACAACGATTAGTTTGGGAACGGGCATGTGACTCAGTTCATATTAATGAGAGATGAAGGAAGATTTACTGTGGGCTTCTGAGGAAAGCTTCCTCATTGGTGAGAAAAAGGTCTTTCTCTCTAACATGTTGTTATATATGGATGTGAGATCTGAAACTGCTGCAGCCTCTCGCTCAAACTTGAGGAGAAAGTCAACTCCGGGTGGAGGTCAGGACAAAGAGAACAGGAGGGAAAAGGAGCTGGGGCTACAGTTTTATGTCAGCTCTGAACTTCCTCTGGACTTCAAGTTCTGTGAGCCAAAAACTTTCTTATTTGGGGTGGGCAGTGGGGAGATGGTGACAAGAGAGGCTGGCTGGTCGCTGAGACAGCAACTCCCAGCTCATCCGGCAGGGACTCTGGAGGACTGACATGCACTAACTAGACCCGGAGGAAACTAGAATTCAGAAGACCGGTTTATTCATTGACAGTGGAAAGTATGCTTTCCAGTGCTTGGAATACTTGTGTCCTCTAACTTCCCTTCCCAGTATCAAGATACCTGGGCAACCAAGTTGGTAGTAATAATAGCAAAAACAGCAAATAATAATAACAAACAGCCTAATTTGCCCGGAGCTCCATAGCTAGTGAATAGCAGAGCACAGGATCTAGACTCCAATCTATCCAAGTCCAAAGCCCAAACTCTTAACCACGAATTTATCTAGCCTTTAGTGGCAGTCAGGAGGTTATTACGATTAAAAAAAACTATGGCGGGCTGGCAGGTGGCACAGTGGTTAAGTGCACATGTTCCGCCTCGGTGGCCCGAGGTTCGCCGGTTTGGATCCCAGATGCAGACCTACTCACCGCTTGGCACGCCATGCTGTGGCAGGCGTCCCACATATAAGGTAGAGGAAGATGGGCCCCGATGTTAGCTCAGGGCTAATCTTCCTCAAAAAAAAAACAAAACACCAAAAAGCAATGGCAAACTTGTACTGAGCTCCTGCCATATGCAGGCCCTGTGCTAAGCACTCCATGTGTATTAACTAATTGAATCCTCATCATAATCCAGTGGGGGGAGGTATTATTATAATTCCCATTTTAGGAAACTGAGGCTTGGAAAAGTGAACTAAATCTCCAAGGCCACATGGTGGGGTTAGTAAGTGGTGGGGTTACCCAGTATGAGTTTAGAGGACCCACTATTCTCTAGGGAATCATACAGGGAGGGGACGAAGAGTAGCATCTGGGTTGTCTCCTCTGTTCTGATCTCAGAATATGCCTTTCTGATGGCCCAAAGAATGTAGGGACACTTCTGTAAACACTGCTGCACACTTACTGACAGCTTCTCATGATCCAGGTTTCTTTAGTCAGTATTCACACTCAGTTACCAAAAACTTTTATCACAACCACATCGAGATAACTGATTTTGTATCAGTTAGCCTTTTCAATTGATGCCTTACGGTTGAGATTTTAGAAACCATTCTCAGTCTCTTGTTCATTTTGAGGCAATACCTTAGTTTTAACCAGCAGTTAGAGGTTTTTTTTCTTTAAAGATTGGCACCTGAGCTAACATCTGTTGTCAATCTTTTTTTTTTCTTCTTCTTCTCCCCAAAGCCCCCCGGTACATAGTTGTATATTTTACTTGTGGGTCCTTCTAGTTGTGGGATGTGGGACGCTGCCTCAGCGTGGCCTGATGAGTTGTGCCATGTCTGCGCCCAGGATCCCAACCAGCGAAACCCTGGGCTGCCGAAGCCGAGTGCACGAACTTAACCACTTGGCCACGGGGCCGGCCCTAGAGTTTTTCGTGTTAACATCAGTTGCAGAGCGTGACATTGGCTGGCCTTGTTCCTAAAGCCTTGGAGTCTATCTTGTTTGTATCCTGTAGGCCTCTCCTTACTATCTTCAGCATTTTTGTGGTGTCAAAATGGCCATTCTTGCCTGAACCATACGTCTTTGCACTAAATTATGTTTTGGTTCTTTACTCTGTCTTTATTTTCTAATTTAATTGTGTGAGTTGTTCTATGTTTGGAAGTCTTCTCTCTCTCTCAACAAAATGGCAAACTTCTTGCAGGCACTGACTGTGCCTTCTTCTTCCTACACGTTCCCCACAGCACCAAACAGAGTGTGGAGCACATAGTAAGCATCAGTGAATGCTGATAGAATTGAATTATGAACTATTGTCTCATGTTCAGTCTTTCCTCAAGGGCTTTCGGTTAGAACATTTGGCCGGAATGCCATACAGACAAAACTGAATTAGGAAAAAAACATGCAATATATGTTACAGTCAAGGCTCAGAATTTCACATTACCTAATGTTTTGACTTCTTTTCAAATCAGTTAGTTATTATCTGGTCTCACAAACGTTGCCTTTCTTTTCATATCTCTTAGGTAGGAATTTTCTTCTCTTTGCCCCCTAACTTCACATTTTTCTCTCTCCAACAAATCCTTGAGTGAGGTTTTTCTTCTTGCTGAAGAAGTCACTGCTGTGGCCATCTCATAGTGACCTAATTTGGAACGTATGCCATTTCACTTCTGTCTTCACTTTTTTTCTTTTTTTTATGTTAACAGCTGCATGTAGATGACAATAGCTCAAAGGTGACAACAGAAATGGAAGGCCCAGCCCTTGCTGTCCTTGTAGCTTACACTCTAAAAGGAGAAAGATGGAACATCCACACAGGACAAAGCACACATGTTTGAGGATTCCAGTGCAGGAGCAGTTTTGTGGAGTCATCAGTTTGAACCGAATTTGGCCCCTTAAGGAAGTCAGCACCGAAGCCAGGGCTGAAACTTTGCTTATGCCCTCTGTGGACTTCAAAACCCCACTGTTTTGAGTTGAAAGAAGACCACTGTTGTCTTCTTTACTTCGTACTCCACACCCTGGACAATGCGGCCACAGTCCCGTGTTCTCATTGCCTGGGCAGGGCTAAGGCGGGGGTGGGGGGGGGGGGCGCTGCTCCATCATGGAGGAAAGAGTAGGCGTGTCTGCCCACCTTCAGTGATGAGGTCTCCTTGACCTGACAAGTTCAATAACTTGATTTAGGCAGCAGTGGCCCCCTTTAAGCAGACATACATGAGAACTGACTTATCTGAGGATGAAAAAGGCCCTTCCCCGGCACCCCCTCCCCGGCCCTGTGCCTCTCTGCACCTGTGACTGTTTGAAATCCCCACCCTGCCAGCTTTGTTCCCCAGTAATCCCTGCTGAGGGAATTTGGGCCTGCTCTCCCCAGCCACTTCCATCTGCACTTGGCTTTCGTCTTGAGTCCACAGTTCTGGCAAGTGCTGACTTCTTTAAAGCCAGTGTGAGGAGAGTGCACGTTCAAAATCATCTGCCTGGGGTTGGAGGGAGTGGAAAATGGAAAACATGCTCATTTTGGAGGCATCTCAGTTTTTTGGAAAAAATATGAAACCTCCACTGGTTTATTGTTTGTAGGCTGCCAAGTGTGTTCTTTTTTCCAAGACAGAGGAAACCATCTTTGAATCTCATTCTTAATAACACACACATGAACTATACACAGTGCTTCTCCCACCCAGTGCAAAACTGCCAGATAAGGTGGGGTGAGGGTTTGGCTGCTTCTCCTTGTTGTTGATCACAAAAGGTTCACAACGGATCCACTTTGAGCAAAAGCAAGGTGTGGATCACTCTGTCATTACTCAAAACTTCCAGACAGTTCCTGTCCTGGAGATTTGTTATCCCTTAACTACCCTGCTACCTACTTCAACAAAAAGGGAAATATGAAAAATGGATGTCCTCTCCTTGCTTCTGACGTTTTGTCCTCCAAAGTCCCCCTCCCCATACTGCGGTGGAGGGAAAGACTGAGTATCCATTTGTTAGGGGCATCCTTTTTTGATTTGGTGAAAGGCCTTCCTTCCCATTTGAAGCACAGCTTAAACATAAACAATAAAACCTCATAAATCCAGCCTCTGTTTACTCAAAATGAGGGGTAATTGGACACTAGATTAGAGAATCATATGTTTTTAAAATTTTTTTTTTTTTTTTGGTGAGGAAGATTGGCCCTGAGGTAATACCTGTTGCCAGTCCTCCTCTTTTTCCTGGGGGAAGATGGGCCCTGAGCTAACATCTGTGGCAGTCTTCCTCTATTTTGTATGTGGGATGCCGCCACAGCGTGGCTTGATGAGTGGTGTAGGTCCACACCCAGGATCCAAACCTGTGAACCCCAGGCCACTGAAGTGGAGCACACCAAACTTGACCACTAGACAACCGGGCCAGCCCCTAAAATAAATTTTTTGTTGGAGCATAACATACACGTTAAAAAGTATATAAATCATTAGTGGGCAATTTGATGAATTTTTACAAAATGAACATACCCATGTAACCAGTATCCAGATCAAGAAACAGAACGCTTTCCCTGTATTCGTTTCCTAGGGCTGCTGTAATAAATCACCACAAATTTAGTGGCTTTTACAACAACAGAAATGTACTCTCTCACAGTTCTGGAGGCCAGGGGTCCCACATCAAGATGTCAGCAGGGCCGGGCTCCCTCCAGGGGCCATAAGGGAGAATCCTTCCTTGACTCTTCCAGCTCTAGTGGCTCCAGGCTTTCCTTGGCTTGCGGCCACATCACTCTAAACCTCTGCCCCTTCTTCCCAGGGCCCTTCTCCTCCTTTTCCATCTCTTATAAGGACATTTATTGGGTTTAGGACCCACCCAGATAATCCAGGATGATCTCATTTTGAGATCTTTAATTTAATTGTATGAGCAAAGACCCTTTTTCCAGATAAGATCACATTCACAGGTTCTGGGACATGACTATATCTTTCGGGGGGCCACCATTCAACCGAATATCCCCCTCATCTCCTCTCCCAGCCACGCCCCTGTCAAAGCTAGCCACTGTCCTAACCTCTAACAGCATGGGTTAGCTTTGCTTGCATTTGAAGTTTATATAACTGGAATTATATAGGATGCACTCTTTTATGTCTGGCTTCCTTTGCTCAACATCACATTTGTGAGAGTTATCTACATGTTTGCTTATAGCTGTAGACCATTCATTCTTGTTGCTCTATAGTGTTCCATTGAATGACTTTATCACAATTTATCCATTCTACTCTCGATGGACCTTTGGGTGACTATTCCTGTACATGTGTCTTGCAGCACATGTGCATGCACTTCTGTTGAGTATACCCAGGAGTAGAATTACTGAGTCTGAGGATGTGTGTATGTTCAGCTTTGGCAGATAATGTCAAAGAATTATAGATTTTTAAAGTTAGATAGAGTAAATTTTTGAGATCAAGACCAGATGCCTCACTTAAATAAAACTCAAATAATCCCAAATCCACTTAATTCAAAGTCCTCTCTTTCCCCTGGCCTCAGACCTTTTGATTTGGGCAGATTTTATTGCATATTGTCATTCTGGCTTAGTACTACATCAGAGTGTTAGGCCAAAATCACACTGTGTTGCCTTTGTCAGCTCACACAAGTGAAAGAGAGCTTGGTGGCATTGGCCATGGGAGAAGCAAGAAGCAAACCATGTGGCCAAGAGTGTTAGCTGGAGTTGGTCACCTTCCTCCCTACGTTTAGGCCTCGGTTTGCTCCAGGAGTAAACTAGTGAGGATTAAGTGTCTCAGGCAGGCTCTTTCATCCTCACTTGTGGGGGCAGAGGAGTGATGTGTGCCTAGAAAAGAGCAGTACACATGAAGCTTTCAAGTAAAGAATTGTACGTTTCAGAAAAGAGTCCCATCTTTTGGACCCTAAGCTACGGAAAGCCAAAGGCAGCTCAAAGCCAAACAGAAAACAATTAAACAAGATAGCTCCCCCAACACCCACTCCCACCCTGCTGTGTCTAATTTTTTAAAAACCATTTGTTGTAATTAAGCCATTGCCTCATAAAGTTGTTTCACCAGAAACTTTAGTTTCCCCAGGAAGAGATGAAAATAACTAAACATTTTGTGTCACTGTTCCCACGATTCTTAAAAAATCATGCTGGTCTTTAATAGCACGATATGAAACGTCTCTTGTCGATAAAGAGTTGTTTCACCTCAGGATAACAAGGCAACATAATCTGTAATGACAATTTTTACGCACATTTTAAACATGAATTCTTCATATAGATTACCAGGCATGTTTGACTCCAACTGTATTTTCCCACATAATTATTTCTTTTAAATCTCCTAATTATTCCATTCTGTTGAATACCATCTGTCCTACTGAGGGACAATTGTGTCTAAACAAATCAACAGGTTTTGCGTCATTGTCTAAATATGAGGGAGAAACAGCCCCCAAACTATACTCTGGCACTCTGGTGGAAATTAACAGAGTTCTAAATCCCACATTGGGAATGCCTCATCTCTAGCTCCCCTGGAAGCTAACTTTCATAACTTGTGGAGCCCAAAACAAAGCCAAATGAATTTTGGAAGGGTCAGTGGGAAAGGGATTGGGGTGGGACTTTCCCAGAGAATGTTTGAGCCTTTGCTTCATGAGCTGTCTTGTCTCCCGGACAGTTTGTGCTTCTCAGGGAGGGTGGAGGAGAGAAGAGAAGCCATTCTCTCTTGGTACCTGGGTTCAGGGGGTCTGGAATCCTGGGCTTTGCCCAGTTTGCTTGGGGACAGCTATCTCACCCTGGGAACTCGATGAGCAGTGTAATTATGTCAGGAACCTTGGAGAAAGAGCACAACATCTGTGGGAAGAATGTTGCCGAGGATTGTCTGCCTTGTGTCATGTTATCTAGAGAACTGCTGATGGGTTTCAAATAATCAAATACCGTGCACTGGGAAAGTTCTTCTCCCTGCAGCCAGTTCCAGGCACCCCAGAGCTCCGGTGCTTCTGCTAAGGGCCTGCAGCCGTTGCTGTTAGCACTCTACCTTCCAACAATAATTGACCTTTCTCCTTTTTTATTTTCTTTTTTCTCACCCTCTCTGTCTTGCTCTCACTGCCTGCCCCCCTCCAACTTAGTTTTCTCTTTATATGTTTATTTCTTCCCTCAAAGATGTAGCCAAGAAGCCCCAGTTGCTCTTGGGGTTAGAAAGGAGGTCAAGTCCACTGCTCTGAGCATAGCCAGCAGTTCTGAGAAATCAGTAAGTCCCTGGAGATTCTTTTCCTCTCTCTATGATTGTATCAGCCTCACTCGCCCCTATCACATTCTCTTTCTATACATGCTCACTTCTAAATCAGTTCTTTCAAAGACAGTAAGCATCTGCCTTCAGCTAATTAACTCTGATTTGGTTCGAAGCCCAGTCAAAAGGGACAAGAATGAAGGAGTAGACTGTCCTTCAGCCCCGGCCTCATTTCCCATAGACCCAACTGGCTTCTTCAGAGGCCTTGGTGTGGTTAGAGATTCCGTATCTGCTCCCCGCACAGCCCCATGCAATGTCAGGGGGAAGGGTAAAGGAGCTCGCCACTATACTCTTGGGAATTGGCAGTGCTCCCAATCGGGTGGTGGGCACATTAGCACACACACACTTCCCGGACTCTCCCCTGGCCCCTGCCCAGAACCCCGGCAAACTAATCACGAGGAAAATGTGTGTGCGTGAATGTCAAGAGTGAACGGGCAGGTGGCTTGCTTCAGAATTAGCCCGCAGCATCTCTTTTTCGAGCTGCCATCCAGTATTGGATATGGTAACCACACCAGTTAACACCCCAGATTGGTTTGGGATTATGAATGGAGGGAAGGGAGATCCCCGTGCAAGCAAGCAGCTGTCCCTTTGGTTAATTATTGGGATCCACAAGCCCATCCCCATTGCCAGGGCTCCAGTGTCGAGATGATGAAATAGGTGATTAAGGGACTTGGAGGCCAGTCCACACTGCAGCTTTGTCTGGCGTGTTCCAACGACAAGTGTTATTAGTCCACTAATCATAACATTGCCTGCAGTGGAATTTCCTTGGGAAGGAATGGAGCAGCGCCTCCATGCCAGAGGGCTGCACTGCATGAAAATACTAACACATCACAATTGGCTGTTCTGTGGGAAGGCGAGTCCAACATCCAATTCAGGAAATAGGTCACCAGGCTGCTAGATGCACTGTTATTTTGATTTACTTCCTTAGACTCTTACAGATTTTATACACTTCTCTCTGGGTAGAATCCACCTCCATTGGCTTCTGGAGTGCCACATGGGGAAAGATGCAAGCAGGTTCTGAAAACATGGCATGGGTTTTCTGTGGGCAGGCCTGTGGGAGGAATCAGACACAGTGCCGTTCAGGTTGATACTCCTCGCCTTGACCCCTTTTGGTGGGTCTCCTGGACCAGAGGTCTGAGGCCATGGCTTTTAGGAGCTTGCAGCTGTGCCTGCCAGACAACAAATGTTTAGAGAGAGGTTGAAGAGATACAAATGGGTTGGAGGGCGCCAGAGCCTTCTCAGTAATGAGCATAGCAAAGCTTCCATTTCCAAGGATCTTGGGAGGACGAGATGTACTCATTTGGAGGATCGCACTGCCAAGGCTGTTAGTACCAGCTGTCGGATTCAGGGACCACCCTGTTGGTGGGGTTAGGGGCCCGGCCAACACTTTCCTTTATTCTATACCTCTGGTCACTTGGACTTTAAGAAGCAGGAGTCAGGGGGGGCTCTGGGGCTCTGTCACCAAGCAGCTGCCTTCTCTTTCCTGGATCAGTCTAGAGTTCCCCCGATTTTTCCTAAACCCGAGCAGTTGTCCACTGCCTTGGAGTGTTAGCAGAGGGTATTTGTGGGTCCACTGGTATTTGCAGATTTCACATCAGGCCAAAGCTTGTATTTCTTTTTTTTTAAGGTAGACAGATGGTCTGACACTGGGGGCTCTGAACTTACGCTCTGTTCTCTCTTTGCTTTTAACTATTCAACTGCTGGGTATTTCTGGATTCATATCTTTCTCGGTGCCCAGAGACATACTGTGTTTTATTGGGGCATAAGTTCTTGGCTCCAGCTCACCTGCCCAGAGATGCCATCCCAGCACAGTCTTTTAGGAGGTGGAGATTTGTGCCAATGGTGCACTGGGGCATTGAGATACCATGGGAGAGTCTGAAGAGGTCTCTTGGAGAGTAAGACCAGAGGGCTTGCTCCGTCTCTCTCGCTCTCTCTTCCTCCCTATTAGTCATAAGCTATCTAGGCAAACAGGAAAGGAGAATCTTTGTGATAAACTCCCCTAGCATATTTTCTATTTCTTTGAGCTCTGGGCTTAAGAGTTTCACTGCCTTTAAAAATTCTAAGGAGCCCGTTAAACACAATCTCTACCCTTCAGTTTTGTTTGTTTTATAAATCTTTAGAGCAGAGGTTGTCACACTTAAGTAACTGGAGTCGAATTTATAGTCAGCCCAGAACTACCACATGGTTACTGCATATACTGCAGAGACGAGGAAAAGATAGGCCTCTGGACTCATGAGAGCAAGCGTGGCACAGTGCTACAGCAGACGGTAGTGCAGAATGGTTACAGAGGTGCTGAGCTAAGCCGCTGGGTTTGAGTCCCAGCTGGGTTGCTTCCTAGCTTCCTAGCTGTGGGGCTAGGCAAGTTCCTGAGCCCCTGCTTCCTACACTCCCGATGAAAATGAGAGAGTTCTTAGCGCCAAGGGGCTGGGAAGGTTAAGTGAGAAAATGTAGGTGACATGCTTTGTTAGGCCAGTCCTGGAAATTAGCAAAGTGGCCTCTAAATATTGACTTTTCTCATTATGAAAATCACCTCCTCGGCTCTGTAGTCCCATTTCCTGTTTAACAGCAAATGAAGGCGTCACAGGAGCCACCCCCCATCTGAGTCTGGCTATTTTCGAGGCTCCCTTTGGAATGGGCCGGCCCCAGCGGTCCAGGGGGTGGGAGGCGGGGAGGGAGGCAGGCATTATTCTCTGGGTTGCAGCTGTGGCAGCCAGTACAGTATCCCCCACATGCCAGATGAATCAAGCTGAGGGCCAGATCTGGGCTGTGGGCCAGAGGCTCCCCACCCTGATTTATGGTGTGGACAGAGATGTGGGTGTTTTGTGAATATATTTTGATGATGATAAAAAAAAGAGAGGGAGAGAGAGAGAAAAAAAAAAAAACACCCTTCCTAAAAAATGTGCTGAGGGAGGGAGGTTCAGGCCTATCTGCAAGATTAGAGCAGCCTGGGAGCAGCAGCAACTCATTAGAAGGGGGCCCCATGGAAGAGCAGCCTGTGATAGGCAATGCCCCTTGAAACGCAGTGAATTGTGAATGAGGCCCCTGTATGCCAGCCATTGGGGGCAGATCAGGCCTGCTGTGCCTCCGCAGGTGTAGAGTAGGGGACTAAGCCTGCATTTTAACTCCTGCAGGCCCCACGAGCAGGGAAACAGAGCACTGGACTTGCTGGGATCTGGGGAGACCCCCAGCTCCCATGCTTTCCTGGTGCTAACACTTCTCCAGAGACCAGCCAGGCTTTGCCTTTGTGGTCAGGCCTAGGTCATTGCCAATGCGCTGGCGACAATAGGGTAAGTGTGGGAAGGCCGCCCTGGATGGAGTTTGGAAAAAAACCACATCCAGGATTTATTCTCAACCTTCAACCCAACACATTTGAGAGGGTTCCCAACTCTGAGGCTGAGGGAGCAGAGTGGAAGCAGGGAGGCTGAGTAGGGGCTGGGAGTGGGGGCCCCTCCAGAATGTTCCCCCTCCCAGACAAGGCAGAGCCAGGCACAGCCTTCTTTGCTTTACTCATGAAATATCAGGCACAGCTGTCCTGCCTTACTGTATTTATTGAGAAAGAACCTCAACCAGGTTTCCTAGGACCCATACAGATCTTTGAAGACAAGAGATTTATTCCCCAAAGGAGAAGCCACTAGGCAGACGTTGTGCTGGAGCACACAGCGTGTAAACTCACGTTGGTCTGCAAACATTTTTTCTCTGAGGGAAGGGCAAGTGAACACTGTCATGCCGATAACCTGTAGTATCTGACAAGTAAAATCTGTTTGGATCTTTTTACTTCCTCACCTCACAGTGCTCCTGGCCTGGGGCCCTCAAGCCAGGCTTCATCCGGGTCCACAGCATCCCCACCACCCCATCATGCTCATTTTTGCCTTGAAGCTTTTGCTCCATCTGGAATCCTCTTCTCTTTGATGATCCAAAGTCTCCTTGTCCTCTCACATGCCAGTTCTCTGAGGAAATAGCCCCAGCTACCCCTGGTCCCCCCATTGTTGCCTGGCCCGAGACTTTGGGGCATATATTGCCTGTGTGTACATCCTCATGAACTTCAAATTTGCCCACCAGTCCAGAGGACAAAGAAAACTTGGCCAATAAAGAAGTCTAAAGGAGAGAGGCTAGCCTCTCTCTGTTTGGCTGCCCCTTCAGACCCAGTTCAAGTGGGGTTTTTAGAGCTTTTCCTGTGATTTTTTTTTGCACATACTCACCTCTTTTATGTGTTCACTTTACCAAGACACAAATCCACCACACCCACAAGATCAACCCTGGGGGACTTTCAGAGCCTATGGCGATTTCCCCCATCAGGCAAAGCTTCTCCTGCCCTGAGCCCTGGAAGTTCTCTGCTTTATATCTGGGATGAGAAATAAGACTCCATGAGAGGGGCTCTGGTCTGTATCACTCGAGGCTGGCTCCTTTGCAGGATGGTGAGAAGCCCCCTGAAAATGAAATAAAATGGCTTCTCAGGCTCTTCTTTTTGAATTTCCCATTTCCTGCCTCAGAGCTCAACAAAGGACTTGTGTATGGAGTGGGTGTGTGAGTGTGTGTACCATGGCAGGAGAATGCACACAGGATCCTTGTTGTTCATTCACTCTTCTTGGGAGGAAACAGAAGTGGGTGTCTATTCTCAGCAGTATTAGGGAACGGCAGTGGGGGCCCCTCACCATCTCTCCTTCCAGCTTGCTTGGGACATCTTTTACTAACAGCTTGGTTTGATGTAACCAAAATGTTGCATCTCTGGCTTCTGACTACATCCCACTCCCCACGAGATGCCCACAAAAAAAAGCGTGTTCAGTTGACATTTGGGGAGACTGTACATATTCTTAGCAGACAAGGGAGCCTGGGGCCATTCCCGTCTCAGAGTGCTGGTGTTTCATTCTAATAAAGGTCAGGGTTTCTCCTCCCCCACACTACTGCTTTTTGATGACCTGGCAACAGCCAGCCTTCGGTCAATGCTTTGGATGGCCCTATGTCAGCATTTGAGAGCATCTGCTGGGGGCTGGGCTTCATAAAGCTTGGGTTTTCTTTGAGATCCTGTTTAAAATGGAGTAAGGAGTGTGGCTACGTGCTCATCACAAACCTGGGAACAAACTGTTGGCTAGCACTATCGTGGGGCCCATTTACAGACCAAATGTGCTAATTATAAATGTTTCTTATCTTGTCATTAAAGCAGATCTGGCAGGCCCGGGACTTGGCAGCCCTTGGTTAGCTGTTAGTTCCATGCTACTGTACGGCTGGGCAGTCATAAAACTGTATCTCTGTGAAAAATAGTCCGTAACGTAGACCAGCCTCCTCTGCACCCATTAGCCCGAATTGGTATGATTTGATGGTCCACTCTTGGGCCGCTCAGACACTGGATTGAACTTCTGTCTGGAGTTTTAGGTGGACTGAAGGGAGGGACCCAAGGGCTGCGTGTAGTGAGGTTGGATCAGAGGCTATGGCCCCCAGCCCCCCTCCTCCTTCGGCACCACTTGCCTTCCTGCTGCCAGTTATCCCTCTGTTCATATCCGCATTCTGTGCCCTACTCTGTCAAACCCTGCTAAGGAATTAACTGTGCATTGGGAGTTAGTTGGTAAGAGCCTGGGGCATAACAGGAATACTTGCATATTAACAGGCCTCTTGAGGAGGCCAGAAGCCTCCAAGGATAGAGGCCACAGTGCTGGGTAAGAGCTGATAGGATAGCTGTTTCTGAACTGGGTCTCCTCAGAAGACGGTGGGCATTTCAGGCATCAGAAAGGAGCGATGGGGAAAACGGGTGGTGGGGCTTCCCAATGCCCCAGAAATCCCACTGAATAGACCACGCTGAGTCTCCAGTGAGATGGTGCCGATCCCTCTGCTCCTCCCTGGTAGCGAGGTAGAGAGCGTTTACGAAGTACCAGGTGGCACGTGTACCTTTGTAAGTTTAGGGGCAGGGCCCTACTGTAGCTTACAGTCAAGGAGGCTGAAGGCTTTACCCAGCGTTTCTAAAGCCTGTTCTAAAGGCTTTCATTTGATTTAAATGTCTCAAAAATAGAGAAAGGACCCAATCTTCCATTGACACAGAAATATAAATTTGGGAATCAAATCCAACCAGTGCTCATTTATTCACTTTTAAAAGCAGATATTGAGCACTTCATATGTGCCAGGCAGGTCCGATTATATCTCCATTTTATAGACCAGGAAACTGAGGCTCAGGCACATTAATCGGGGTTGCACAGCTCTGATATGGTGGCACTGGAACGAAAACGCGGTGCAGCATAGAGCACAGATTCTGGTGTCAGGCTGCCAGGAGCATTCTTTGTCTTATAGACAGACGTGTAAAATTAAGGGGTGTTTCTTTTTGTAAGTGTTCTCTGGAGGGGACCTCGGCCGCCTAGGACAACAGCTGTAGCTCAGTGGAGAGGTTTAGTTTAAAGATATAGACACGGGAGCCATAGGCATGTAGAAGGCAAGTGAAGTCCAGTGTAGATGAGAGCACCAGCCAGAATGGCTTGCTCAAGGTCATACAGCCGTCAAGGGCAGAGCCAAGTACACGCAAGAGCACTTCCCTCATCGCCACTCCCTTCAGCTGGGTGGAAAAGCGAAGAAAAGCAACTTCACACCAGGACGCTGCTCCACACTTCCCCCATCCTGACCCTCAGCCCCTTCTTCTTGCTTTACAAACAGGAGTTGTTTCCCAGGTAGCAGTAAGAGTATTGATGATCAGAGGAATTTGTGCTGAGAAATATTTCCAAGCTAACTGACGGAACTCCAGGATAAACAGACTACTCCAGGGTTTTCGGCACCACTTCCCCCGAAGAACCTTGCTCCAAAGGCTCCCACAAAAAAGACTCTCCATCTCAGAAACTGGGTGCTGTCTGTGAGGATGTTTCCAGAGCAATGGCTATCATTTGACAGAGGCTGGTCCTCTCTGAAATGGTGATATTTATCTGTTACAGCTCTCTACCTTGTTCCTTTCTCTTCCATGGATCCCTCAGACCGTCATGCTCTCATGTTTTCTTCCTTCTCCAGATATGATTGCATCTTATGTTGGCTGTCTGCATGTGCACAATAAAAGCATCTCTCTGGAAAGAACATCATGATGGCTTATATGCTCTTTCCTAGGCCTTTGTTTCAGGGACGGGAATCTTAAGCCAATAAATATCTAACAGTGGAATTTCAGGCGTTGGCCAGCAAGTGGGAGGGTTAATAAAGGGATATCGAGAGAAGGCACCTTTCTGGGACTTCTGAAATTGTACTACTGGCTCTGGCTCTGAATGTCAGCTCCTCATTTGGGAACTAGTATCTATAGCTGGAAAAATCTCAGACACTCCTTACATGGTCGACTGGAAAGGGCATGGGCTCTGGAGCCAGACTGTCTGGGGTCACATTCCAACTCTGCTACTTACCAGCTGTGGGACCTTGAATATGTTACTTAAATGCTTGGTGCCTCAGTTTCCTCATTCGAAAAACAAGATGGTTATAGTACCTAATTCACGAGGTTCTTACATGGGTGAAACAGGATAATTTGAATATATACAAACACTTAGTATGGGACCTGGCACAATGGTAAGCACTTAACAAATGGTATCTAGCCTTGCTATTTCCTTGCTCAAGCTGCTTTTTCCTTCAGGTCCCTGAACCATATGGGTCACTCTGGGGAACTCCATTCAACTGGAATTATTGAGTATCTGCTGTGTGTCTAGCCCTGTGCTGGGGACACTGTGAGGAATACAACAGAAATCTACAAAGGAGCAACTTTTTCAAGGAGCTTCTTTGGTGAGATGTTTTGCACTTCCTCCCAAGAGCCCCATCTAGCAGCCAGGTAGAGAGGCCCAGGGCTCTTCCTTACACAGCACAGCAAGGGGTTTAAACTCTTGGGCTCTGCAATCAGGCAGGCGTATGTTCACTTCTGGCCTCTGCCTCTTAACTGTGGTATGACCTTGGCAAGGCACATTACCTCCCCATGCCTCAGTTTGGGCATGCCTTGGTTCTGCATCTGTAAAATGTGCATCATAATTGCATCCTTATACATGGTGTGCCCATCAACATAGATGTATAATTATTGCTTTACGCAGTTGTCTTTTAAATCAGATAGAAAAAAGGGAGTCACAAAAATACATTAATATCTTTAATATTTACCTATAAATATTATATTTACTGGTGTTCTTTATTTCTTTACTTCTTCATGTGGATTTGAGTTACCCTCTAATGTCCTTTCATTTCAGCCTGAAGGGACTCCCTTTGCCATTTCGTGTAGTGCAGGTATCCTAGCAACAAACTCACTTTTTGGTTAGCTGGGAATGTCTTTATTTCTCCTTCATTTTTAAGGATAGTTTCGGTAGATATAGAATTCTTAGTTGACAGCTTTTGCCTCTCAGCACTTTGAATATGTCATCCCACTTCCTTCTTACCTCTCTGATTCCTGATGAGAAATCAACTGTTAAACTTATTGAGGATCGCTTGTATGCGATGAGTTACTTTTCTCTTACAGCTTTCAAGATTTTCTCTTTGCCTTTGGCTTTTGACAGTTTGTTAATGATGTGTCTATGTGTGGATCTTTTTGTGTTTATCCTACTTGGAGTTAGTTGAGATTTTTGGGTGCGTAGATTAATGTTTTTCATCAAATTTGGGAAGTCTTGGGCTCTTATTTTTTAAATATTCCTTCTGCTTCTTTCTCTCTCTCCTCTCATTCAGAGACTCCCATTATGTGTATGTTGGTACACTAGATGGTATCCCACAGGTCTCTGAGGCTCCAGTCGTTTTCCTGCATTCTTTTTTCTTTCTGTTCTTCACACAGGATAATATCAATGGCTTCAACTTTGCTGGGTTTTTTCTTCTGCCTGTTCAAATCTGCTGTTGAACTTCTCTAGTGAATTTTTCATTTCAGTTATTGTGCTTTTCACTCCAGAATTTATATTTGGTTCTTTTTTCATAATTTCTATCTCTTTATTCATATTCTTTCTTTATTGAGATGTCATTCTCATACTTTCCTTTCATTCTTTAGACACGATTTTCTTTTGCTCTTTGAACATATTTAAAATAGCTGATTTAACTCTTTGTCTAAAATGTCCAATGTCCAGGCTTCTTCAGGGACAGTTTCTATTGATTGTTTTGGTTTTTTCCTGGCTATGGGCTATTTCTTTGCAGGTCTCATAATTTTTTTTTTTTTTTAAGATTGGCACCTGGGCTAACAACTGTTGCCAATCTTTTTTTTCTTTTCTTTTCTGCTTTATCTCCCCAAACCCCCCTGTACACAGTCGTGTATCTTAGTTGCAGGTCCTTCTAGTTGTGGGATGTGGGACACCGCCTCAATGTGGCCTGATGAGCGGTGCCATGACCACGCCCAGGATCCGAACCCTGGGCCGCCGCAGCAGAGCACGCGAACTTAACCACCTGGCCATGGAGCCAGCCCCTAGGTCTCATAATTTTTTATTTAAAACTAGACATTTTGAATATCATAATGTGGTAATTCTGGAAATTAGGTTCTTCTTCCTCCCCTGGGTTTGTTGTTGCTGCTGCTTGTTGTAGTAGTTGTTGTTTGTTTGTTAAATGACTCTCTATTTGAACTTCCACCGGAGCTGGTTGTCCCTATCTCGTAGCTACAGTTTACAAAATATAACTCCCCCTACTGTTTGCTTTGGCTGCCCCACGACTCTTTTGATGAAACTTGAGGCCAGTCATTGGGAGAAGCAAGTTATAAATATTAAACTTGTCTTATGCTTCTTAGATCTCAGCTGAGCAACCTCTATTCAAGGAACTCATAAATCACAAGGCCAACCAGTATTCATTATCTGCCTTCCTGTCAGAAGAAGAAAAAAATAATGAGACATTTATATGGCATGAGAGAAGATCCTGTTCCACTCTTCTAAGAGGCCTGAAAAGACTCTCCTAAAGAGAATAAGTGACAATCCAGAAAGAGAATTGCAATCTGTGTCACTCAGGATGGAAGCCCCTAGCACTTTCCTTCTATTCCTGATCCTCCCTACTTTTGAGGGAAGAGGAGCACACCTCTGCAAACTAGAGTTGGCTAAATCCTGCAGTGTTGCCGGTGACAGGGGTTCCTACGTGAGGTTCTCTCCCCACTTAGAGGGCAGCTTTAATGGCAATCTGGAGGCAATCAGAGACCAGGGCAGAAAGACTAGAAAGGTAGCATGAGGACCATGGGCAAAGTGTCTCCAGCACTGGATGGGGAGTGGGGAAGGGAGAGAAAGGGGGAAAGGGAGACCGGCAATGGGACAAAGAATGACAGATAAATTCTGTGCCACTGGGGCAGGCTTAGAGCAAGATGCAGTTTGCTTTTCCCGATTTCATGTTTTCACCAAATAGTTTTTAACGTTTATTTGGATTCTTGAGATGTTCCTCAACCATCCACTTTATACATTCATTCGACAAACATTTACCAGATGTCAAGCACTGGGACTACTGTTATGAATAAAACAAGTCCCTCATGGTTATGGGGGAAACCAATGTATAGAAAATTACAGTATAGTGAGAGCAGGGCTATGACTGAGGGAAAGCCAGAGAACTGAGAGCCCCAAGAAAGCCCCTTACTCCAGCTTGGAGTGGGAGTAGGAAGTAGGATTCTATAAGGCTTCTGGAAGGAGGTAATACTTAAGCTGAATCTCTAATCTTAAAGCACAAGATGTTTGTCAAGTGTTGGCAGGAGGAGCGTGTGAGGGTGCAGGCATGCTAGAGAGAAGGAACAGCAAATGCAGACAGAAGCCAGAGAGAGCTTCTGGTACATTTTGGAATGGAAAAATAGCTTTGGAGGATGGACATGGAGTGTACGGAGGGTACCAGAAGGAGATGAAATTAGAAAGCTAAATAGGGCCAGATCATGAAATGCCCTGCGTGTTTTAAGAAGGCATCTGTGCTTTATCTTGAAGTTTTTAGGGGAGTCGATGAAGGATTTCACAAGAGAATGACCGGGGTAGTGTAATAAGGCAGTTAAGAGTACAGAACCCATACACTATAGATGTTCAAAGAATGGCCCCTCTACCAGCAGCAGCAGCATCACCTGGGAACTTGTTAAAAGTGCAAATTCTTGGGCCCCCATCCCAGACCTACTGAATCAGACACTCTGGGGGTGGAGTCCAGTCATCTGTGGTTTCGCAAGCTCTCCAGGTGATTCCAATGCGTGCTCAAGTTGGAGAACCGCTCCCTGGAGAGACTACCTTGGTTGGAATCCTAGCTCTCCCACTGCATAACCTTGGGCAAGTTTGAAACTTTTCTGAGCCCCGGTTTGCTCAGCTGTCAAATGGGGATTATAAAGTTGTTGTGAGGATTAAGTATGTTAATATATGAAAAGTGCTTAGAGTAATACCTGGTCCAGAGCATGTGAACCATCATCATGAATATTATTTTCATCCAAGTTCCTTCCGGATGGCTGAACATTTTTACCTGACCTGTGGGCCTTAGGTTAGTATCACGGCTCTTCCATTTCTTCCCTTCTTTTCCCTCACACGTAGAAATATACCTATTAAACATCTACTACAAGCAAAGTGCTGCTTAAAGGGAATTCACCTGGCGATAGTGGTCGCACCCGAATGAGAATCCAGGTCTGCTGACTTTATAGAAGAGACGGAACTCAGAGTGTGGCCCTGAGCAAGCCTCCTTCCCAGGTCTTGTCCTCGGTATGTTCATCTGTGGGGTGAGGGAGTTGGAACAGATGATTTAGGAGGACTCTGACATTCACTGATTCTGCTTACCTTTAAGCGAAAGGGTAAGGGAGGTAAAGGGGCCCTTTTGTACGGTGACGGATGGAAGCTGGACTTTTTGTTTGTTTTTGGTTTTTTTGAGGAAGATTAGCCCTGAGCTAACTATTGCCGATCCTCCTCTTTTTGCTGAGGAAGACTGGCCCTGAGCTAACATCCGTGCCCATCTTCCTCTACTTTCTATGTGGGACGCCTACCACAGCATGGCTTTTGCCAAGCGGTGCCATGTCCGCACCCGGGATCTGAACCAGTGAACCCCGGGCCACAGAACGGAGAACTTAACTGCTGTGCCACTGGGCCGGCCCCAGAAGCTAGACTTTTGAGGGTGAACACAATACAGTCTATACAGAAGCCGAAATATAATGATGTGCACCTGAAATTTATATAAAGTTATAAACCACTGTGACCTCAATAAAAAGATAAATAAAATAAAATTGAAAAAATAGAAAACGAGTCGGATTCAGTGGACATTGAGTACTATTCTACTTAACTTTCACAGAATTGCACAAGCCTATGAGATAGATATTATTATTATTATCCCCCAATTAAAAATGAGAACGTGGAAGCTGAGAGAAGATGAGCGTGCCCCAAACTTCACAGCACCCAAGTGGCAGGGCTGAGATCTGAGCCAGGTCTGGCTGATTCCAGGCCCTATGTCTCTTCTGCCAGGTCACATTGCCTCCTGTGGCACACTGTGCCTTCCTTCAGAGAGATAAATTGGCTTTCCCAAGGTCACACAACTAAGCAAGGGGCAGAGGAAGGACTAAAACCCCAGGTTTTCTGACTCCAGGGCCGGCCTTCGCTCTACAAATCACAGCGGCCTGTAACAATGAAAGCTAACAGCATGCTGAGTGCTGGACAGATTAATGGCCCGCCTCTTGCCTACAGGCTCCAACAATATAAAGTCAATAGACAACACATAAGCCGTGTAAGAATGGCAATGTGGCACAGAGGTCTGCAGTCCTCTGTAGGAGTCAATTTGAAGTGCCTGGAGGGATCCGAGAAGGTTTGAGATGGACTTCCTGACTGAGGACTCTATCAGAAGCTAATGAAGGTGTTAGGAAAAGCAACATGCTGACTCTTTTTCCAAGCAAATAAATGGATCGAGTCGAAGATCTCCCCATTCAGTGATCTCCAAAGTACAGTGTGCACATTGGGGTACAGGAAGAAAGTGTTAGAACTTCTATTTCTATCGCCTGTTTATCACTTTTGAATCTCTATTTTCTGTATGTGCTTTATGATGTAAAATATACATACTGAACAGGTTCAGGAGTGCATGTTTATAATTTACAAATTCTAACACACACATAATTCATAAATATTTTTCTATTTTTGTATATGTCCGTAATTATTATATGTGTGTAGTATGTTAATATAATTTGCAAACTAGAAATATATATATATGCAAATAAAATGTATAAATCAATATATTAAAATTATGTATACATGATATTTGGGGATGTCCTTGCAAGCTGTTTTCTAAATAGGGATGTGGGGAGGTAAATCCCCCAGCCCGCCATCATCCACTAAGACTAGCAGTATTCTGAGGCCTACTTACGTTTTCGTAGAGCAGAAGCCCAATCTCTTTTGGCATTTAATAGCCACAGATGTGTGTTGGTCCATCTGGCCTGGTCTAAGTGCCCACCCTGTGTGCAGAGACTGTCCGAGTGAGAGCCCTTGCCCTTGTAGCGTTGACAAGCACGTGGTCCAGGAATAGGGGGAGTCAGTAACATCAGTTTTGATCCATCCACACAAAGGAATTTTATCTCATGATTTAAAATGATGCTGGAAAAATATGTTGTGATGTGGAGAGATGGTCTTATATTGTAATTGTAAAGAAAAGTAGTTTACAATTACAGGGGGATGATTAGTATCTTTATTTTTTAAAAAACAAAACCCCACAAATCATGTATATATGCATGGGAAAATACAAAGAGGAAAATAGCCTAACATACTCATCGTGGTGTGCAATTACAGGCACTTTTATCTTCTTCTTTGTAGTTATCTTTGTTTTCTAAAATTTCTATAAGAAGTTCATATTGCTTTGTAATCAGGAAAAACGTTCTTTTAAAAAGAAATAAATTGTTCGCCTGCACTTGAGAAAGATGTAAACATGCTCTCAGTGAGTAATGCAGACCCACAGAAAGAAAAATGAGCCCTACTTGTCTGTTTCCTACAAGAGAATCCTGCAGACTTGACCACACTAGCGTGTGGTGAGGGCACTGGAGAAGTTTCTCTCAGGTCTCAGAACCAGAAAGAGCTGCGCTGGTTTGCTTTTATCTTGTGGACTCTGTGACTCATGTAACTCAATGATCTTCAAACGTATTTGCCTGAGAATCCCCTGGGATTTGCTTTTAACTTTTTATTTTGAAGTAGTTTTAGATTTACGTGAAAGTTGAAAAAACTACTACAGAGAGTTTCCGCATTCCCTTCATCCAGTTTTCCCTAATGTTAACTAACTTAACCAGAGCACAGTGATCAAAACCAGGAAGTTAACAATGGTACAATAATGCCAACTACATGTCTTAGTTCAGGCTGCTGTAACGAACTACCACAGACTGGGCAGCTTATAACAGACAGTTATTTCTCACAGTTCTGGAGGCTGGATGTCTGAGAAATGCATGCCAGAATGGCTGGGTTCCGGTGAAAGCCCCCTTCTGGGTTGCAGACTGCCATCTTCTTGTTGTATCCTCACATGGCAGAAAGAGAGCAAGAGAGGTCTCTGGGGTCCCTTTTGTAAAGGCACTAATCCCATTCCTGACGGCTCCATCCTCATGACCTAATCACCTCCCAAAGGCCCCACCTCAATACCATCACGCTGGGGGTTAGGATTTCAACATGTGAATGGGGGGGGGTCACAAACATTCAGTCCCTGCACTAAACAACTGAGTTTATTCAGCTTTCCCCAGCCTTTCCACTGATATTTTTTCTGTTCCAGGATCCAATCCAGGATCCCACATGGCGTTGAGTTGGCGTGTCTCCTTAGTCTCCTCCAATCTGAAACAGTTCTTCAGTCTTTCTCTGTGTTTCATGACCTTGACACTTTTTAAGATACTGGCCAGCTACTATGTAAGAAAGCCCCTCAACTTAAGGTTGTCTAATGTTTTTTCATGATTAGATTGGGGTTGTACATTTCTGACAAGAATACCACATAAATGATTGTGCCATTCTCAGAGTTCCTTGACCTTTTAATAACTAAGTGTCCCCTTACACATTTTCATCATACAATTTAAAAATAAGTGTGAATAGGGGCTGGCCCCGTGGCCGAGTGGTTAAGTTCTCGCGCTCTGCTGTAGGCGGCCCAGAGTTTTGTAAGTTTGAATCCTGGGCGCGGACATGGCACCACTCATCGAGCCATGCTGAGGCAGCATCCCACATGCCACAACTAGAAGGACCCACAACTAAGAATATATAACTGTGTACTGGGGGGCTTTGGGGATAAAAAGGAAAAAAAATTTTTTAAAAGTCTTAAAGATAAGTGTGAATAATTTCAAAGATATTTCCAATCTATTGAATCTATTGTAAATATCAGCATTTAAAATAAAATGGTTACTTCATTCTTTTGAATGTATTAAATGGAACCTAAATACCAAAATGACTTTTACCCACCATCATTTTATTTTAAAACATATAAATAAGATCTTTTTAACATTTAACATTTTACTCCACAAATTTGTATTTTTAGTTCACTTCCCCCAGAGAATTTTATCTTAAGAGAATACATTTTTATATATGAAAGTCTTATAATGCTTCCCCTATTTGACTTCTCTGTAACAAAAATATACTTATTTTTAATTCCTGTGTCCATAAAACACTAATTATTAAAAATTATTATACTTACTGCATACAAATAATCAAAACAAAATAAATATATTAAAAGATTTTGAAAATGACTATTAGTTACAAAAAGTAAATTTTTCTTTAAATGCGTCTCTTAATGAAATGGGTGGGACTTTTTTTCAGGTATCCATGGATAAATATTACCCAAAAAAGACAGTATTCAGCATCAATTCTTCTCTAATTTTCTTTCTTTATACACATAAGGACTGAGAAATCTTGTTCATATAAATAAGAAGATGAGAACTGCAAAGTTTTATTATAACATAGTCACATAATTATATAAGTTCCTTCTGAGTTACATACCAAAGATCAGAGTGATCTCCCAACAGAAATAACTTTTTTCCATTTCTTATTGCAATATAATTCACATACCATAAAATGCACCCTTTTAAAGTATAAAATTCAGTGGTTCTAGTACATTCAAAAAGTGGTACAACCATTACCAATATCCAATTCCAGAATATTTTCGTCACACTAAAAAGAAATTCCCTACACATTAGCAGTCACTTCCCATTTCCTCCCTACCCCCAGCGCTTGGCAACCACTAATCTTCTTTTTGTCTCTATGGATTTTCCTATTCCTGGCATTTCATATAAATGCAGTCATATAATATGTGGCCTTTTTTGTCTGGCTTATTTTCCTTTGCTTAATGTTTTCAAGGTTCATCTTTTTTACGGCTGAAAATATTACACTGTATGGATATACCACATTTTCTTTATCCATTCATCGGTTGATAGACATTTGACTTGTTTCCACTTTTTGGCTATTATGAATAGTGCTCTTATGAACATTTGTATACAAGTTTTTGGGTGGACATATGTTTTCATTTCTCTTGGGTATATGTACCTAAGAGTGGAATTATTGGGTCATATGATAACTCTATGTTTAACCTTTTAAGGAAGTGCCAGACCATTTTCCAAAGTGGCTGTACCATTTTACATTCCCACCAGCAGTGTATGAGCATTCCAATTTGCCACATCCTTACCAACACTTGCTATTATCTGTCTTTTTGATTATAGCCATCCTAGTGGGTGTGAAGTGGTATCTCTTTGTGGTTTTCATTTGCATTTCCTTAATGGCTAATGATGTTGAGCATCTTTTCATGTACTTATTCGCCATTTGTATATCCTCTTTAGAGAAATGTCTATTCAGATCTTTCGCTCACTTTGAGTTGGGTTGTCTTTTTATTATTAAGTTGTAAGAGATCTGTGTATAGTCTAGATATATGATTTGCAAATATTTCTCCCATTCTGCATGTTGTCTTTTCACTTTCCAGATGATATAATTTGCAGTTACAAAAGTTTTTGATTTTCTTGAGTCCAATTTGTCTTTTTTGTCACTTGTGCTTTTGGTGTGCTATTTAAGAATGCATTACCTAATCCACGGTCATGAGGATTTACAACTATGTTTTCTTCTAAGTGTTTTAGTTTTTATAGTTTTAGTTATGAGTCTCTTGCCATTTCTAATTGAATTTTAGGATCAGCATGTTAATTTCTGAAGAAAAGCCAGCTGGGATTTTGTTAGAGATTGCATTGACTCTGTAGACCGATTAAGGGAGTATTGCCATCTTAACAGTATCATGTCTTCCAATCCATGAACAAGCAATGTCTTTCCATTTATTTAGGTCTTCTTTTATTTTATTCAATGATGTTTTATAGTTTCCAGTATGCAAGTCTTGTACTTCTTTTGTCAAATTTATCCCAATTATTTTATTATTTTATTGTAAATGGAATTGTTTTCTTAATTTGATTTTCAGGTTGTCCATGATTAGTGTATAGTAATACAATTGATTTTTGTATATTGATCTTGTATCCTGCAACCTTGCTGAACATAATTACTAGCTATAATAGTTTTGTTTGTGGATTCTAAGATTTCCTATGTGTAAGATTATATCATCTGTGAATAGGGATATTTTTACTTCTTCTTTTCCAGTATGGATGCCTTTTATTTCTTTCTCTCGCCTAAGTACCTGGCTAGAACCTTCTCCAGTACAATGTTGAATAGAAGTGGTGAGAGTGGATTTCCTTCTCTTGTTCCTGATCTTAGGGAGAAAGCTTTCAGTTTTACACCATATTAAATTTGATGTTAGCTATAGGGTTTTCATAGACATCTTTTGTCAGACTAAGGAAGTTGCTTCCTATTCCTAGTTTGTTGAGTGTTTTTATCATGAAAGGATATTGGATTTTGTTGAATACTTGTCTTTCCTTTATTGAGATGAACATATGGTTCTTGTCCTTTGTTCTATTAATACAGGGTATTACATTGATTGATTTTCATATGTTGAACCAACTTTGAATTCCTAGGAAAAGTCCCACTTGGTTTGTACATAATTCTTTTTATATCCTGTTGAATTCAGTTTACTAGTATTTTGTTGAGGATTTTTTTATTATTATGATAAAATACACATAACATAAAACTCACCACTTCAACTATTTCAAAGTGTCCAACTCAGTGGCATTTAGTACATTCACAATGTTGTGCAATCATCACTACTATGTAGTTCCAGAATCTTTTCATCACCCCAAAAGGAAACCTCATACGCATTAAGTAGTCGCTCTTCATTCTGCCCTCCCCCTAGCCCTTGGCAATTGCTAATCTACTTTCTGTCTCTGTGAAGAGTTTTTATATCTATATTCATAAGGGATATTTCTCCTTGGCAATTGCTAATCTACTTTCTCTCTCTATGGACTTACCTATTCTTAATTTTATTGAGAGTTTTTACATCTATATTGATAAGGGATATTTGTCCACAGTTTTTGCCCAGGTGTGAGGTGAAAATGGCTTGGGTGAAATACTTTCTATTTAGACAATGACTACTACAAATTCTTTATCAGTAAGCAACCTGTAAAGAGGGGGCCTTGGCTTTCTGTCAAACACAATTATTCACAGGCCCCTTTGTGCCCCCTTTATTTGGCAAGGGAGAGAGAGGTGGGCAGAGAAAAGGAGAGTAATCTTTCAGCTTTGTCTCCCTTTTGTCTGCTGGAGGAAGAGGGCTGCCCAGCATTGCTCCAGGCACAGTGTAGACATCTGTCTTCTTTACCTTCTAATCTGCCCTTTCTGTTGCTGTGTCCAGCCCCCGGTTGCCTCAAGTAGCCAGGTCCCAGGATAGTATCTCTGAGGTCTCTGCTCCCCAGCTGGGGCCTTAGGCCCTAAGACTACTCTCAAAATTGGTTCCCTGTTGGGTGTCCTTTGCCTCTAAGCCTTGCTAACTGGCCAGATGGTGTCCACTTGCTTGAGCCATGTGTTCTTGTTTGCTAAGGCCTCCCTAAGTTACCCCATCCAAGTTGCCTGACTCAGGAATGTCAAGCCCCAAAGCTGTAAAAAAGGCGGCTTGCTGGAGGCCAAGAAGGAGGTATTTCTGGAGCCCAGGGTGCTCTTTATTTACTTTTCAGGTAATGCTCATGGGCGAGTTCATTATTTGGTGAAGTAGGTTCAGGGAGTAGGGAGTGAAAGGTTACACTCTTACCCTCACAGTGCCCCTCGCAGCCCAGTTCACCCTACAGCTTTGTCGAGAGCTAAAAGTCTCTGGAGAGAATTTGTGATGGAGAAAATTCTTTTGCTTTTGGGAGGCTTCCTGGATCACACCTCTCCAGCCCACAAGGACACTTCCAGACTCAAGGTGATGTCATTGGAGTGTTTTCAGATAGAGAATTTAAGGCTTGCTCTGACCTCATGTGCTTTGTGTTTACGGCTGAACTCAAAATTTCCAAGACTTGGATTCATTTACCTTTAGTCAAAAATTCCCTTTCTTGGCTCCATTTCTAATTACACACGGGCCTCTTAGTCTTCTTGGCCATCAGGTACCAGTTGATCAAAAGTGCTACACATTTAGGTGGGACCAATGTGACTGACGTGTTCTTTTAATTTCACATTAGTGCAATATTGCTGACATGATGTCAACTCACATGTGTAAAATATAATGTGTGATATTTGACAAACTGAAGCACGTGGTAAGGCAGCCATGCTTCTTTCAGAGCCAAAGACTCCACTCGAGAGTAGGGTAGTGACTTCCCATTGGGGTCTTCTCTGTTGATGGCAGAATCAGACTGGGGAGCTCTTTGATGAAGAATCAGAATGCTAGGACCGGCCTGGTGGCGCAGCTGTTAAGTTCACACGTTCTGCTTCTCGGCGGCCCGGGGTTCGCTGGTTTGGATCCCAGGTGTGGACATGGCACCACTTGGCAAAAGCCATGCTGTGGTAGGCATCCCACGTCTAAAGTAGAGGAAGATGGGCACGGATGCTAGCTCAGGGCCAGTCTTCCTCAGCAAAAAGAGGAGTATTGGCAGTAGTTAGCACAGGGCTAATCTTCCTCACAAAAAAAAAAAAAAAAGAATCAGAATGCCATTTCCAACCCCTAGGCGAGTAATGGACTATATGAATGGTTTCAGAATTTTAGTAGGCAGGCCTACCTTCAAGTCTTGCCCTCACTCTGGGGGGCAGTCCACACTGAAGGCATACGTTTTTCCTCCTAGACTTGCATGGCTGATAAAAGCTACTTGTCATATGTACCTAATGTGCTTCTGCTCCCTGAAGACTACTCCAGATGGTTTGGTTTTGGGCATCTTCATGGCCAAACCAGAGAAGGCAAATTCCCTGCAAGTAAGCTCCCACTTTTCCCATCTTCATCCATAGCAGGCCTTAGAGCCCTCTTTTCCATTGAGTCAGGATGAGACCATAAAATCTTCAATTCAGCACCCCTGGCAGTCTGGACCAGTTGCCTGGAGTTGGTATACAAAATAATAATAATAGCTAACATTTTACTGAAGACTTATGGGTCAGGCCCCGGCTAAGTGCAGCACAGGCATTATCTCTAATTCACACATTAGGCTTGTTGTGATACTATTATTCTTATTTTACAGACAAGGAAACTGAGGCCAAGGGAAGTTAAGTTATTTTTCCCAAGGTCAAGTTGACAGAACCTGGGCTAAAATTCTGGTCTGTCTGACTCCAGAGACTGATCTCTTAACCATTACACTATGACAATTCATTCATTCACTCAACAAATATTTAATCAGCACCAATGATCTGTCAGCACTGATCTAGGCACTGGAGATACAGCATTCAGAAGATCTCCACCCAGTGGAACAGGATACCGTAGGGGGCCTCTTGAAGGAAGAAATCTATCGATGACTTAACAGTGGATCATACATCCATTTCCTAGCGGGATAAGGGATCTCAAAAATGTGAGAGCTCCAAACTTGAGCACAGGGAGTGTGTGAAGAACTCACGTCACGAGGCAAAGGGGCAATGGTAGAGTTTGAGCTCAACT